>NC_081551.1:5659207-5693898 GCF_901000735.1 Corylus avellana | reverse complement strand
CAATTAATTGTTATAATTTTTCATTTTTTATACAGCGAGTACAATGAATTGGAGAATAAATCTAAAATCCATTTGATGAATTGGGAATGCATGGGCTACTCCAAGTCTCAAGGGGAATGGGCTTTAGAGATTTTGTGATTTTATGGCCAAACAATGTTGGATGCTCTTGCAAAATCTCAATTCTTTGGCTGCGAATATTATAAAGGCGAAAGTATTATCCACATACTACTATTTTGGAGGCCAGTTTGGGGAAACAACCATCATTTGCTTGGTGGATCTTGTTTCCAGCTTGTGATGTTCTAAAAAATGGACTAGCATGGAGAGTAGGTGACGGTAGAGATATTCGAATTTGGGGTGATAGATGGCTCCCGACACCAATTTCATTTATGGTTCAATCTACAAGATGGGACTTATCGGAGTATGCTAAGGTGGCGGAGCTCATTGATCCAGACACAAAGTGGTGGAAGTCTAATGTTACTGTGGAGGAAGCGTGAGTCGTATTTCAAATCCCTCTAAACCCGACTCTACCAAAAGATTTATTAGTCTGGAGATGCACTTCTAATGGGGAATTTTCTGTTAGGAGTGTACATCACATGGAGAAGGAAATGCAGGCCTTGAGGCGTGGTGGGGGATCCAGGCAACAAGACAGTGATGTAGTTTGGAAGACTATTTGGAACTTAAAATTTTCAAAATGCGATTAAAATGTTCATGTAGAGAGCTTGTCACGATCTCCTATCTACCAAAATGAATTTATTGAGAAGATGTGTAGTTCAAGATGAACAATGTCCGATATGTGGGAGGGATGGCGAAACAGTCAAGCACATTTTATGGAGACCATCCAAACAAGATGTTTGGGGATGTGGCCCAAAAAAATTACAAAAAGACATTGGTGAGGGACTCACGTTTTTTCCATGTGGTAGAAGAGATGATGGGAAGATGTGAATTGGTAGAACTTGAACTTATGGCGACGGTAGCCTGAAAATATATGGTTTCAAAGGAAAACTCTAATGCATGGGAGTGAATTCTCTCATCATAACCACATATTTTGATAAGCTACCGTCTTTCTTGATGAATTTAGAAGGGTAAATGAAAAAGAGCATGAAGGGCAGGGCCTCTACAAGCAACAATACAATTTCTATGGAAGAAGCCACCCATGGGTATGTTTAAAATTAATTGGGATGTAGCTGTGGATAAGGGGCTTGGGCGGACGGGGATTGATATTATAGCATGGGACCATGAGGAAATAGTCCTGGTAGCACGAAGTTTGACAAATAAATTTTTGGTAGAGCCTACTGTTGCTGAAGCTTTGGCAACATTACATGCGGTGGAATTTTGCTGTGAGTTGGGGTTCTATGATATAATTATGGAGGGAGATGCCTTACAAATTGTAAGTGCGGTCAAAGTAGGGAACACAAATTGGAGCAAATTTAGACATATTGTAGAAGACATTAAAGAGAGAATGCGTCTTTTGCGAAGTTGTAGGATTGAACATGTAAAAAAAAAACGCAAATTCAGCAGCTTCTATCTTGGCTAAATAAACCATTAAGTATGTCATAGATAGTGTTTGGATTGAACAAAGTCCAAACTGTATTTATGGTGTTGTAGTCAAGGAGCAAATTGCCGTGGTTGATTAATGATTTTATCTATAAAGCATAATTTTGTTATAGATATACATAGGGTCTACATGTGGAATGGGATCCTCTCCATTTCATTTGAAATGGAGAGGAATTAGTTGGTTGAAATTGAGAGGTAAAATTGTAATTTTACTTTTGATAGACAATTTTGCCTCTCAAAAGTAACCAACCGGTTTCTCTTCATTTCAAATGAAATGGAGAGGATCCGTTTGCTCCACATGTAGTCTCGCATATTTAATAGTGAATTTGTTCATCTCTTATAGAGAGATTGACAATAAATGAGTAAAAGATGTAAACTAAACATTTTTCCAATCTATTTTGTGAAATATAACATGTATTTCATGAAAACAAAGTATAACTTGCAGAAACAAACAGTTTGATGATAATATCAATGACAGACAACACAATATGTTGAATAATCTCTTAGAATTGATTATTTCTTATTCATAATAGATCAAGTTATTTATTCAATTTAAAGTAAGTTCGAAAAATTTAAAATATAGGACAATTTTTTTTTTTTTATTTCAATAAATAAAAATTACTAGGTGATGATAGTTTGCAAACAAATGTCTTAATCTTGAAAGTTTTATAAAACATGGTATTTATTATGATGTTGATGTTTATATTTATTTTCATAATTAAATTTTTTTAAAATAATTTTTGAAAAACCCTAATCTTACCAAAATTACACATATTCTGAATGTATAGGTGTTTCACACAATATTATGCAGAAATAGATATGACCTACCAAATAATAATTAACCAAAAACAGATATGCAATGAACAATAAAGAACACAGATATTTTGGTTACGAAGAGGAAACCAATTAGAGAACTCTCTAATTGTAAAACCTCTCCGGAGCAGTCAAACCCAGGAAATCAACTAACTCGGTAAAAGAATAAAGGATTACAAGACGTTCACACTTACAAAACCTTCGCAATTGACACGATCTTGTATAAGACAAGCGACCCACTTGCCTTCTACCGTAGTAGCCCTTTCTAGAGACAGTTGGCACAATCTTTCTACGTGATCTCCCTTCACCGGAACTCCGGTTGACTTCACTTCAACAATCAACAAATAAACACAAACGATCACTCTAAGAGAGAGAACAGACTCTCTATGTCACAGACTCTCTTAGCACACGACGGCGAATTCTAGATCAGAAATTCGTACCTTTATCTTCCTATAAAGGTGTATTTATAATAGTCTCATCATACCTAGACCTAGGAAAGAGTTTATATTCATTTAAAACTGTTACAGGTACGCAGCGTCCAGACGGGAACATGTGCCGTCCGGACGGGACAACAAAACACAGCCAGAACGTGTTTTTAACATATGGCCGTCTGCAATCTCATCCGGATGAGATTGCACACGAGCCATTCCGTCCAGCTTCGTAGTCTTCTCTTTATGACCCGTTTTGACCCAGTAAACGTTGGAATTAGCTAAACCTTGTGAAACATGACTTTGTATATCCTTGAGTTAGATTTCCAACGCCACAAAGATTGCTTCAATCAGAGGCCTAAAACTCAAGATATGACCTTTTTAGTAAAAGTCGTCCGGACGGGGTTCAGACGAGACTACAGACGAGGCTCTCGGGAATTCTTCTTTATCGAGCTCGTTTGGACGGGATTGCAAACGAGATTGCAGACGAGGCTCTCGGGGAAAATAGAATTCTTCGAGCGTCCGAACGGCACTTCTTCTCGTCCGAACGGTAATTAAATGGATGATGAATCTTGGCACTTTTGGTCACCATTTTGCTTACCGAATTAAGCCAATAAGAACTTACAAACTCCCCCTTTTGCAATTCGGTGACAAAATCAATCGGACGAGTCATCATCATCTCCCCATTTTTATACTCCCCATTTTTGTCACAAATTGACAAAAGGTATCATGTTTCCTGAAACACTTAACATAAAAACATCAAGGCATATGTGGAATAGGGAAAAACAATAATCAAGCATTCATGATCACATATAGGAAAATGCATGAAGATAATGCAAGATCATGAATAACAGAAACTCCCCCTCAATATAAGACTTAATAATCAACAAGAAACTTTTTTTTAAAAAAAAAAAAATTTCTCCCCCTCAAAAGTCAAATGAACACACATGATACACACATCAACAACTCATGTATTTTAGCAATGAATATCCCAAACATACTCCAAATATGCAAAATATACATGAGACTAGAAATGGCAAGAAACTCATATTGTTTAACCCAAGCCAAGAAAAATGTTCCATTCAACCAATGCCTGTGTGTTGTGTGTGTAAGCCATTCAATGAGAAAAAGAATACCAATTTACACAAAGAGGAGAAAGTTTCACCAACACGAGGTTTTGACAAGTAAATTCTCAAAAGTCAAACCTTATCATACTAGGGCCTAGCCACTCTCATCCAATACAATCTTCTTTTGAAAAAACAGCACAAGTTTGACACAGTGAAAATACATTCCATAAGGAACATGTTCTTTTGATTTTGTTTCACTATTTTGATTCTTTTTCTCTTTGAGAGAGTGTCCTTAAACAATTGGTGCTTTATACAAAAAGAAAGAATGCATGAATTTTTAAGCCCTAGGTTCAACTAGTATATGGTCAATTTGAAAAACAAATATGACTAGTCAAAAACGCCTCATGTAACATACCTCACTTTTCAAAAAAATTACCTCAAATTAAGCTTAAGTGTACATAAGAATAAGCATTAGTAAAACGTACCACATACACTCAAGCTTTAGGTAACCACAAAAACAAGTCCATTGTAACAATTTTTTTTTTTTTTTTTTTTGCATATTTAGAATATTCCAAGATGCAAGGAATTAAATCCATGAAAGCAACATGAGAAATTAATGGACTATCTGGGTACATAAGACAAAAGAGAGAAAAGAAAAACAACCAAATTAAAATATTTTTGTCTTTTTGATTTTTTTTTTTAAATGCACACAAAACAAAACATGTTAAAAGAAACTAAACACAAACAACAACAAAAAATTTAAACCAAAAAACAAACACCCAACAAACTATGACGCTAGGACACACACATATATATATATATAAGCAAAGTCTGTCCTAGGCATGCAATGTGCCCACCTAAACTAGGTGAGTCCAATACCACTCCCCCTCAACGAGTGAACGGTATCAACCTTCTTAACCCAAACTTTCTTCATTTTGGGAACAGAAGTGCGACTCTTGTCCAAGTCATTTAACTGGGTAATAATACCCCTTAGCATGTTAAATAATTCCTCATGACTATCCCTAGAACGAAAATAGTCTCTATTTGAATCATGATTATTTAACTGAAAACAATTAGGGCGAATATGCCCAATCTTACCACAGTGATGACATGTAGGAATGAACCTTTGAGAAGGTTGGTTCCTTGGCATATGAGCACATCTCAGTGTAGAACGAGACACATAGGAATCAGTTAGAATTCCCTTACCTTTCTCACCTCTTGAAACTGGATGATACATTTCCTTCTTCTTAGTCAAGCTTTCTTCTTTACAAACTGGTTTCACAAAAATTAACTTTGAAGGAGAAGCAGCATTAGTAGAAGAATCAACAGATTTATCAAAGCCTAATCCAGTTCTATCAAACAAATGTTTCTGATTATGCAACATGTGATTTAGCTTTTCACTATAGAATGTTTTCAGATGATTTCTTGACTCATTAAGCTCATTCTCTAAGGATTTCACTTTGGCAATTAACATGTGATTTTCAGACATCAAGGTATTATGAATAACATGTGAATCAGTTAAGGCAATAGAAAGTTGATCATTTTCAAGATTAACATCTTTGAGTTTCTGCAAGTGTTGCTTATTTAACTTCTTCAATTTAATGCATTCCAAAAATATATTATTATAAGCATTTTGCAGATCACCCTCCTCTTCTGATTCATTATCACATATGTCATGTTCACTATCTAGAGAGTTAGACTCACTAGCCTCATGTTCACTATCATAAGAAACCCCAAAAGCTACATAATTAGCAACATTTTCAGCTTTTTCCTCATTGTCTGACTCATCACTTTGAGTCACATTAAAGGCCTTGCTTTTAGAATTTATCAAATTTCCACAATCAGCACGAATATGACCAATACCACTACATTCATGATACTTACGACCACGAGATAATTTATCTTTCTGATTTTCATCATTTTTGCTTTCATAATTATCTCTAACCTCATAACTAGGATTCACAGAATTTTTAGATTCCCTACTTCTAAAATTTCCATTGTTTTTGAAAAAATTTCTAAACTTCCCAGCAATAATAGCTATTTCTTCATCATCTCCAGAATCCTCATAAGAGTGAACTACAGATTTACCTTTAGCAGCCTTGATCTTAAGAGCAAGATTTTTTGAGCTTTTGGGCTTAGGTAACATGAGTTCAAATGTCTGAAGAGAACCAACAAGTTCCTCTACTCTCATTGACTCTAGATCTTTACTCTGTTGTGTAGCAATAATCTGAGGTATAAACCTCGCAGGTAGAGATCTTAAGATTTTCTTTATTATCTTAGCATTAGTCATTTTCTTTCCAAGATTAATAGTAGAGTTTCTAATAGTGCTAGGCTTAGAATAAAAATCATCAAATGTCTCTTCCTCTTCCATCCTAATCTCTTCAAATTGAGAAACTAATATCTGCATTTTTGAAGCTTTCACAATTTTAGTTCCTTCGTGAGTAATTTTCAATGTTTCCCATGCTTCTTTAGCTATTACACATCGAGAAATTCTTGAGAATTCTTCGATGGAGATAGATGTGAAGATGACATTTAACGCTTTGTCATTCGCAGACGAAGCACTCTTTTCATCATTTGAAAATTCGACAATTGCCTTATCAGGATTAGTCCATCCAGATTCAACAATATGCCAAAACGTCCACAGATTTGAGATATGCTTTCATACGAATTTTCCAAAACGTATAATTGGATCCGTCAAAGACGGGAAGTGAGTTAGGTGCCACTGTGTGAGACATATTATGAGGAGTCAAGGATCACACTCAGGAAATTAATCCAAACAGAGTGAACCCGCTCTGATACCAATTGAAAAACCCTAATCTTACCAAAATTACACCTATTCTGAATGTATAGGTGTTTCACACAATATTATGCGGAAATAGATCTGACCTAACAAATAATAATTAACCAAAAACAGATATGCAATGAACAATAAAGAACACAGATATTTTGGTTACGAAGAGGAAACCAATTAGAGAACTCTTTAATTGTAAAACCTCACCGGGGCAGCCAAACCCAAGAAATCAACTAACTCAGTAAAAGAATAAAGGATTACAAGACGTTCACACTTACAAAATCTTCGCAATTGACACGATCTTGTATAAGATAAGCGACCCACTTGCCTTCTACCGCAATAGCCCTTTCTAGAAACAGCTGGCACAATCCTTCTACGTGATCTCCCTTCACGGGAACTCCGGTTGACTTCACTTCAACAATCAACAAATAAACACAAACGATCACTCTAAGAGAGAGAACAGACTCTCTATGTCACAGACTCTCTTAGCATACGACGGCGAATTCTAGATCAGAAATTTGTACCTTTATCTTCCTATAGAGGTGTATTTATAATAGTCCCATCATACCTAGACCTAGGAAAGAGTTTATATTCATTTAAAACTGTTACAGGTACGCGGCGTCCGGACGAGAACATGTGCCGTCCGGACGGGACAACAAAACACATCTAGAACGTGTTTTTAACATATGGCCGTTTGCAATCTCGTCCTCGTCCGGACGAGATTGCACACGAGCGATTCCGTCCAGCTTTGTAGTCTTCTCTTTATGGCCCGTTTTGACCCAGTAAACATTGGAATTAGCTAAACCTTGTGAAACATAACTTTGTAGATCCTTGAGTTAGATTTCCAATGCCGTGAAGATTGCTTCAATCAGAGGTCTGAAACTCAAGATATGACCTTTTTAGTAGAAGTCGTCCAGACGGGGTTCAGGCGAGACTGCAGACGAGACTCTCGGGAATTCTTGTTTATCGAGCTCGTCCGGACGGGATTGCAAACGAGATTGCAGACGAGGCTCTCGGGGAAAATAGAATTCTTCGAGCGTCCGAACGGCACTTCTTCTCGTCCGAACGATAATTAAATGGATGATGAATCTTGGCACTTTTGGTCACCATTTTGCTTACCGAATTAAGCCAACAAGAACTTACAATTTTTACAAATAAAATAAAGTACTAAGTTATATAAAATATTTGATTTTTGTTTTCTTCTCTAAATACATGTACCGTTTATAGAATTTTGAGTTAAATGCCTTTCACCTCCCTGCGGTTTAATAATTTTATTTTTACTTCGGTTTCAATTCATATCGTAGATGGTATATTTGTTATGGCTAAAAATATAGATGGTCACTCACTCCGTCCATAAAATTAATGAAAATTCATGTTGAACCAATCAAAAATTGTCACGTGGCTATATGCTTCGTTAATTAAAAAAAAAAAAAAAAAAACCTAAAAAGATAAAAATATGAAAAAGCATTAAAATAGTTTTTTTTTTAAAAAAAACTAGAAATAGGGAATGGGTGGCTTGAGCCACTCCCTATGGCTAGCCAAGGTGTGGTTTTCGACAACCCCTTTAGCCGACTTGGGGTGAGCCAACCCTTAAGAATTTGTTTGGAGGGTTGGTCATTGTGGATGGTTCTGCCACCTTCCAAAACGGAGCCTTAGGGTCTCATTCATTGGTCTCCAATGTGAGAGACTGGTCTTGATGGTTAGAGACTAACTTGGCGGTGGATCTCGATTTGTTTTTGTTTTTGTTTTTTTAATTATTATTATTATTATTATTTTAAATTAAGGTATAATTGTATTTTTAAATATGCAATAATAGTATTGTAGAGATTTTATTCGATTTTTATTGAATTGAACAAAAATTCTATGGAAGACCAAAATGATTAAGTAATTTCAGGGTATAATAGCAATTTTTATTTTTAAATATAGGGATAAATGTAAAATTGGACCATGTAGTTGACCTAACTTCATGTGGTATAACAAATAATTTATAGGTCATTGTAGTTGGCCTAAATTATAAATCACTCCCTTTGGTATAAAAAATAATTTATAGGTTCTTAGGGTAAGCCAAAATAAGAGTTTACTTCCTAAAATTAATTTATGTTACTTTGTCACGTCATATTGCTACAGTAAATTAACCTAATCTCTTCTATCCCAAAAATTTTACTCCGTGCGTAACCTTCCCTCATTTTCATATTTTTTACCACGATTTGAGAGCATTTTATGAGAATTTGACGGTTTCATTTTTTGAAGCAGTTGACGAAGATGAAGAAGAGAGAGGGTTACGCACGAGATAAAATTTTAGGGATATAAGAGATTAGGTTTATTTACTGTAAGTCTGTAACTGTATGACGTGATGTGTAATTTTAGCTGGCATCATAAAATAATGTGAAAAATTCTAATTGTTATTTTTGAAAGTTAGAAATTAATAATAACACGTGTCACGTTTTTATTGAGTATGACGTGGCAAGTTACTTAATGGAAATTAATTTCAGGGAGTAAACAATTATTTTGGCATACATGAGGACTTATAAATTATTTTTTATACAACATAGAGTGATTTGTAATTTAAGCCATTACATAGACCTCTAAATTATTTTTTATACCACATGGAATGATCTGTAATTTAGGCCTTTACATAGACCTCTAAATTATTTTTTATACCACATGGAGTGATTTGTAATTTAAGTAAACCTCAATGACCAATTTTGCATTTAATAAATAGTATAGTAGAAATTTTATTCAATTCTTATTGAGTTTAACAAAAATTGTAATGGAAGACCGAAAGAATTGAGTAATTTCAGGGAAACGACATCGTAATGAAAACATTACTATCCCCTTTCGTAACCCCTATGATAAACCCTAGGCTACGCTCAGAAAAGAAACATAAACCCTAGCAAAGAGCAGAGAGAGAGTAGGAAACAGAGCCTTGCTATTAGAACAGCAACTGAGAAGAAATAGCTCAAACCGTAGGATTAAAGCAAAAAGAGAATGAGGAAGAAGGTCGACGAGCGCATCAGAACCCTAATCGAAAATGGCGTCAAAACCCGCCATCGCTCCATTTTCCTCATAATCGGTGACAAGTCACGCGACCAGGCACTCTCTCTTCTCTTTCCTGTCATATATAGATATATAGGAGTTTATATAACTAGCAATTGAAGGTTTGCTTTTGCCTTTCCTTAATTATTGTTTGGCTGCTAAGAAATATAAGGGAGGAAAAAAGTGAAGTGAAATTTTCAGCCTTGTTTTAGTGTCACCGTGTTTTTTGAAAGCGGAAAGTTTGTTCTGAATTGAGCCAAATTGTCTTCTGAAACGGCCTTACATTTAAGTTTTCCAGGAAGAATTAGGGGGAATCATCTCGTTAATGTTGGATAATAGGCTCAGACAGTGTTCTCTTACTATTATTATTATTATTATTATTATTATTATTTATATATTTTTTTTCTCTGTTTGTAAGTTTAACTTCTTTGCCGTCTGGTTGGTTGCTGAGAAAAACTGAGGGAAAGAAGAAAGTAGAAAGTTAAGAATTAGGGTTAATTACCCTTTTTTTTCCCATGAACTGACACGCTATTTTAAGTTGCCCCATTAATTGGCGCCTCTCATACTCAGCTGCATTAAACTACCATTTTGTTATAAAAACCTCTATCCAGTCTTAGGCGTTATCTTGTATACTTCCTGTGTACTAAGTTGTGCCCCTATGCTCTTTTTGTTATATACAACATTACTTATCAAAAAAAAAAAAAAAAAAAAACCTCCATCCGTTTGTCAAAATCATTAAAAAAATATAAAATGACGAAAATACTCTTAAGTTTTCAAACTAAATTTACATAAATACCCTTAAAATTGTTATTATTTTTAGGGTTAAATGCCCTTTTGGTTCCTGAGTTTTAACGACTTTATTTTTTTTCACCTAAGTTTGATTTTGTATTAAGACCATACCTCTTTTATGGGTAAATACAGAGATGGTACCTCCATCCATGAAACTAACGGAATTCCATGTCAAACCAGTAAAAACCTGCCACATGTCATATGCCTCAACAAAAAATTGTAAAAAAATAATTAAAAAAATTCAAATTTAAAAATGAAGAAAACTAGAAAATACTAAAAAGCAGTTAAAAAAACCAAAGCCCCTGGGAGTGGTTCGGCCACCCCCAAAGAGCAAAATGGGGTTGGGTTAAACCACCCCCAAGGGCCTTGAGCCACACCCTTTTGGCCTAGGAGTGATTTCGGCCACTCCCTATGGCCGGTCTGAGGGTGGAACAACACTCCCAAGTGGCCAAACCCCTAATTTATTTTTTTTGGCGAGGCCGAACTTTCCCCAAGCCAAGGTCCTTGGGGGTGGTTCGGCCACCCCCAAAAGGCCAAAAAGAAAAAAACAATTAGAGGTTTGGCTCCTGGGGGGTGGCCGACCACCCCCATTGGCTCAAAGGGGTGGCTCAAGCCACCCCTTTTTCATATTTTTATTTATAAATTTTTTGTTGAGGCATATGACATGAGTTTTGATTGGTTTGATATGAAATTCCATTAGTTTCATGAACGGAAGATAGATGGAGTTATTATCTCTGTTTTTACCCATAAGAGAGGTACCACCTATGAAACAAAATGAAATCTAGGTGGAGGCATTTAACCCTTATTTTTGAATAAAAAGTAAAAAAAAAAAAAGATATAAAAAAGATAAAAGGAAACATCCTAAGGTAGCCGAGCCATCTCCGATTCTCATAGGGGGTGGCCGAGCCACCCCAAAAAAGGCTTAGGGGTGGTTCGACGACCACCCCTTCTCTCTCTCTCTCTCTCTCTCTCTCTCTCTTATTGATTTTATTTTTTAAGTTTTTTAATTTTTTATTTAGTTATTTAGTTTTTGTGTTTTTTATTTAGTTTCTTAATTTTGGTATTTTTTTAATTGAGTAATGCTATATACCATACAAACATCCTACAAATATCTTATAAAGCTGATGTGGCAAGGTCTAGTAGCCATTGGATATAATTTTTTTTTAACAAGGGTTGATCCAATTGCTACTAGACTTTGCCATGTCAGCTTGTAGAATATTTGTGGGATGTTTATATGGTATGTAGAATTACTCTTTTTTTTATTTTAGGTTATTTATGTCCTTTAACGAGATTTAACTTCTAAAAAAGAATATTCCGTTTGATTTAACGATATTCCCTAACGGCGGTTTTTTTTTTTGTAACAAAATGAGAGTTCCATACGGCTGAGTGTGATAGGTGTCAGTTGATGAGGGCAACTTATAAATGAGTGGTAGTTCATGGGGAAAAAAAGTAACTAACCCTAAGAATTACTATGAGTTTTGGTTTGCCTGAAATCTTATTAGGTGTGGTGGAATGGAGCCCTTTTTTTTTTTTGTGCAAATTGAAAACCTTATCCATCATCAAATTATGCTTAATTGGTACTTATCAAAAAAAATTATGCTTAATTGGTTGCTAATCCTGTGTTTTAATGTTGGGCAGATTGTGAATCTCCATTACATGCTAAGTAAGGCAGTTATTAAAGCGAAGCCAAATGTTTTGTGGTGCTACAAGGACAAACTTGAACTCAGCAGGTTAGTTTTACCTGTTCCTTTTATCTTCTTTTGGAAGGTTGGGGAGCGGTAAATAAATGTTACTTGTTAGCAGATTTCCATTGTAAAGGATACTGTCTTGATTTTGTGTTTATGTGTTTCTTACAGCAGTACACAATGCAATCATTGATATCCCATATACCATATGGGGAAAGTTCATACATCGTTACTTAATGTTGCTGCATGGTTTGATTACATTTGATTACCCTATAGGGAACTAGTTTTATGTGTACATGCTTTCTCATAGGATATGAATGTTGTCTGAGAGCATATGATGAGCACTCTCAAAAGTAATTACTTCTTAAAGAAATGTATATTTGGTTTTCAGAATGGGACATTTGCTGTGTGCATGCACCTCCTCATATCTACTCACAGAAATTGTAATCATTGGACCAAAATTTAAATGCCTTAATTATATTTCCCCTTTACATTTGTTGATCAAGCATCGGGTCTTTAAGAAGTTTGACTTATCGATTACACATACTTCCGTTTTACACAAGTTCAGTCTTGTGTTTGCCGTAGGGTTTGCTCTTGTATTTTCTCTGTTGGGAGAATTTCTTAGAGGTGCCTGCAGAATTTTTTCGCTGAGTTGATTTTTTAATGCAGTCACAAGAAAAAACGTGCAAAGCAGGTAAAAAAGCTAATGCAGAGGGGGCTTCTGGATCCTGAGAAGGTTGATCCTTTTTCACTTTTTGTTGAGACTGGAGGTTTGACATATTGCTTGTACAAGGATTCAGAAAGAATTCTTGGTAATACCTTTGGAATGTGTGTGCTTCAGGTAAGCTTGCCTATCGTATAGCCATGTAATCGAATTGTTTAGTGGTTAATTAATGGTGCCTTCATGGTTACTCCCTCCGTCTCTCTCTCACATATGTTAAAGTTTACTCTTTGTACTTTTATCAGGATTTTGAGGCTTTGACGCCAAATCTACTAGCAAGAACAATTGAAACAGTAGAGGGTGGTGGGTTAATTGTATTGCTGCTTCGTTCTCTGTCCTCACTGACCAATCTGTATACCATGGTTATGGTATGAAATAAAGGCCCAATTGCTATCATAGCTTGTTTCTATTCTCTCTCTTTTCACGTTTGTATGAAATTAGCCATCAACTCTCTCTCTCCCTCTCCCTCTCCCTCTCCATATATATATATATATATTATCTGTATGCTTGTAATATATCTTGTATTTGTAAATTTTAATCCTTATGACCTTATTTTTGTCTACCTGACTTGTCTGATGAGTTGCCTAAGCCTTTTAGGAGCCAATCTAGCTAAATGGTCATGTTCTTTGGGTCTGAGGTCAGCTTTGGTTGGGGTGACAAATAATTTGAGCCCTTAATTGATTTGCCTGATAACCCAAACTGTACCTGCTTTTTAGATAATAATTGCCACCCCCAGGTTGCCCTTGAATGAAATATTATTAATACCTTCTTTTGAATGGCGAAACACGTAAAATGTTTTCAAATGAACTGAGGCTTAAGGCTAAAATTGCTAACCTTACTACTTTTCTCTCACTTGATTTGATGTAATTTTTTATGATATTGGATGTTCTAAATACTGAAGTGGTAAGATTTTCTGTTTGAATTAATTGATTAGGGCCTGTAGAATTAATAAGGGATAATTTTTCTTGGTTATATTACTGTGAGGTACAAGATGAGTTTTTGTAATTTTTATTTGTTTACTTTAAGTTTTGTAATTTTATTTTATTTACTTATTTATATATTTCTGTTGGATTATATCTGCTTCTGATTTTAAATTCATCGCTTTTCTCATTCACTTGAAATAGTTTAGAAATATAATTCTTTTCTTATTACAGAAAGTCCTTTCGGAATTTTTTGCACTACCCAAAATTTGCCTTTTAGATGTATAGGTTGCATTGTGTTTCTGTAATCCTAATCTTTGCAAGTGAAATGCGTCACAAATTATCTTATAATGTTTTATAGAGTACTGGACATACAGATCCATCATTTAAGCTTGCTGCACCATTTGACAACTATGTCAACGGCTTTTCCAGCTTGTGACCCCCTTAAATGATGGATCGATGTATCAGGTTAACCGTGATGAGATATCTTGTGTATGGCTATGACTGTGACATTGTAATGCATCAATTGCTGATACTCATGACACAACTGATTTCCATATTTCTCTCTTTTTTTGATAAGTAATAAAAGATTTATTAAAAAAAGCGTAAGGCCCCCTAAGTACACATGAACAAAAGATTTCCATATTTCTCTCTTGTGCTTAAACAATCATTACAAATGGTTTATATGAGGCTTACTTGACATTGTTATGCTTCAAATGCTGATACTTATGATACAACTGATTTCCATATTTCTCTCTTGTGCTTAAACAATCATTATAAACGGCTTACTGATTTCAGGATGTTCATGAGAGGTTTCGAACTGAATCTCATTCTGAGGCTGCTGGACGCTTTAATGAGCGTTTCTTATTATCACTTGCTTCTTGTAAAGCGTGTGTAATCATGGACGATGAACTGAATATTTTACCAATTTCATCACATATAAGGTCTATCACTCCTGTTCCAGTTAAAGAGGTAACTTTTGGCATCTTCAACTTTGTGGTTTAAAGGAGACTTGAAATTTTAAAGATGTTTTCAACTTCCATAGCATCCAAAGCAAAACCGCAAAAACTTATGCTGTATTCTATTTCAGTGTGTGATTGACAGTGTTCTTATTTATTCAATATATGAAAGGGGTTAGTATAATAATATTTGTAACCATAGTAGTAGTTGATCATTATTCACTCTGGTTTCACTGCTGTATAAGTATTTTCTCTTTCCCCTTATTGGTTATTGAAGGACTCTGAAGGGCTTTCAGTGGCAGAACGAGACCTGAAGAATCTCAAAGAACAACTAAATGATGATATTCCTGTTGGTCCTTTAATTAAGAAGTGTTGTACATTGGACCAGGTAGAGATTTGCTAAGATGTTATAAGGTCCTATTTTGCTGTCATGTAGTTGAATGATTTGAGTTGGTAACTATTTCTCATGCTTGAATAGGGAAAAGCTGTGATTACATTTTTAGATGCAATTTTGGACAAAACGCTTCGTAGTACTGTTGCCTTGCTTGCTGCTCGTGGCCGTGGGAAATCCGCTGCACTTGGTTTGGCAATTGCTGGAGCTATTGCTGCCGGGTAGTAGACTTGATCTATATGGGGATAGAATTAATTAATTAATTCATGATATTATATCTATTTGTTTATTTTTCTTATTGACAAATGCTAGATTCTTACTAGAGAAATTTATCTTGATAGGTATTCAAATATCTTTGTAACTGCACCAAGCCCTGAAAACTTGAAAACCTTGTTTGAATTTGTTTGCAAGGGTTTTGATGCACTTGAATATAAGGTACAATCATTATCTATCCATTTCGATGATCTGATGTATTGTCTTGCTAGTATTATTTACTATCATTAACATGTTTTTTTCTGAAGTTCTTGCGGTAGTTATGTAGTTGCAGGTATTCTTCTTAGGTTGTCTTCATTAAAATGATAATTGTGGAGTACTTTTGAATGCATAGCTTGAACCTATTAGTTTGGGAAAATATAAATGTAGCTTGAACCTATTAGTTTAGGAAAATATAAATGACCCTGTGTTTCTAAATTTGATTTTTAATTCCTTAAGCCTTTTGCATTTTTCATTTCACTCCTTTTGTCCAAAATCATTTAAAACTGTTTACATGGCCTTAACTGGGTCTGTTAATGCCACGTGAGTAGTTTTGCCACATCACTTAAAAAATTTATATTTATATTTATATTTTATTAAAACAATTAAAATCTTGAAAGAAAAGAATGGGGAGGTTTTCTTCATTTCTTAGCTTCTCTGCTTGTTCGTTATGTTGCATAGGTGTCTTGGGTTGGTGTTTGTTGACGATAACTGAAGAAGTTTGTACTTGGGTTTTGTGTTGTTGAGTTTGTGTGTAACGAAGGTCATGTGGAGTCCCTTTGAGTTCATTATCGATCCACGGGGAAACGCCTCAGGCTAAGAATTGTGGAACGAGGGAAAGGCTATTTACGTTCGGTTTTTCTAGAGAAAGAGGGAGCTATTTGGTTACTCTTGATGGTCGATGAGGTGGCAAAAGTGGAAGACAATCTAAAGTTTATTCAAAAGTTCAGAGACTCTCAAGGAGCCTTCCTAGATCAACGTTGTAGAAATTCTCATGGGAATTGGCCATTAAGGAGTTCAGCAATGGTGGGCGGAGGGGATTTATTATTATCCCCACGGCCAAGAATAAATAGGGATGGTGTGAGTTCGTGGACATGCTACAGCTTTTGATGTCTCCGATTTCATCCGTGAAACAAGCACCTCTGACCATCGTCCTGCCCTCATCAAGATACCAATCTATTGCGGAGTATTGTTCCTATGCTTAGGTGGTAGCCAAAAAGGGTAGCTTGTCCGCTGCAAACAGTAGGGAGTATCAAATAGATTACTGTCGGAGCTCGTTGTAAGATACAACCCCTTAGGCAGACTCAGAGCGCAACAACGTAGCCGCCTTCTGCTGTCAAATTTTCAGCTCCTCCCAACGCTCGAATACTGCCAAAGTAAATTGTTAGGGGAAGGGCGATGACAACATTATTGTTTTCTTCGTGGAAGATACATAGATCCAATAGAGTCCAAATCCAGTACTCCTCTAGTGCTGGCAAAGGGCCACGATTGAGTGTATGTGTGGATGATAAAGGAAGGGTCCACATTTGTTGGACAAATGATCAAGCATGAGTGGCCTATGCGTGGGCTCCATGCGTAAAAGATCATCACAAGACCCCAACGCAGGCTAGGTCTGGGGATATAGTTTATGACTACTTTGTTGGTGCTTTATGCCCAAAAGAAATTTGTAAGTCCATGTCATTTAAGGCAACCTTGTGCTAACTCTCATTGCCCACCGCAACCCTTTTGCAATTAGTAGGCTTTGGTCGAATACCTAATTAATGAATGGGCTTCTGAACTGAGCCTCCCAAAGGCCCAAATATCAATGGGCTTAACATGCAATTGTTACCAGGCGTGTGGCCCGAGCTCTGTCTTGTGGGTTGAATATCATTTTTGGGTGGGTGGTCCATTCAAATCTTATGTGGATCGGCATTAATCTCCATTTCGTCACACAAATTCTCAATGGGTGTTGAATTGATGATGAAATCCGGTGCAGGGGAAGCATTAGAGGGCAGAAAACATCGGCAAGTGTGGCTACTGTCTTGCCGGTGGACGACAGAGCCCGAGTTTGGTTCCCTTTGTTGTAGTTTCTCTATCTCAAGTGAATCTGTGAGGAGCGACAATTTGATTTTACTTGTGCATACACATGGATCCGAGTATGGGCCTGACAGGAGTATCCTCAATTCTTCAAAGGACACTGTTGTAGAGATCCTGAACCCACCTGCACAGGTTCTGTGGTTCCCTTTTCTAGCAATGAGGGTGTCCTTCATATTACCCCTTAAAGGTTCCCTCTCTTAGTTCCTAAACCCTTTGTGTGCGACAATGAGTGCTTAGAGTGGGTCAAGAGACGAATGTATGGGCTAGAAAAATTCTTAGGGGTTTCATATGAAGGTTTTGAATAGGAAGTTTCAAGAATTGTTCTCTGCAATTGAATCTAGTTGTAAGGGGTGCAAAAGGAAGGTTAGACTCTTTCTAAAAGGAGGCATGGAGTGGGGTGTTGGAGTTAGGGAATTTCTAAATTTGTTTTGATAAGTGAACTATGATTCCAAGAGGAATCCATACAAACCTCGTCCTTCTCAGAATCATGCAAGGCTTCTGCCCCATTATGAGTTTAAAAATTATTAGCTTGAATGTCCGTGGAGTTAACGACGCAGGGAAATGGCTCAACATTGGCAATTGCAACTAATTTAAAAATTGGAAGTTTGATGTAATGTGTTTTCAAGAAACTAAAATGGAGCAGATTTCAGCTTGTACTGTTCGAGGCTTGTGGGGTGGTCTTTTTTGCCAAGCTCAGGCAGAAAAAAGAATAGTTAATATCTAAGTGGACCCAAGCCCATTAGCTTAGGCTTTTGGGTTAGAGTGGTATTCAAAGATGTATATTAATGTACTCTTGGTAAAACTCCCTAACCGTTTATCTTCCCAAATCTTTTTGATTTGATTCATTAATATGCTATATGTTATGAACTACAAGAATCAATCACGTTAGCACATCATAGACCAATTAATTAATTCTCATGTCGGCACAACATAGACCAATTAATTAATGCCCGTTGGTACCGAAGGTCCCGCTAGTCATATCTCGCTTTTCTTCGACCTGCCGATAATGTATAATACCTTTTCCGTTTGTATTTCCTTTGCCTGATATTGGCTGACATCATACCCATTTGGTGCCGGCAATGTGGGATGTCCCACTTGAAGCCCTTTACTCGTCAGAACCTATTGTTTGGTTCCGATAGTAAAACCTTTGCGTCCCAGCTTGCTAATAACCCGTCTGTAAAGCTCTTTGTTCAACAGTAAGATTGTTCCTGAATAAGCCTGTTTGTTAGCAATCTCAACAGCAAGACGAGCCCACTCAGTAATTAGAGCCTCTCAGGAACAAGATGTAATTCTTGTCCTACATCACCCCTTCCCCAAATTGTTTTCTTCACTTGCACAACAACTTTAGGCAACTTTGGGTTGAATCCTTTTTTTTTTTGATAAGTAACTTTGGGTTGAATCCTTATGATTAGTAATCTTAGAAGGTGGGGTTTTATTCTTGTAAATTTGTGCTGCCTATGCAATAAAAAGGAGGAGACCATAAATCACCTCCTTATTCATTGTGAGTACACCAATGATCTTTGACACTTGGTTCTCAACTTATTCGGTGTTTCGTGGGCTCCGCCTAGCAGTATCCTAGAGCTGTTATACTTTTGGAAGACTCAAGGATGAGGATACTCATAAGAGGCTATTTGGAAAGCTATTCCCACGCATTTAACATGGAGCATTTGGAGAGAAAGAAATTGGCGCCTCTTTGACGACTGCAAATCTAATGTGATTTGTTTAAAATCCTCTTTTTTGAGATCTCTCTTAGATTGTGCTTTAGTCTTTGTTCCTAATTTCTCTTCTTCGAATCTTGTAGATGTTAACTTTCTAGATTCCAAATGCCTCTAGGATGGTTTTCTCTCTTGTATACTTTTCATGTACGAGGGCTTTGCCTTTTTCTCTTAATAAGTATTATTTATATATAAAAAAAAAAGGTGGCGCCTCCCATCCCCCTGCAAGGGGGTGGGGGGGGACACTCCCAACATATGGGGTTGCTTGCGTGGCCACCCCAAGCAAAGAGGGTTGGCTCATGGGGCCACCCCTCTTCTTGGGGTGGCTACAGCCACCCTTTTGTTTCGGTTGCTACAAGAGCCACCTGTCAGTAGGTGGTGGCCACCCCTGCCCATTTTGTGTGTGTGTTTTTTTTTTTAAAAATTTATTTTTATTTAGATTTTAATAAAATAAAAAAATTATTTTTCGAGTGGCCATGTAAGTAGTTTTAGACGATTTTGGATGGAAGGAGTGAAATGAAAAACGCAAAAAACTTAAGGAGTTAAAAGTTGGATTTAGAAAGGAGTAAATTTATATTTTTCATATTAGTGTTTTTCCATCCAGTTGCTTATTAAAAACTGAGTTCTTGTATTCAGTTAACTATGTTAGTTCAGCAGATTGTGATATATGTCAGCTAATAGACCATGCAATTCTGAACACACCCAAAATTCATCTTTGAAAATGAAATATAGAGAACTTATTGGTGCTGTAGACATTCGTTCCACATATAATGACATTCAAAATCAAAGGGGTCAGTTCATATTTCCTTAATTAAGATGGTCTTGTGAGTTTGGACAAATTTTAGATGTTGCATAAATCTTGATTTTTCCTAATGTTGTATGGTTTGTAATTTTTAAAAGAATGTTTACTCGCTATGCATTTTGGTGCTTGAAAAATACGCCAGTTTAATGCATTTCGGAAAACATGTTATGCACCTCCTTGTTCATTTTGTTTTACTGTTCATATAATGCAAATGGTATACTAAATATATCCAGTATAACACTGTAACCCTGTTTTCAGGAACATATAGATTTTGATGTGGTGAAAAGTAGTAGTCCTGAGTTCAAGAAAGCAACTGTGCGAATCAATATTTACAGGCAGCACAGGCAAACAATTCAGGTTATCGACTTCTATGGACTTTTATTATGTAATGTGTTTGCTTTGCTTGAGTATCTTGTTGGTTGTGTGAGAATGGTTTTTACATAATTATGGTCATCATAATGTTATATTCAATACTTTTCCATGTGCATGCCTCTGTGCAGCCAATCACCATAAATGGATTGTACCATATGTAAGAAATAGTAGTTTATGCATTTTTTTTCTTTTCTTTTCAGTAAAAGTTATCTCATTCATCCCCCCCAAAAAAAGGTTTATGCCCTTTCTTTGTTTTTTTTTTGATAGTATGAGTCACAATCATCTACATTCAGAAGAAACATAATATCTGTATACAAGCTACAGATGGGCTAGTTCTCACTCTGGAATGTGCATATTTAACTCAGTTTAAGGGTTTGGATTGGTTGTTAGTGATAAAACGTACGTTATGATACTTTTTTTTTTTTTTTTTTTGTTCGTATACAATGTATTCCTTGTACATTTGAATCTTCTTCGTAAGGGGAGCTGCCAGCAAAACTTTGAAGGACGGCACTGTGCTGCAGCAAACATACTCTAGAGGCATAAGCATCATTCCTGTTGTCATTAAGAATGTTCGCTTGCATTTACACATCAATGTTCTGCTCTTCATTAATATGGGTTTCTGTTAATTTGATTTTCCAGTGCTTTCTTGATCGCCCTTTTTTCTTCATCTCATCTGTGGTACTTAGTACTATCCTGGGATGGATAAACCTTGTGGGGATTATTCCCTTTTGGGGCTTTTAAGCTAGTGGGGACTGTTCCCCTTTTGGGCCTTTTTGTTAAATTACTTCTTAATTGAAAAGAAAGCTGTAGTTCTCAAATGCATCCTTGTTGGTTATGCTGGAGATTGCATTAAACAAATTGTAATCAGTTTACTCTATAATACTCAATCCTCTTAAATGCTCAGACATCTAGTTGTTTTTCTCATTGGTCCTTGCAGTATATACAGCCACATGAGCATGAAAAGCTTTCCCAGGTTGAACTGCTGGTTGTTGATGAAGCAGCTGCTATTCCATTGCCTGTTGTGAAGTCCTTGCTTGGTCCTTATTTAGTTTTCCTTTCATCCACAGTAAATGGGTATGACTTGTCTCATATTTAATTGTATGTTTTGTAGAGAGAAGCTATTGCTTTAGTACTAGAACATTCCGTTTCCTTTTCCAATGATCTTACTGTTATATGTTTTCCTTCAATTTTGCTTAATGTGCTTTCATGTTCTTTTGCAGTGATCTTAACTGTTTATTAATTTCCTTTTGAATTTAATGCAATATAAATGCTTAAAAACCTTTTTTGTCTCTGTATTTAAACATGTTTTTTGTATGTCATAACCAGATTTATGTTTAGTCATGAAAGAACCTCCCATTTTATGTTTCAATGATGTCTTCTGTTTCTTATCTTCTTTAATCATGCTTAATGTGCTCTTCTGATTTGTGTGGTGAATCTTAGCACAATTTAATTACTGAAATACTCTTTCTTAATCCACTTAAAGCTATGAAGGTACCGGTCGGTCTTTGTCACTAAAACTTCTGCAGCAATTGGAAGGGCAAAACAGGGAGTCTGCTAACAGTGTGGGGGGCTTTCATTCTGGTATGACTATGCATCACTTTTCAACTCACAACTTGGCCTGGTTGATTTGACTTTCTGGAACAATTATTAAACTCATATGATAAAAATGATTAAATATGTTTCCGTGAGTAACTTAATTTAAAGTAACTCACGAAACTTATGAGTCACTCATTGCCTCTAGATTATAAGAAAATGGTTTAGTTTTTTAAATAATTATTGTACTTAAAATACTTATCAAAAAAATTATTGTACTTAAAATGGTTAGATTTAGAGACCACATCTTAAGATAAACTTTCTCAATGGTATTGCTAGTTCCGTCAAGATTCAAAATGTTTAAGGTATATTTTCCTAACGAAGTTTACTATAAGCGGTGTCTCATATGTATGTTTGCATAGCTCACGAGTCATCACTAGATTCTTTTGACTGGGTAATCTTAAGATGACTTATAAATCTCCAACTATATTCTTTTCAGTCATATCAATTATCTTTGTCTGCAATACTTGGATCTTTGGCTCGTGGGCCACTATTGTTATTGTTATTATTATTATTATTATTTTGCTCTTTTTTTACTTTTGGTGCTTATTTGCTAAGCTATCAAACAACTGTGATTATAGGCCGTATTTTCAAAAAGATAGAATTGAGTGAATCTATCAGATATGCTTCTGGGGACCCAATTGAATCCTGGCTTCATGCTTTACTTTGCTTGGATGTTACAAATTCCATCCCTAATATTAACAGGTTAGAAAATTATTTGTAGAACCTGTGGGAGAGGAATCCATCTCCATAATATTTGTATCTTCATTAATGTCCTTTCTTTTCTGTAACTAGGATACCTCAACCTGATGATTGTGATTTGTACTATGTTAATCGGGATACACTTTTTTCCTATCACAATGATAGTGAGGTTTTTTTACAGGTATTTACATATTATTGAATGTTGATATTTAATGTTTCAATCTCTTATCAATATATATTTGGAATTTATCTTTCTAACATGTGCAGCGAATGATGGCTTTATATGTTGCTTCTCACTACAAAAACTCTCCAAATGATTTACAACTAATGGCGGATGCTCCAGCGCATCACTTGTTTGTATTGCTTGGTATATCTATTCTCCTTTTGACTGGTTTTACTGTATATTCGTCGAGAGAGGAACTTCTTTTTTTTTTTTTGTTTTTTTTTCCTTGGTCATGAGCTGGACTTCTTGTAACTATTGATGATATGCAGGTCCTGTTGATGAGTCAAAAAATCAACTTCCTGATATCTTGTGCGTCATCCAGGTTTGTCTCTATCATCATTATGAGGCACACTAGAATAAGTACTCCTATTTTTAATGTGTTACAGCCTCTTTTACAAACAAACTATTTGTGATGACATTATAGATAAGATAGAGTGTCGACTGGCTAGTTGGAAGAGGATGTACTTGTCGAAGGGTGGGAGGATTACCTTGATTAAGAGCACTCTATCTAATTTGCCTACTTACTTTGTCTTTTTTTTTTTTTTTTTTTTTCTATCCCCATTGGTGTAGCCAACAACACGGAGAAGTTACAACGGGACTTCTTGTGGGGTGGTGTTGGTGTGGGGTGGTGTTGGTGAGGGTAAGTTGGTCTAAGGTTTGTTCTCCGATCTTTGGGGGATTTGGGGCTCAAGATTTACTTATATTCAACCGAGCTCTATTGGGGAAGTGTCTTTGGCACTATGTGCATGAGATAGTTGCTCTATGGAGGGTAGTAGTGGATCTCAAATACTTCAACTCGTGGGGTGGGTGATATTCTAATGATGTTCATGGGTCGTATGGTGTTAGTCTTCTAAGTTTATATTAGATTTGAGGTGGGTGATAGTTCTAAATTATATTTTGGCATGACTTGTGGTATGGGGACCAAACCCTGAAGGTAACGTTTTTGAATTTATTTCAAAACTAGCTCATAACC
The DNA here is from genome assembly GCF_901000735.1 of Corylus avellana. Lineage (NCBI taxonomy): Eukaryota > Viridiplantae > Streptophyta > Magnoliopsida > Fagales > Betulaceae > Corylus > Corylus avellana. Next base: position 5,670,036 of record NC_081551.1, on the reverse strand, counting down.
CGCGCTATGCGCCGGATTCTTCATTATAATTTAATTTTAAAATTTAAACGCATCTTCATCGTAATTTTCATTATAGGTTAAAAAAGACGCATACAAATATATCTCATAAACAAAAAAATGGTCAAATTCAACTACCATAAAATTGAACCAGTCATTAAATTAGCTTAATTAATGGTATGAGCATTGAATTATATTTCAAGAATTTTCTTTATATGGGATTTCCTTAAGTTTAAAAATATAATGTACAATATTATTTTCGCAGAATTTACTACTCTCCAAAACTATAAAAGGACAACACTTACAATTTAAAAACATACTACATTAAATACTCATAATTGGCCATATAGGTCATCAAAAAATAAATAAAAATTATTTAATGTAGTTATTTAAATAAAAACTTATTTATTTGTTGATGACCTATATGGCTGATTATGAGTAGTTAATGTAGTATGTTTTCAAATTGTAAGTGTTGTCCTTCTATAGTTTTGGAGAGTAGTAAATTCAGAGAAAATAATATCGCACATTAAATTTTTGAACTTAATGAAAACCCATATAAGGAAAATTCTTGAAATATAATTAAATGCCCATAACATTAGTTAAGCTAATTTAATGACTGGTTCAATTTTATAAAAGAACGGTTCACTCTTTAAAAATGATGGGTTCAATGTTCAAAAATTGTTTTAAAAACCGGTTTAGCCTTAAAAAAGAAATGTTTTAAGAATACAAAATAAAACAAAATCTTTCGCTCAACATTTACTATAGTGAAATAAATTGTCTCATATCAGGTTCAATGTTTAATTATCTCTTTGTTGTTTTGAAATCATATAGATTTTTTATTTTTAGGGGTAATTACCTTTTGTCCCCATGAACTACTACGCTTTAGCACTTTTCTCCCATGAACTACCAATTATGATACATGACCCCATTAAACTACTATCTTATGACAAAAAGTCCTCTTCTGTCAGTTAAAGGGATTAAAATTGACGGTCAACGGTCATGTGCCATTTTAATTTTTTTTTCTTCCACTTATGCCCTCATTTTAAATTGTTTTCATGTGTTGGATTAGGGTTTAGGAGGGTATAAACGTCATTTTCGCGGTCTGAAGTGAGGGCAAAAGTGGAAGAAAAAAATTTAAAATGGCACATGACTTGCACATGATCGTTGACCATCAATTTTAATCCCTTTAACTGACGGAATGAGGTTTTTTGTCATAAGATGGTAGTTTGATGGGGTGAGGTGTCATAGTTGGTAGTTCATGGAGGGAAAGTGCAAGGTGCTGTAGTTCATGGGGGTAAAAGGTAATTATCCGTTATTTTTATTTTGCTTTCAAAAGAATAAAAACACTTTCAAAAAATGTATGCAAATCAAGTAAATTACACAAACAAACAAAAAAATCCCATAAAAAATTCAAATGAAGAACATCTCAATAAAAAATTTAACAAACAAAACGGCAACATATTTAGATCTCAATCCAAACTCAGATTCAAATTGGTGCCTACTACAAAGAAACTTTCTCGAAAAATATACGTAATTTATGGTCGCGAAAAATTTATACATAAAAACGAAAAGATACTTTAAAGCAACGGAATTTTTAATTAAATATTGTAAATGTTATAATCTTCTATTAGCCCACTAAATCCACCAAATTTATTATCTTAATTTTGAAGTTGCAATTTTTATTAAATAAAAAACATACAGTGAGAGTGCAAATTGAAAAAAAAAAAAACTTGCAAATACAGCTAATACCTAATCACAAGTTTTATCAAAGCAGCTCAAAACGATAGCTTAATACAAAATTTTTATCCTTTCCCTTAAATTGCAAAAGAGGCAGAGGGTATGAGTATTGCTAATTTATATTAACAATACAAAACATAAAAGTCAAACAAAAGGACACTATTTTTTTCAAAGGGAAAACATACACACAGAATACAAATTGGAAAAAAAAAAATGAACTCGTAAATAAGTAAATACCCAATCACAATTTTTTTGCAGAGAAACACACTAACCTGAAGAATGATAGCAGAAACAAAACTGAGAGATAGAGAGAGAGACGTGGAGGGGGAAAGAGAGTGAGAGAGATGTGGAGAGAAAGAGATAAAGATGTGGTATTTAATACTATTCCCTAAACCCTAAACGTATTATTCACTTAAAATACATATGAACTGGTTCAATTTTAACTGGTTTAGTGTTAAAAAATTATGTCTTAAAAAACTGGTTTAGCCTTTAAAAAAAAATAGGTTCACGGCACATGTCGCAATTCTAGGCTATTCTAAGAGGGGTATTGACTATTATATATATGGATTTCTTTACCTCGTTCTTTAATATGTTGTACTCCTTCAATTTGAGACCGAGGGGTGAAGACAAGCTTCATTTGATCCCTTCCAAGAGAGGGTCTTTTGATATGAGATCATTCTACAATGTCCTAATTCCCCGCTATACTACTTTCCCTTGGAGGTGTATTTGGAGGAATAAGGTCCCTTTGTGAGTGGCGTTCTTTGATTGGACAATAGCATTGGGGAGGATTCTCATTACGGATTACTATAGGAAGCAACATATCATGGTGGTAGATTGGTGTTGCATGGGTAAGGAGAGTGGATAGGGGTGGAAGTAGAATTTTAGGTTTGGGGAGGTAAAACTAATAAAAAAAAAAAAATACTACGCGCATGAGAGAGAGGCTTGGTGGAGAATTGTGGTGGATGCCAAGTTTGGTTCTGCATGGGGTGGATGGCATTCTTTTGACAATCCCGAGCCTCATGAGGTGGGTCTTTGGAGGCATATTAGGAGAGGGTGGCGAGTGTTTTCTAAATATATTAAATTCGACCCAGGAGACGGATCTCAAATCAGATTTTGGGATGATGTTTGGTGCGGGGAAATGATTTTTAAGGAAGCTTATCCAGGCCTATATAACATAGCTAATGCAAAAGATGCATCCATTGCCGATAATTTGGAGTTTATGGGTGGAACTCGTCAATGGAATGTTAGCTTCCTTCGATCAATCCATGATTGGGAATTGGAAGTGCTAGCCTCGTTCTATACTACGTTATATTCTCACAAGTGGAGTAGGGGAGGGGTGGACAAAATTTGGTGGATCCCATCGAGAAAAGGGAAGTTCGATGTTAGATCATTCTACAATATCCTGGTAAGCAAAGAAGCGAGTCCTTTTCCTTGGAAGAGCATATGGCGCACCAAGGCACCTTCGAGAGTGGCTTTCTTTACTTGGATGGCGGTGTCAGGGAAGGTTCTCACAATTGATAATCTCAGAAAAAGGAATATTATCATGATCAATAGATGTTGCTTGTGCAAAATTGATGGGGAGACTATTGATCATCTTTTCTTTCACTGTGAGATTGCTCGTTCCTTATGGCAGGCCATCTTCAGTCGTTTTGGGTTGTCTTGGGTCATGCCTAGCAAGGTGGCGGGCTTGTTTGCTTGTTGGTGGGCGGGAGGTCACTCTAGGAGTGCTGTTGTTTGGAAAATGGTCCCTCTATGCATTATGTGGTGCCTTTGGTTAGAAAGGAATGAGAAATGCTTTGAGGATTCTGAGAGATCATTGGAGGAAGTCACAGCCTTCTTTTTCCATACGCTTTACACTTGGACAGCTGCTTGGCTTGCTCCTATAGTTATTAGCTATCTTGATTTCCTTGTTCTTTTCTCTTCTTCTAGCTAGTTGTTTCCTTTGTATACCCCATGCGTGCTAGGGTTGCGCCTCTCTGCGCTTTTGATATATAAACATTACTTATCAAAAAAAAAAAAAAAAACTAATAAAAATAAAATTTGGGGGAGGGAGGTAAAATTTTGATTGAAAAAGGGTTATAGGGGTATTTTAAAAAAATTTGGGGAAGACCTGGTGGCTTGGGGGCAACAATGTAATTCTGCCCCTGAGAGTAGGGAATCCGTTGACCATCTTTCACTCCATTGCGAGATTGCATGTACTTTATGGAATATTATTGTCAGCCTCTCTGGGTTAGATTGGGTCATGTCTGAAAGAGTGGTAGATCTCTTCGCATGTTGGAGAGGGCCGTTTGGTAGTTCTCAATGTGCAACAGTGTAGAAGATGGTTCCAGCCTGTTTAATGTGGTGTCTTTTAAGAGAAGAAATGATTATCTTTTGGAAGACCATGAGAGGAAAATGGTGGATTGTTTCTCAATACTCTATATCATTGGCTGACTACCATTGATTGTTTTCATTTTTCTGGCTTTCATGATTTTCTAGATATGTTTTCTTTTTGTGGCTAGGTGTTTCTTACGTATACTTTATGTGTACTCTGGTTGCGCTTTTGTGCTTTTTAATGAATTCCATTTACTTGTTAAAAAAAAAAAATCCACCTGCATTTCCTGTGAAATTTAGATGTATGAGATTTCCTGTTGGGAACCACGTTTTGTAATAATGCAGACATGCGAGGTTTTTGGCTTTATTATCCCTAATCCCTAATCATTTTTTTTTCATGGCCTTTGCCCAAAGAAGCTGATTCACCTTCCATTGCCGTAGCTCTTGTATCATGACCAGATTCTATACAAATCAAATGCCAACTGTTTGTAGAGTTTCATGTTTTGATGAAAAGGATACAAGAACTTTCTTTAAGCTTATAGATCCATTAACATGCCCCTGGCTTTGGCTTTTGGTTAACAAGGGTAGGGTGCAATGGAGTAGTCTGTTCAAATTTTTTTTGACTTTCTCAATATGCCGAATAAGAACTTAAAACGAGTGATATGTTTTTGAGAAAATATCATTATTAAAGATTGAAGCGAATGGGTTACCTATTTAGAAAAAGAGGCTGGACCAATGCTTATTAGCATTTTGGAGTGGTCCTACCCAAGTGTGGATATAATGAAGCTTCTAGCAAAGAGAAATGCTACATTTCTCAAATTTTTTCTCCAAAAGCTAGTTCCCAAATGATGTGTCACCATCCAATGAGTTGGTGACACATTTTCCAAAATAATAAATTTCATGGATGGTTACACATCATTTGGGAATCAACTTTTGAAAAAAAAACTTTGGGAAGTGTAGCACTTCTCCTTGGCAAATGCTACCCACAAGTTTTTGTTCTCATATTGTGGATTGGAACAAGCCAACTTCCCACTCTAGCTAGAGATATTGAGAATCCTGTATTGTTATTTGTTTCCCAGGCTAGGGAGGATTCAGAACCTGTATGAGCATTCATCTTCTCACTGCCATGCTACCCATCCAAATTTCATGTTCCTATAAAAATTAGCTGTGCTAAACACAAATTAACATTTTGAAATTTTTAGCAGCTTTATCATCTTTAAGCCATGTAATGCACAGATGTAATGGTTGCAGCTCCTGTTTCACTTTATTTTGGGTTACTAATTTCTTTTTTTCTTTCTAAGTTTATGTGTTGTTATTAAAGCTTAGACTCTAAAAGCCTTCAAATTTATTTTTATATTCTTAGCGAATGTTTTTCTATTTGTTTGCTGCTTAACATGGTATATTTCTATCAATTTATTTGCAGGTTTCTCTTGAGGGACAGATTTCTCGTAAATCTGCAATCAAAAGTCTAAGTGATGGTTATCAACCTTCTGGAGACCAAATACCATGGAAATTCTGTGAGCAATTCCAGGACACCAGTTTCCCTAGTCTTTCAGGTGCTCGCATTGTCCGCATTGCTACCCATCCAAGTGTCATGAGGGTTAGTCTGTGTTTAAGCATGGGAAGTTGAGTTGTTTCACCCAGATTCTTGTCACATTTAATTAATTTTATATTTTTGTGTTTATCTATTGCAGTCTGGATATGGTTCAAAAGCAGTGGAACTTTTATCAAGGTATGCAATGTTTGATTTCCTGCCTGCTTTGTCATCTGTAAGGTGTTGGAGAGAATATGACTAATACTCATTTACCTAATATGTATAGAATGCAGTAGGAGAAAAGTTATTTTAGGCCTTGGTCTTGTTTAAGATAGTTTTCAACTACACATGATGCATATGGTGTTGTTTTTGCTGCTGATTATCTATGTTGTTTATGGGATATTAGTCATTACTCAGCCTGTGTCCCTACCTTCTTTTCTATTTGCAAACAAAGATATCAATGGCACCATTCTTCTAGTTCATGTGGCTTGCAAAATCATGTCTGAACCTAAGGATCTTGGGAAATTGTGTAAATTTGCCATGTGACAATTTCCCTCTTTCTAATAAAATCTCATACGCATGATTTGTGGTGTGGGGACCAGCCCCTGATGGTAGCTTTTTCGGAATTACACGATGTAAGGAAGTGTGGGTGGCAGATCATATGCAATTCTTTAATGAAAATCTTAAGTGGAATATGTTTTTTTTTCCCAGACCAGTGCATGATTGGGAGGTAGACATGGTCACCACTTTCTTTTGGCTTCGGTGCCCTCCTGGCTAGCTATTTTCCAATGTGGTTTTCCCTGATTCGTTGAGTTACACATTTAGGTCACAAACAGCACTGCTATACTGCTCCTACTATGCGAAAGGTTTCCCAATCATAGTTGTTGTGCAAGGATGTATTGTAAAGTTGGTTTTATCAAGAATCTTGCATTGTCTCATGGCCCCCTGTCTATCATATTTTTCGGACTGGCTATAAAGCTCGACATGGAGATGGCCTATGATAGAATGGAGTGGAATTTTATCTTTTAAAATGATGGAGAAATTGGGCTTTTATTGCAAAGGGATAAATCTGGTTCGGCATTTTTTTTTCCCTCCTTAATGGGACTCCTTATGGGCTCTTGGCCCACATGCGATCTTAGACAGGAAGGCCCATTATCGCCATTTCTTTTTATTATGGGCTTGGAAATATTGTCTAGGATGCTATGGAAAGATGAATTTAATGGGCTTCCTCATGGGATTAAACTTTCTTGGGCCAGCCCATCTATCCTGTGCTTGTTTGCAAACAATACAATAATATTTGCCAGAGCTACACACATAGATGCTGCTTTATCAGATTGAGAGAGGTTGGTAGGATAAAATATGTTGGATCTTGTCTAAAATGAAGAAGTTTGAAGTAATGTCCTTTTATCATGCTTTATCCATTCCTGTTGGTTCCCCACTTCCTTGGAAGAGTATTTGGAGAGTGAAGTTCTCTTCAAGAGTGGCGCTCTTTGGGTGGATAGCAGTACTTGGGAAGATAATTACATTGGATAATCTGAGGAAGAGGAACGTCATAGTGGTTGGTGGAGTGGTGTTGCATGTGCAAGAGGAGTGTAGAGTCTATAGATCATCTTCTTTTTCTTTGTGATTTGGCAAGAGAATTATGAGTATCAATTTTCTGTCTTTTTGGTGTAGAATGGGTCATGCCTAGAAAGGTAATTGAATTGATGGCAATTTGGAGAGGTTAGATGGGAAGCCGTAACATCTTTTTTTTTTTTTTTTTGAAAAAAAATAAATAAATAAGGTTTGGAGGATGGCACCTTTATGCTTAATATGGTGCATTTGGAGAGAGCAGAATGCAATAAGCTTTGAAGATCGTGCGATTTTAGTGCTAGAACTAAAGAACGTTATGTTTAAATCACTTTATACATGGATATCGGCATACAATAATATGCATTTTTCTAGTTCTTCTGAATTTTTGTTCTTCTTTTTCTCTATATTAGGGTGTCTCTCTTGTATATTTCATGTGTACTTGAGTTACACCCCTCTACGCTTTCTAATGAGATTAAATTACTAATAAAAAAATTATTAAATTTTTTTTTGTAACATGAGTTGTGTTCACTTTCCTTGTTTGCAAAATAATGATTTTAGTTTTGAGACTTATGAAGCATTTTATAACTCATTGCTCAACCTGGTTATAATAAAGTGGGAATTCCTTACGAAGAAGCACGTTTTGGGCATGATTTTAGACTTATAGGTCTACATACATGCATACTGTTATTTTGGGATTTTGATTATATTGTTATATTTTTGGATATCTAATATCTCCGCTGCACTTGCAGCAAGCGAAAGTGATTTGAACTTAGCATTTGTTTCGGAACATTTTGTGACACTTTTGCTCTTCGCGAATCTTAATGACGAGCATTTGCATTAACCATTTGCAGTTATTTCGAAGGATTGATTCATCCTATTTCTGAGGTGGATGATGTTATGAATGTTACAGAGACACCATATGCCAGAGTTACTGAAGCTGCAGAGAAGGTCCAGTCCCATAACTAGACTTGGTTTCATTTGATCAATTTCTTTTTATAAATGAAATTAAAAAAATTATGCTTAGCTCAGAGTATTCTGTAAATGATTTCTTCCATTTAAATGTGTACAGTAATCGATAACGTTTTCATATTTTTTTTCCCCACTAATTCATTCTTGGTTGAGTCATTTAAAATTTGAAGAACTTTAAATAGATAGATATTGAATGCTCAATTTGAGTTGGACATCGGAGTCCTACTTATCTTCGGCAGATTATTATACACTTATTCTTTGGCCTTTCTAGATAGTTCCAAATCGCTTTACATATGGACAGGAGTGTATAGTATCTCACATTTTTCTAGCTTTTCTGAATTTGTGGATTTCTGTTCTTCTTTTAATCATTAATTGGGGTTATCTCTTGTATACATCCTGTATATTAGGGTTGCACCCCCTGCGCTTATTAATAAAATGCATTACTTATCAAAAAAAGTGGCCGTGGTTCTATTATATGGAATCAAAACCTTGTTTTGAATTCAAAAGTCCTGACAGACTTGAGTGGTTCATAATTTCTTCTGCAATTTTAAAGCAAAATGACTATTCATTACTTCATGAATGTCAAAGAACCTACCACTGACGTTGAATGATTGTTGGGCATTACTAAGTCTTTAGAAAAGCACTTCAATTTATAGTTTTGTCTAGAATCATATATTTTTTGGAACATTTTTGTTACATCTGACTTTGATAATACCAAATTTGCAGGCTTCATTGCTAGAGGAAAATATAAAGCCTAGAACTAATCTTCCTCCTTTGCTAGTTCATCTCCGTGAAAGGCAACCTGAGAAGCTACATTATATTGGTGTCTCTTTTGGGCTTACCCAGGACCTTTTTCGCTTTTGGAGGAAACGTGGCTTTGCTCCATTCTACATTGGCCAGATTCCAGTTAAGATTATTTTTTATTTTTATTTATACCTCTCTGCATGAATTATGTACTTTTTAAAAAAAAAAAGAAAAAAAGAAAAGACAAGAGGATTTAATTGTAATTTGAAATTTTTTTGATGATTTAGAGTGCTGTGACTGGCGAGCATACATGTATGGTCCTTAAACCTTTGAACAATGATGATATTGAAGATAGTGGATCGGATAAATGGGGATTTTTTGGTCCATTTTATGAAGGTGAGTCCACCCTCTCTAAGAACTACGTACTGATTTCATCCATATATTTATTCAGTTCATAGCTTGATAATTTGTTTCTATAACTAGATTTCAGGCAAAGATTTACTAGACTACTGCAACTTAGCTTCCGTGAAATGGAGTATAAGCTTGCTATGAGGTGGGCATTGCAAATTTAAACTTTTCAGATACGCGATCATTATCAAATATGCTCATACTTCTAATCTTTCAGCATCCTGGAGCCGAAAATCAATTTCGAGGCGCTGGAGGCTACTCCATCTACCTCAGATGGATTATTGAGTTCAATTAAACAATTTATATCACCACATGATATGAAGCGACTGGAAGCTTATACCAACAATCTTGCTGACTTTCATCTGGTGAGATCTCTAAACAATAGTTTTGACGGCATTACCATGTAGTGTTTTGTGGGGTTTCATGGGAGTAGATAATATGATATTGGTATGTGGTAAAAACTGATATATGCATATGTGTCTATTAAAAGTAGCTGTTACACATCAAAAAAAAAAAAAAGTAGCCGTCTTCCAAAAATTGTTGTCTGCCAATTGTTGGCAGTTGTGGGTTTAGCAATAAATTACTGAAGTCTAATCACAAACAATCCCCATGCCCTCTAACTTCCAACCTGATGACAATATCACATATATGCCAACCTATTTGTACTTGCCTTCCTGCATTCACCAAATGGCGATGCCAAACATGTGATAAATCATTATGCAAACTGACCTCAACATGATCTAGGTTCTCTGTGTTCCTCCTTGAAGCCCAAAAGCACCTCTTTCCGCTGCCCATCTCACTGCCTCCAAAGCCTCCAGTAAATTAATCCTTGCTCAATATCGATTAATAACGTATCTGTTTTCTTGCTTGAATCAAGATCCATAGGAAAATCTCAGCCTAGAGCAGTCTTTGTTCCATGTAGTTTCAGGCTCAGGCATGGACAAGATCCATTTATTCTTTTTTTTTTTTTTCTCTTAATTTGTGTTGAAGTGTATTGATTTCAGCAGCCAACTAATCATAAGAATCTGATTGGGTCTGTGGAGGTGGTTTAAAATGAGGCTCTTCAATATTACTATTGACCATAGGTGTAGTACATATTACCACTCCTTACTTCCTATACTTCTTATCAGTCTTTCCTTTTGTGGATGTCCCAAAAATGATATCCACTTTTTATAATGACTCTACAATAATGTAACTTCTTAAAAGGGGGAAATCTACTTTACCTCCCAAAGTTTGACCTCATTTTCAATTTGAACCCCAATGTTTAAAAATTTGCAATGTACCCTCACAAAGTTACAAAATTTTGCAATTCGAGCAATCTGTTAGTCAATTCCATCTTCTCAGACGGAAAGTCAAACACGTGCCATGCACGTGTGGATTTTTCTCCAAATCTTCCCATATTGCCCCTAATTTTTTTTTTTAAAAAAGTTGGGTTTACAAAGATGGCAACTAATATTGGGACAGAGTATCAAATAAAGGGACGGTGGATGTGGTGGCCAGAGGTGAGCAAAGGGAAAGTTGGATACTTCTAAGAAAAAGGAAGAAATGCTGTCCC
>NC_081551.1:5631702-5659107 GCF_901000735.1 Corylus avellana | reverse complement strand
GGTGTGGTTGTGGCCCCAAAAGAGGAAAAAGTACCTAGATGAACAATAGCTTTTGAGATATATGTTGCCTAGCTATAAAACCTCAGCACATCTGACACTTCCAATGAACATTGCCTGTAACCTTTATTTTTGTCTATAGGTTGTAGATATTAATACCTGATTTGACCAGGATTCCCATAACAGAGTATAACACTTCCCATCTCTATAGGTTGTAGATATTAATACCTGATTTGACCAGGATTCCCATAACAGAGTATAACACTTCCCATCTCTATGATTTTCCTTTGATTTGATTTGATTTGGTATCATGACTTTGTTATTAATATTTTTATAGTTTCTAATCCCGCATATCACATTGTTGACAGGGTGCTTCCATACCTCAGTGTGAAAGTGGGACAAACCTCATCATACCCTTAACTGGGCCAATTAGTGCTGAAGATATGGCTGTTACTGGGGCAGGTGAACGCCTTCATGCTCAAGATACACCAAATATTTCATTACTGTATGATTTTGAAGAACTAGAGGGAGAATTGGACTTTCTTACTCGTGTAGTAGCACTCACGTTTTATCCTGCTGTGTCTGGAAAAAGCCCTATGACTCTTGGTGAGGTACAAAGCAATTTTAAGATATATTTTAGTTGATGTGTCATAATCCTTTCAGCCTAAGCTTTTTAATTTTTTTTTTTGGTTTTCACATACATAGTTAATTATAGCAGTATATTAGAGGTTGATGTGCTTTTTCTGAATAAAGCTTTTGTGCTAGTCAAATGGAAATTTGACGAACATGGAGGGTGGGGATGACAAACATGGCATTTTTTGATGTGCATATCTGTTGTTAATTGGATAATATCATTTGTTATAATATACTGTTAAAAGTTCCTTTGATTGGGTTTATAAGATTGACATTGTAGTCATTGAACAGTCTCGAGCTTAGGAAGGTGAAAAGTTTTGCTATGTGGTGTGCTGGTATGTCAAAATCACAATTTAGGCATGAAATGGAATTGGATGCGATACTGGTTTCATCTTGGGTTTCTCAGTGGGAGATAATCTGTCTGAGAGGATTACCATTTCTCATCTTTTATTTGCAGACGATACCCTGGTTTTCTGTGGGGCGAATTTTGATCAAATCCGCTCCATTAAAGCACTTCTTATTTGCTTTGAAGCCGTTTCTGGTTTAAAGGTGAATATGGCTAAATCAGCTTTGATCTCGGTAGGTGAGGTGGAAAATGTGGGAGAATTGGCTGGGATTTTGGGCTGTGGTTTAGCTTCTCTACCTTTGAAGTATTTGGGACTTCCCTTGGGCGCTTGTTTCAAGGCCAAAAACATTTGGGATGATACTTTGGAGAAGGTTGAGCGGATGTTGGCTAGTTGGAAAAGGTTGTATCTATCCAAGGGAGGAAGGGTCACTTTGATCAAGAGCACACTTTCCAATCTTCCTACTTATTTATTATCCCTCTTTCCTTTACCTGCTTCTGTGGCCAAGCGAATAGAGAAACTCCAACGTGATTTTCTTTGGGGTGGCTTAAACGAAGAATTCAAGTATTACTTGGTTAGTTGGGATAAGGTATACTCTCCCATCTATAAAGGTGGCTTAGGGATCAGGAAGTTAAGAGTTTTCAATCAAGCCTTATTAGGGAAGTGGCTATGGTGTTATGTGCACGAGAGAGAGGCTTGGTGGAGAATTGTGGTGGATGCCAAGTTTGGTTCTGCATGGGGTGGATGGCATTCTGTTGACAATCCTGGGCCTCATGGGGTGGGTCTTTGGAGGCATATTAGGAGAGGGTGGCGAGTGTTTTCTAAATATATTAAATTCGACCCAGGAGACGGATCTCAAATCAGATTTTGGGATGATGTTTGGTGCGGGGAAATGATTCTTAAGGAAGCTTATCCAGGCCTATATAACATAGCTAATGCAAAAGATGCATCCATTGCCGATAATTTGGAGTTTATGGGTGGAAATCGTCAATGGAATGTTAGCTTCCTTTGATCGATCCATGATTGGGAATTGGAAGTGCTAGCCTCGTTCTATACTACGTTATATTCTCACAAGTGGAGAAGGGGAGGGGTGGACAAAATTTGGTGGATCCCATCAAGAAAAGGGAAGTTCGATGTTAGATCATTCTACAACATCCTGATAAGTAAAGAAGCGAGTCCTTTTCCTTGGAAGAGCATATGGCGCACCAAGGTACCTTCGAGAGTGGTTTTTTTTACTTGGACGACGGTGTTAGGAAAGGTTCTCACAATTGATAATCTCAGAAAAAGGAATATTATCGTGATCAATAAATGTTGCTTGTGCAAAATTGATAGGGAGACTATTGATCATCTCTTCCTTCACTGTGAGATTGCTCGTTCCTTATGGCAGGCCATCTTCAGTCGTTTTGGGTTGTCTTGGGTCATGCCTAGCAAGGTGGCAGGCTTGTTTGCTTGTTGGTGGGCGGGACGTCACTCTAGGAGTGCTGTTGTTTGGAAAATGGTCCCTCTATGCATTTTGTGGTGCCTTTGGTTAGAAAGGAATGAGAGATGCTTTGAGGATTTTGAGAGATCATTGGAGGAAGTTACGGCCTTCTTTTTCCATACGCTTTACACTTGGACAGCTGCTTGGCTCGCTTCTATAGTTATTAGCTATCTTGATTTCCTTGTTCTTTTCTCTTCTTCTAGATAGTTGTTTGGAGGTCGTTTCGGTGCCACTTCAGATTAGTTCCCGGTTTGGGGGGGAAGGTCAAATTTTGGGAGGATTATTGGTGCGGCGAGACGCCTCTCAAAGAGGTTTTTCCGGGCCTTTTTAATATAGCCCGCAACAAGGATGCTTCTATTGCGGATATCCGGGAGTGTGTAAATGAGATGGTGCACTGGAACGTTACTTTTACCCGTAGTATCCATGATTGGGAGGAGATGGCCTTAGCCTCTTTCTTCTCGCTCTTGTATTCGTCTCCGATCCGGGGGGAAGGGGAGGACCGAATGTGGTGGATTCCTTCAAGTAAAGGGAAGTTCGAGGTCCGTACTTTCTACAGGAGGCTTGCCTTTAAGGAGCCTAACAATTTCCCGTGGAGAAGGATTTGTCGTACTAAGGCTCCTTTGCGAGTGGCGTTTTTTGCTTGGTCGGCCGCCCTTGGGAAATCCCTCACGCTGGATAATGTTCGGAAGAGAGGTATTGTTGTGATTAATCATTGTTGTATGTGTGAGGCGGATGGGGAGTCTGTGGATCATCTCTTCCTTCATTGTGGGGTCGCGCGCAAGTTGTGGGGGGCCATCTTCTCTCGCTTTAACTTGAGTTGGGTTATGCCTAGAAGCGTCATGGAGATGTTTGCCAGTTGGTGGGCTGGAGGTAGAACTAGTAGTGCTGTGGTTTGGAAGATGGCTCCCCTGTGTCTCCTTTGGTGTCTTTGGAAGGAAAGGAATGCGAGATGCTTCGAGGACTTGTCGAGGAACCTCGAGGATCTTATTCACTTCTTTTTGTACACCTTATTCACATGGACAGCCGGTTGGCTTGCTCCTTTAGTGATCGATTTTTCTGATTTTCTCTTTATGTTCTTTTCCTCTTTCTCCCCTACTTAGTCGCTCTCTTGTATACTTCCTGTATACTTGGGTTGCGCCCCTCTGCGCTCTTAATGCATTATTACTTATCAAAAAAAAAAAAAAAGTTGTTTCCCTTGTATACCCCCTGTGTGCTAGGGTTGCGCCTCTCGGCGCTTTTGATATATAAACATTACTTATCAAAAAAAAAAAAAAAAAAAACTAAAAAAAATAAAATTTGGGGGAAGGAGGTAAAATTTTGATTGAAAAAGGGTTATAGGGGTATTTTAAAAAAATTTGGGGAAGACCTGGTGGCTTGGGGCCAACAATGTAATTCTGCCCCTGAGAGTGGGGAATCCGTTGACCATCTTTCACTCCATTGCGAGATTGCATGTACTTTATGGAATATTATTGTTAGCCTCTCCGGGTTAGATTGGGTCATGTCTGAAAGAGTGGTAGATCTCTTCGCATGTTGGAGAGGGCCGTTTGGTAGTTCTCAATGTGCAACAGTGTAGAAGATGGTTCCAGCCTGTTTAATGTGGTGTCTTTTAAGAGAAGAAATGATTATCTTTTGGAAGACCATGAGAGGAAAATGGTGGATTGTTTCTCAATACTCTATATCATTGGCTGACTACCATTGATTGTTTTCATTTTTCTGGCTTTCATGATTTTCTAGATATGTTTTCTTTTTGTGGCTAGGTGTTTCTTACGTATACTTTATGTGTACTCTGGTTGCGCTTTTGTGCTTTTTAATGAATTCCATTTACTTGTTAAAAAAAAAAAATCCACCTGCATTTCCTGTGAAATTTAGATGTATGAGATTTCCTGTTGGGAACCACGTTTTGTAATAATGCAGACATGCGAGGTTTTTGGCTTTATTATCCCTAATCCCTAATCATTTTTTTTTCATGGCCTTTGCCCAAAAGAAGCTGATTCACCTTCCATTGCCGTAGCTCTTGTATCATGACCAGATTCTATACAAATCAAATGCCAACTGTTTGTAGGGTTTCATGTTTTGATGAAAAGGATACAAGAACTTTCTTTAAGCTTATAGATCCATTAACATGCCCCTGGCTTTGGCTTTTGGTTAACAAGGGTAGGGTGCAATGGAGTAGTCTGTTCAAATTTTTTTTGACTTTCTCAATATGCCGAATAAGAACTTAAAACGAGTGATATGTTTTTGAGAAAATATCATTATTAAAGATTGAAGCGAATGGGTTACCTATTTAGAAAAAGAGGCTGGACCAATGCTTATTAGCATTTTGGAGTGGTCCTACCCAAGTGTGGATATAATGAAGCTTCTAGCAAAGAGAAATGCTACATTTCTCAAATTTTTTCTCCAAAAGCTAGTTCCCAAATGATGTGTCACCATCCAATGAGTTGGTGACACATTTTCCAAAATAATAAATTTCATGGATGGTTACACATCATTTGGGAATCAACTTTTGAAAAAAAAACTTTGGGAAGTGTAGCACTTCTCCTTGGCAAATGCTACCCACAAGTTTTTGTTCTCATATTGTGGATTGGAACAAGCCAACTTCCCACTCTAGCTAGAGATATTGAGAATCCTGTATTGTTATTTGTTTCCCAGGCTAGGGAGGATTCAGAACCTGTATGAGCATTCATCTTCTCACTGCCATGCTACCCATCCAAATTTCATGTTCCTATAAAAATTAGCTGTGCTAAACACAAATTAACATTTTGAAATTTTTAGCAGCTTTATCATCTTTAAGCCATGTAATGCACAGATGTAATGGTTGCAGCTCCTGTTTCACTTTATTTTGGGTTACTAATTTCTTTTTTTCTTTCTAAGTTTATGTGTTGTTATTAAAGCTTAGACTCTAAAAGCCTTCAAATTTATTTTTATATTCTTAGCGAATGTTTTTCTATTTGTTTGCTGCTTAACATGGTATATTTCTATCAATTTATTTGCAGGTTTCTCTTGAGGGACAGATTTCTCGTAAATCTGCAATCAAAAGTCTAAGTGATGGTTATCAACCTTCTGGAGACCAAATACCATGGAAATTCTGTGAGCAATTCCAGGACACCAGTTTCCCTAGTCTTTCAGGTGCTCGCATTGTCCGCATTGCTACCCATCCAAGTGTCATGAGGGTTAGTCTGTGTTTAAGCATGGGAAGTTGAGTTGTTTCACCCAGATTCTTGTCACATTTAATTAATTTTATATTTTTGTGTTTATCTATTGCAGTCTGGATATGGTTCAAAAGCAGTGGAACTTTTATCAAGGTATGCAATGTTTGATTTCCTGCCTGCTTTGTCATCTGTAAGGTGTTGGAGAGAATATGACTAATACTCATTTACCTAATATGTATAGAATGCAGTAGGAGAAAAGTTATTTTAGGCCTTGGTCTTGTTTAAGATAGTTTTCAACTACACATGATGCATATGGTGTTGTTTTTGCTGCTGATTATCTATGTTGTTTATGGGATATTAGTCATTACTCAGCCTGTGTCCCTACCTTCTTTTCTATTTGCAAACAAAGATATCAATGGCACCATTCTTCTAGTTCATGTGGCTTGCAAAATCATGTCTGAACCTAAGGATCTTGGGAAATTGTGTAAATTTGCCATGTGACAATTTCCCTCTTTCTAATAAAATCTCATACGCATGATTTGTGGTGTGGGGACCAGCCCCTGATGGTAGCTTTTTCGGAATTACACGATGTAAGGAAGTGTGGGTGGCAGATCATATGCAATTCTTTAATGAAAATCTTAAGTGGAATATGTTTTTTTTTCCCAGACCAGTGCATGATTGGGAGGTAGACATGGTCACCACTTTCTTTTGGCTTCGGTGCCCTCCTGGCTAGCTATTTTCCAATGTGGTTTTCCCTGATTCGTTGAGTTACACATTTAGGTCACAAACAGCACTGCTATACTGCTCCTACTATGCGAAAGGTTTCCCAATCATAGTTGTTGTGCAAGGATGTATTGTAAAGTTGGTTTTATCAAGAATCTTGCATTGTCTCATGGCCCCCTGTCTATCATATTTTTCGGACTGGCTATAAAGCTCGACATGGAGATGGCCTATGATAGAATGGAGTGGAATTTTATCTTTTAAAATGATGGAGAAATTGGGCTTTTATTGCAAAGGGATAAATCTGGTTCGGCATTTTTTTTTCCCTCCTTAATGGGACTCCTTATGGGCTCTTGGCCCACATGCGATCTTAGACAGGAAGGCCCATTATCGCCATTTCTTTTTATTATGGGCTTGGAAATATTGTCTAGGATGCTATGGAAAGATGAATTTAATGGGCTTCCTCATGGGATTAAACTTTCTTGGGCCAGCCCATCTATCCTGTGCTTGTTTGCAAACAATACAATAATATTTGCCAGAGCTACACACATAGATGCTGCTTTATCAGATTGAGAGAGGTTGGTAGGATAAAATATGTTGGATCTTGTCTAAAATGAAGAAGTTTGAAGTAATGTCCTTTTATCATGCTTTATCCATTCCTGTTGGTTCCCCACTTCCTTGGAAGAGTATTTGGAGAGTGAAGTTCTCTTCAAGAGTGGCGCTCTTTGGGTGGATAGCAGTACTTGGGAAGATAATTACATTGGATAATCTGAGGAAGAGGAACGTCATAGTGGTTGGTGGAGTGGTGTTGCATGTGCAAGAGGAGTGTAGAGTCTATAGATCATCTTCTTTTTCTTTGTGATTTGGCAAGAGAATTATGAGTATCAATTTTCTGTCTTTTTGGTGTAGAATGGGTCATGCCTAGAAAGGTAATTGAATTGATGGCAATTTGGAGAGGTTAGATGGGAAGCCGTAACATCTTTTTTTTTTTTTTTTTGAAAAAAAATAAATAAATAAGGTTTGGAGGATGGCACCTTTATGCTTAATATGGTGCATTTGGAGAGAGCAGAATGCAATAAGCTTTGAAGATCGTGCGATTTTAGTGCTAGAACTAAAGAACGTTATGTTTAAATCACTTTATACATGGATATCGGCATACAATAATATGCATTTTTCTAGTTCTTCTGAATTTTTGTTCTTCTTTTTCTCTATATTAGGGTGTCTCTCTTGTATATTTCATGTGTACTTGAGTTACACCCCTCTACGCTTTCTAATGAGATTAAATTACTAATAAAAAAATTATTAAATTTTTTTTTGTAACATGAGTTGTGTTCACTTTCCTTGTTTGCAAAATAATGATTTTAGTTTTGAGACTTATGAAGCATTTTATAACTCATTGCTCAACCTGGTTATAATAAAGTGGGAATTCCTTACGAAGAAGCACGTTTTGGGCATGATTTTAGACTTATAGGTCTACATACATGCATACTGTTATTTTGGGATTTTGATTATATTGTTATATTTTTGGATATCTAATATCTCCGCTGCACTTGCAGCAAGCGAAAGTGATTTGAACTTAGCATTTGTTTCGGAACATTTTGTGACACTTTTGCTCTTTGCGAATCTTAATGACGAGCATTTGCATTAACCATTTGCAGTTATTTCGAAGGATTGATTCATCCTATTTCTGAGGTGGATGATGTTATGAATGTTACAGAGACACCATATGCCAGAGTTACTGAAGCTGCAGAGAAGGTCCAGTCCCATAACTAGACTTGGTTTCATTTGATCAATTTCTTTTTATAAATGAAATTAAAAAAATTATGCTTAGCTCAGAGTATTCTGTAAATGATTTCTTCCATTTAAATGTGTACAGTAATCGATAACGTTTTCATATTTTTTTTCCCCACTAATTCATTCTTGGTTGAGTCATTTAAAATTTGAAGAACTTTAAATAGATAGATATTGAATGCTCAATTTGAGTTGGACATCGGAGTCCTACTTATCTTTGGCAGATTATTATACACTTATTCTTTGGCCTTTCTAGATAGTTCCAAATCGCTTTACATATGGACAGGAGTGTATAGTATCTCACATTTTTCTAGCTTTTCTGAATTTGTGGATTTCTGTTCTTTTAATCATTAATTGGGGTTATCTCTTGTATACATCCTGTATACTAGGATTGCACCCCCTGCGCTTATTAATAAAATGCATTACTTATCAAAAAAAGTGGTCGTGGTTCTATTATATGGAATCAAAACCTTGTTTTGAATTCAAAAGTCCTGACAGACTTGAGTGGTTCATAATTTCTTCTGCAATTTTAAAGCAAAATGACTATTCGTTACTTCATGAATGTCAAAGAACCTACCACTGACATTGAATGATTGTTGGGCATTACTAAGTCTTTAGAAAAGCACTTCAATTTATAGTTTTGTCTAGAATCATATATTTTTTGGAACATTTTTGTTACATCTGACTTTGATAATACGATATTTGCAGGCTTCATTGCTAGAGGAAAATATAAAGCCTAGAACTAATCTTCCTCCTTTGCTAGTTCATCTCCGTGAAAGGCAACCTGAGAAGCTACATTATATTGGTGTCTCTTTTGGGCTTACCCAGGACCTTTTTCGCTTTTGGAGGAAACGTGGCTTTGCTCCATTCTACATTGGCCAGATTCCAGTTAAGATTATTTTTTATTTTTATTTATACCTCTCTGCATGAATTATGTACTTTTTAAAAAAAAAAAGAAAAAAAGAAAAGACAAGAGGATTTAATTGTAATTTGAAATTTTTTTGATGATTTAGAGTGCTGTGACTGGCGAGCATACATGTATGGTCCTTAAACCTTTGAACAATGATGATATTGAAGATAGTGGATCGGATAAATGGGGATTTTTTGGTCCATTTTATGAAGGTGAGTCCACCCTCTCTAAGAACTACGTACTGATTTCATCCATATATTTATTCAGTTCATAGCTTGATAATTTGTTTCTATAACTAGATTTCAGGCAAAGATTTACTAGACTACTGCAACTTAGCTTCCGTGAAATGGAGTATAAGCTTGCTATGAGGTGGGCATTGCAAATTTAAACTTTTCAGATACGCGATCATTATCAAATATGCTCATACTTCTAATCTTTCAGCATCCTGGAGCCGAAAATCAATTTCGAGGCGCTGGAGGCTACTCCATCTACCTCAGATGGATTATTGAGTTCAATTAAACAATTTATATCACCACATGATATGAAGCGACTGGAAGCTTATACCAACAATCTTGCTGACTTTCATCTGGTGAGATCTCTAAACAATAGTTTTGACGGCATTACCATGTAGTGTTTTGTGGGGTTTCATGGGAGTAGATAATATGATATTGGTATGTGGTAAAAACTGATATATGCATATGTGTCTATTAAAAGTAGCTGTTACACATCCAAAAAAAAAAAAAAAAAAAAAAAAAAAGTAGCCGTCTTCCAAAAATTATTGTCTGCCAATTGTTGGCAGTTGTGGGTTTAGCAATAAATTACTGAAGTCTAATCACAAACAATCCCCATGCCCTCTAACTTCCAACCTGATGACAATATCACATATTTGCCAACCTATTTGTACTTGCCTGCCTGCATTCACCAAATGGCGATGCCAAACATGTGATAAATCATTATGCAAACTGACCTCAACATGATCTAGGTTCTCTGTGTTCCTCCTTGAAGCCCAAAAGCACCTCTTTCCGCTGCCCATCTCACTGCCTCCAAAGCCTCCAGTAAATTAATCCTTGCTCAATATCGATTAATAACGTATCTGTTTTCTTGCTTGAATCAAGATCCATAGGAAAATCTCAGCCTAGAGCAGTCTTTGTTCCATGTAGTTTCAGGCTCAGGCATGGACAAGATCCATTTATTCTTTTTTTTTTTTTTCTCTTAATTTGTGTTGAAGTGTATTGATTTCAGCAGCCAACTAATCATAAGAATCTGATTGGGTCTGTGGAGGTGGTTTAAAATGAGGCTCTTCAATATTACTATTGACCATAGGTGTAGTACATATTACCACTCCTTACTTCCTATACTTCTTATCAGTCTTTCCTTTTGTGGATGTCCCAAAAATGATATCCACTTTTTATAATGACTCTACAATAATGTAACTTCTTAAAAGGGGGAAATCTACTTTACCTCCCAAAGTTTGACCTCATTTTCAATTTGAACCCCAATGTTTAAAAATTTGCAATGTACCCTCACAAAGTTACAAAATTTTGCAATTCGAGCAATCTGTTAGTCAATTCCATCTTCTCAGACGGAAAGTCAAACACGTGCCATGCACGTGTGGATTTTTCTCCAAATCTTCCCATATTGCCCCTAATTTTTTTTTTTAAAAAAGTTGGGTTTACAAAGATGGCAACTAATATTGGGACAGAGTATCAAATAAAGGGACGGTGGATGTGGTGGCCAGAGGTGAGCAAAGGGAAAGTTGGATACTTCTAAGAAAAAGGAAGAAATGCTGTCCCAGGTGTATTCGTGGATTAGAATCTGTTAAATGGTGTAACTATGAGGGACAATTTGATTCCTGTTAACTCAATTCAATGGGACATTGCTAAAGTGAGTAGTTTAAAGGGAGATTGAGAATTGTTCAAAACTTCCCAGTGGTAAAGTCATATGTTTACGAATGGCGGCTTAAGGCAGTTCAGATGATTTGGTCAGTTTGATAGGCGAGACTGCCCTACAGAAGTTATGAGAATTATCCCATGATTTTACAAAGTCTGAATTTTCTATGTAAACTTTTAATGTCTTTGTTGCTAATCTGTCTATTCTTTGACAGATTCTTGATCTTGTTCCGACTCTCGCACATCTATATTTCAAAGGGAAACTTCCAGTTACAATGTCATATGCACAGGCTTCTGTTTTGCTCTGTATTGGCTTGCAGGGTCAAAACATCTCCTATATTGAGGTTTGTTTCTCAACTTGTCCATCTAGTCATTTGTTGAATAGATGATTCTCCCAAGTATTTTATCATTGTGCTTCAATCATGCTCTGGTACGCTTTCACATGAGGCTTTGGATACTTAGTCCAAGGTTCAAATAGGAGACACTCCCCTCTAATGTTGCAGTTTTGTACATCTTGATTTCATTCCAGTCTTATTTCTGTATTGATGGATGGAGTGATGTTTGCTTAAACTTACATTTTGCAGGGACAGATCAAGCTAGAAAGGCAACAGATATTGTCACTGTTTATAAAAGTTATGAAGAAGTTCCACAAATATTTATACAATATTGCTTCCAAAGAATTTGAATCAACCCTGCCTCAACAAAAAGAAGTAAGTTGAGCAACTGGGGAATTATTTCTATCTGTAATTTATGTTATTAGTGAGCCTGTATCTTTTAAATTTTTGTGGATAGATGGTTCAGTTAGCAGCATTTAGCAACAAGTATAACTGCGTACCTATCCACATGTATTGTCTGTTTATTAGTCTGTTGCAAAGGCTAAAGGGGATACCTTAATGCAACTCTCGGTTGTTCACATTTCATGCAGATTGTGATGAAACCTCACAGTATATCTGTGGACGAGGATCTCAAGAATGCAGCAAAGCAAGTTGAGGTATTTGCAATTCCTTCTACCTTTTTTTTTTCTGTTTACATTTGTTCCCCCTTCTCCCCGCTCCCCCCTCTCCCCCACTACCTATTGTCATTTTTGAGAGCGCTGAAAGTTACTTGGTCCATTTATAGGATGAGAGGAAATCTGAGACAGATGGTTTGTTAGATCCCGAGCTTCTCCAACAATATGCCATTGTGGACAGAGAAGCTGATTTTGAGAATGCTTTGCCTAGTAAAGGTAAGATACCGTCAGGTGGTCTCGTTAGTTTGAAATCCAGTAAAACTAAAATTGAGAAGCATGGAAATCAGAAAGAAAGTCATAAGAGTGGGAAAAAGCGTAGTAAAGATGACCATAGATCTAATTCAAACAAAAAGAAGAGATCCTAATTATACTGACTCTGGGAAACATCAAGATGCAAGCATTTTTTCATGGATCGCCTATGGAGGCAGCTGAACAGGCACCCTCAAGTCCTTTCTTGCTTGTTCTTGATAAACCTGCATTTATATATATCTAGATGTAGGGAGATCTGTTTGGGAAGTAAGAATCCCATTATTCTCATGAGCGATCAAATCATTCTTGTACTTCTTGTTTACTGCTGCATGTGAGAATTAGTATATAATTATACGGAATTTTTACATAGGAGCAGGCCTGTTTCATTTTGCTTTATGATTAAAAATTTTGCCTTTGTGTTTCGACATTTATGAAATAATAGTTTATTTTTTGAAGTCATGCTGGTTTACTATGGTAGTTACCTCTTTTCATGAGTAATTAGTTTCAATGAGACCAGTTAGCCCGACTTACAGATTGTTGGGTCGGCTAGCCTGATTCTGCAGGAGTAAATATAATAATGTGAAGCAATATAACATGAGAAAACATGGTCCTATTCCTAAAAATGATAACCGCATAATGCAGATGCAAAGACGATTATTGCTACTATTTGCATCTACATGTACTACCCACAACAAACCTCGTTTGCTCACTTTTTCGACTATCTTGAGCTTCATTAATGAGTATGCAAAATTTGGCATCCTCAATTTTTTCACGAATCACACCCATATTTTACTTGCAATGATATCCAAGATTTCCTTTTGAATGTTGGTGATATATATTTGGTATTCTGTGAAGCATTTTTTAAGATACGTCTAACAACTTTATCGGTCTAAGTTACTTGGAGCTTTATCAATTTAATGAAATTACCATTTTGTTTTGAGTTAGAGCTTCCATCATGACCTCTAAAAGCGCACATGCTTGAAACGATATCTATTGAACACTACATATTGAGGTTTTGAGCTGCAATCGATTATTCTTCATTTTTTGTAATATTTCACAAAAAATTTATGTGGTAAATTTGGATCTTTTTTCCCAACATTTCTTATTAAAGAACAATTCAATACATTATTCCCCTTTTTTTATTGTCAAAACCTTTTATTGTTAATGCATCTGATCCTAGACGCCTGTTGATTTCTTAGAAAAAAATGTAGAATGAAAGACAAACTATAGCATTCTTTGAGGGTGAGTACTCTAACCAATTTGAGTATGTCTTGAACCAAGAAGTTTAAAGTTGAAGACGATGATTATCCGATCCTGAAAATGAATATTCTAAATCCAATATTGGTATCCTATGTTTTAGCCCCTTTTTTTCACTTACACCACTACTGACGGTTTTATTTAATATATTTGGATCTTGTGTTTTAACTCTTGATAGTTCATTCTCTTTAAACTTTTTTTTTTGTTTTTGATAAGTAATAAGAAGTTTTATTAAAAGCGTAAGGCGCCCCTATGCACACTAGAAGTATACAAGCGGGAACGCCTAACTAGAAAAAGAAAAGAGAAAGCTGAAGCTCACCCACAAAAGAATCCCAACAAACCCACCTAAAAACCCTCAAGAAGCAAATACCCAAAAAATCCCTAAGCCCTCAAAACCCACACGAATCGTTACTTCACAATAGTCTTGCCCTTCCTTCTCCGAGGAGACGCGCTAGCAATGTCGTAATTAATAGAGCTTTCTAAATTTAACAGCTCTCTCTTGCCCTTAGCCCTAGGCTGCGCGACCTTAATTTCTCGAAGGAAATTCTCTTTCACCTCATTAAACAACACCAACTTCCGATCATCCTCTTCACCGCCATCCAGCCCCTGATTAGGAGGATCGGGGGATAGCTTCCCATTGCGTGCTACCTTATTTGCCCGACGAAAATCCTCCTCCATGACCTTCAAGCTCGCCATGTGCGGATCATCGTCCTTTAAACCTGCCCTTATCCACTCAATCAGCCACTTTTGGGGTTTGGTCAAACCATTTTCAACAGTTATGGCGTCAAAAGTGCCTTTGGTCCTAGGCTGAGCAACCTCTACTTCCGGAACAAAGTTCCCTTTCTCCATCGGACTTATGCCCCTCATCGGATTAGTGTTCTTAGGAACAGGCTTCCCTTGAGCATTGTAAGTAGCAAAGCCAGCGAACCCAGCGACTGGGTCGGAATGAAATTGTCCCAGCGGAGCACTAAGGGATTCCACTGTCTCAAGAAGAAGAGAATCATTCACCCGGCTTCCTCGTTCTTTCTTAGCTCTCCGATAACCCAGAAATTGAGCGTAATCTATCTCCCAAAGCTAGCGCCTCTAACGAATGGGCAGCCACGGGTATCAAAGAAAAAGAATGAGAAGGGACAGAAGTTTCCGCTAAATGAACCTGTTCATTCCCAGTAGTCTTCGGAAACTCCAACGCCGACAAGGAATTCGAACTAGGAACCATACAGAGACTAGAATCAGGAGGTTGAACCAAAGCAGAAGCTGGTTTCGATCTAGATTCTGAACCAACCAGGGTCGACGAGGACACCTCCTTCACCTTAGTCAGAGGAGGAGCCACAGATCTCGACCCAAAAAACCCCCGCCGAAGCATACCTTTCGCCGGAGAGGGTTTCCGATCGGTCTTAACGGAGGCTTCCCCCATCGCTGGGGAAACAGAATCCACCGCAACCTCCATATGCCCTGGGTCCGCACTCGCCATGCTAAATCAAAATGTTGATAACAGTGACACGAGTGTTTCTGTGCTAGCTAGAAAATAAACTAAATTAAGGCTTTGTGAGTTTGGGGTGTGTTTTGTCTGATTATTAACGTTAGAAGAAAATGGTTACGTTGGCATTATTAACGTTAGAAGAAGGATAATGCTAGAAAAACAAGAGCCAAGATAAGTTAGACAACGCCACACGAACCTAATTATGTAATTCACCTCCTCCTCACCAACGACGCTGCAATAAGCAAAAATGAAAAACAAGCCAATGAGCCACAAAATGATAACGCCAGAAAAACTAGAGCCAAGAATATGATGCTACTTGATTCACTTCATCATCAACAACTGGTAGAAACAAGCCACAAAATAATAATGCCAGAAAATGACATACATAAGAACATAAAGAGAACTTACAGTGGCCGGTGAGTGGGCACGGGCGGAACCAGGATTTTTGATGTGGAGGACGAACTTTTTTTTTGGATAAGTTGGGAACATTGACTTATATAAATACAAAAGCATATAAATACATATTTGTGCGTGTTTATATAAAATAAAAATATAAAAGTCTTAAATTTAATCTCATGACATCACAAAAACGCAAGAGTATAAACAATTAACAAAATAAACTAACATACGATTTATAGAGTTCAAGAAAAATGGTACCAAAAATAAATATTGTAAACTCAAATGACTACAGAATAATCACTCAAAAAATAAAATAAAAACAGATAGTTTCATCATATTCCACATTTTTGCACCAAAAATACACGCAAAAAAACATGGATAAATGCAAGGAAAAACGAGATGTGGGAAAGATGGCTAAGAAAAAAAAATACAAACGGAATAACGCATAATGTGTTAGTTTTGGGGGGACAAATATATCATTTTTGGGGGAACGAATTCATAAAATCTGTATATTTTATAAAGAATTGTAAAAATTTTGGGATTCCAACCCTGCATGGGCCGCAATATGAAAAGTAGTACTTTATAAGATTTTTTAAAATTTTGGGGTAACCAAAGCTCCCCGTGACCAACTTAGATATGCCATTGCTTATGATATAACATATAAATAGATGAAAATATGTTATAAAACATGAGTACGACTATGTAATGAAATAAATTATCCAACATGACAGAATAATACCATATCCAAATTTGGTGATCAACAGTACTAAATATTACATTGGAGTCCCAATAATTAGTTTAAATCTGAAGTAATGTATCGAGAATTATAGTAGCCAACTATATATTCATCAAAAATAAATATTAGGCAAAAGAACACAAATTTACAGAGCGAACTTATTGACCTTCCAAAATGAAAAACAAAAAAAAAAAAAAGTAGAGTGAACTAAATTTGATCAAATAAGAAGTAACTAACTTTTCATCAACAAATAACTGACGTTAAACGTGGCAACAAATGATTGGATATGATTATATGACTGTGTATTTGTTTCACATAGGAGAGTAGTAATTTGTTAATGTTTTTGTTTGTTTGTTTATTTTTAATTGACGTTTCTTTGCCTAAAAGCTGCCGGATTGCTCATGTGTTAACTGTTAAGTGACATGGAAGTATTGATTTAGGTTGTTAAGTACCAAAAATGATAGTTTAGAGATACGTTTAAAAAAAAAAAAAAAAAAAAAAAAGGGTGATAGTTTATTAGATTAAATATAATTTTTAGTTTCTTTTAATTAGCTAAAAGAGTTTTTGTTGGTTTAATGATGGTATCCTCTCCTCTCCGTTTTAAGTAAATTATGTTGTGGTTATAATTTAAAATCGATCAATATATCTAATTTTGGCTATAAAATTAACTTAAAAAATAAATAAATAAATAATGTGAAATATCAATTTTGAAAAGCACTTTGAATAAGATATAAAATTTGAATATTTTTAAGAGTTGTCGTTGTACATTAATGAATATTCTGGTGTCAGCAACGTAATTAACTCGTTGGAGTCAGCAACGTTCTTTTATTAAACCATTTGAAACGTACTTTTTTGAAACTTATTTTATGGAATGCAGCTCCTTTTATGGCATCAACAACGTAATTAACCCGTTGGGCTTACAAAGGAATGCAGCTCAAAGCCAAGCTTCAACTCATGATTCATCTTCTCCACACCGAGATTAAAATTCAGGATGCTACATATTTGCTCTCGGGATGCTAAGAGTGTGACTTGGCAATCTCTTTAGAGTGCATTTTGAAGTACCTTTTCGGGAGAGGAAGGGAGAGGTGCACCCTTGTAAGGTGTTTTTGGGTTGGCTAAATCAGCCCTTACTTAGGGTAGTTCAATCATCCACAAATAAGCTTTAGAGAAAGGTGAGTGACAATCCAACCACCATTCAATGAGTTTTTATGGTTGCCTTAGTCACCTCAAAAACTCTGTAAAGGGATCATCTAACCACCCCCAAGTTAGAGGGTAATTCGACAAACCCTAGGTGGCAAAGGGAAAAGAGCTAGCCCTTCCATCACCTTTGTTTATTCCAAGTAATTTTTTAAGGGATGATAGAGACCCAATTTTTTTGCCCAACAAAAGTCCAACGTTTAACTTTTTTTTTTTTAAAAAAAAAAAAACAAAAAAAAAATGGAAAAAAATGTCTGAAGAAGAAAATGTCATTATAAAGAAAAATACCATTTTTCATTTTAAAAAAAATACCAAATAAAAGAAAGGTAAAAAATAAATAGAGTTGCTTCAGACATTTTTTTCATTTTTTATTTTGTCCAGCCAAAAAGTAAGGCCTTTAGCATTTACCTAATTTTTTTCCTCCGAGTTTCCATTCTCCATAAACTTTCAATATGTTTTTTTTTATTGGGAGCCAAGCTGAGGTGACATTTTATACGTGTCAAAAATTCCATTAAGACAGAAGCATAAGAGAAATGCTAGGTACTACATTTTCTAACGGGATGAAAATGTTTTTCCTTCACAATGAGTGAAAATGAGCCACTCATTGGAATGGTCCCTACAAAAATATAAAGAAAAAACTTTTCAATCAGAACGAAAATGTAATACCTAACATTACTCCAGTATCAAATTGATAAATTTTTAAAGTACAAATATCAATTTTGTTACTTTTTAAAATCCAGATACCTTTCTAATAAGATAAACTACACCCAGCAATTAAGCATTTAACCCCTACCTTTTTTTTTTTTTTTTCAAATAAGAGGCCCATTAACAAGCTCCGTGGTCCCAATCTGATCAAAAAGCATAGATTTCTATACTTGAACTCTTTACTAATGGGATGAATGAATGACTAATGCAACAATTTCTCCAGGAGTTATTCTGCAAGAGATTTCTTAAATGCTTTCTGGAGTTCAGACACATAGTTGTGCACCTGAAATATCAGGTTCAGAAGGAGTAATTACAAATCAAGGGATTCGGATCCTTGGGATATCAAATTTTGTCATTTTAAATCTTTAGACTCAATCTTGCAATACCTACACAGACTTATTTCGAATCCATTGATCAGATATCAATATCCAGGTATACAACAGTTACAAATGAAAAAACAAAAAGGGGAGATGTGCTCGCCAATCTCCATTTTCCAAACGAAAAATTGTTGGTTCCCACTCTGTCCAAACGATTATTAAACCTCAAACAAACAAGGGAGAAGCGAATTCCAACCCTAAATAAAGTTCCGGATGTCCAAAGACTTCACATCAGTCATTTGCTCATCCTTGAATTCCTCCCTGAAATAAACCAAGACCATGTATTAATTCCATGTCAGTAAAGGCCATGACCCATGAATATCAAAGATGTCAACCAAACAAACAAATCAAATACATAATCCATTGGGAAAGAATGCACCTTTGTTACTAATTCTACTTGGCCACAAAAACGATGGTCCATTGCTAACACCAGTGAAAACTCACCTTTTACCCTGGATCTAAATAAATGGTCTCCACATTGTCATTTTGAACAATATCAAAAAAAAAAAGAAACCACCTTAGGTTGGACTAGTCTCATCCAATTCTAACATGGTCAGCAATCAGCATCATATCACAAGAACCCCTTCCTCCTAGTCCCTTTTTCAACATATAAATTATCCCCAACGCAGGTGGTAGTAGGGGTGTCAATTCATGTTCGCATGTCAGGTTTCGAGTCGTGTTAAAGCATAAGTATAAGACTATATAGGTTAGCTTTAACTT
Organism: Corylus avellana; assembly: GCF_901000735.1. Classification (NCBI taxonomy): domain Eukaryota; kingdom Viridiplantae; phylum Streptophyta; class Magnoliopsida; order Fagales; family Betulaceae; genus Corylus; species Corylus avellana. The sequence goes on along the minus strand of NC_081551.1, from coordinate 5,640,065 downwards.
AACCCATTTAATTAAACAGGTCAAAACCCCTAATTCTAACCCGTTAACTTTTTTTTTTTTTTTTTTTTGGGCTTGTGTCAGGTTTCATAAGTTGTGTAAAAAACTGTCAACCCTAAATGTCAGGTCTGTGTTATGTCGATGTATGAGTATAAGACTAATAGGTCTACCCTTAGAGAGGTCAAATCCTTCAACCCTAACCTGCAAATTTCATGTTGAGTTCATATTGAATTCTCAGGTCGTGTCAAAAATTATCAGCCCTAAGTGGCAGTTTATATATAAAGTGTACTAAATTTGTATCACCTTGGCTTCATACCATTACTAATTCTTCTAGGCCATATATTAGGTAGCCCATCGCTAAGACCAGTGAAAACTCACCTTTAACCCTAGATCTAAACAATGAACCACCAAAGATTTTGCACCTTGTCTAAGGCCTCAAAATTGCACCGCCCTCTGAATTTTAACAATTTCAAAAATAAGCAGCCACCTCAAGTAGGATTAGCTCACCCAAATTTGAACATGGTCAACAATTATCATCACATCCCAAGAACCCCCCCTCCTCTCGGTGCCTTTTCCAACAAATAAATTTCTCCCAACATACATGCTAGTACATATATATAAAGAGTACAGTTACGATTTGGTTCTAGTCTGTTCATACTTATAATCCTTATAAGGAGATCAGATCAATGCACACTCTTGCAAATATCTCCTTTGTTAAACATCTATGCTTGCACAACCATATTTCTAGCTAGTCTTTTTTTTTTTTTTTGGGCCTTGCTACTCATTTATCAAAATCAACAATGGCACTATCTAAATTTTCTCCCAAGAGTCAAGGCTCACAGAAATCACAGACCTTTGGGCTCCCAATCATCTAGGGAATTCAGAATGGCCTGCCAGAAATTACTATCTCAAAAAGGAAAGTGGTTAGAATGAGATGGTCAGCAAGCATCAACAACATACCGCTTCTTTTGAGTTTCCATTGCCTCAAGAGCCTCTTTCTTCAATTCTTCCAGTTGTGCCTTGGAAATTTTGAGTTCTAGCTGTTCTTCATACTTGGGCAAATCTTCCTTTCGAATTCCAAGCCTGTAAAGATAAAAATAATAAGAATGAAAGAAAGATAAAACCAAAGCCACGAATTCCACATCTCATCTCAACTATAGAGCAACAAAAAAGTAAAATGGAAATACCATATCGGCATTTTGAGATTAGCTATCACTCACAATTCGATAGGGTAGGGAAAAAATAAAAGGCAACAGCCAGTCTGACACATGGCCCAGAGGTCAGACAAGTCATCAAACAAAATATTAGAATGGTTAACATGGTAAATCAAGTTCACCCAGCTAAAATTATTATATTTGGCAGAATAATAATAGGAAAAAATATAAAAAAGCCCCCCAAACTACCAGCCGTTTTCGATTTAGCCCCCTAATGTTCCAAAAGTGATAAAGTAGCCCCACAAACTATCAAACTATTGCATTTTGGCCACTCCGTTAGTCAAAACCGTCAGTTTGGACGGAAACTGCAAAACGACGTCGTTTTATTATGGGTAAGTTACTACAACGCCCTTTTATGAAAAAAAAAATTTTTGGGAAAAATATAAAATAGCCCCCCAAACTACCAGCCGTTTTCATTTTAGCCCCCTAATGTTCAGAAAGTGATAAAGTAGCCCCCCAACAAAACAGCATCGTTTTGCAGTTTCCGTCCAAACTGACGGTTTTGACTAACGGAGTGGCCAAAATGCAATAGTTTGGTAGTTTGGGGGCTACTTTATCACTTTTGAAACATTAGGGGGCTAAATCGAAAACGGCTGGTAGTTTGAAGGGTTTTTTTTTATATTTTTCCCATAATAATAATAAAATAAGTCCAATCTACCATATTGATATGCTAATTCCTCAAGTTATCCACATAGGTCGGGTAAAGCTCGAGCTTTTGCCAGCGGGTGTGACCATAAGAAATTGTTTGCACTCAAAGAGGGTCGAACCTTAGACTAATGTTTCATGAGGCACCAAGGCCAAGTGACTTACCACTCAGGCAACCCTCGAAGTTATAATGGAACCGCTAATAGATTCCGATGTTGCTTAAGACGCTGATTTAGCTAGAAACTGCTAGCTATATGCCAACTCTCCAACTCACTCTTTGAACCAATGTACTTATGACACTTAAGATGTAACCATCATAAATAATAAAAACACCCTTGTAAAGCATTTTGACATACACATAGCAGATATGAGATGAACCACATAAATTTAAGGGCCCACCAAAGTACAATAATCTTACAATACAATTCAACAAAGCCTATACTCACCTAGCAAACTACTTATAGTTAGCCAAGTGGAACAACCTTACGTACAACATAAATCAAGTTTATGGGTTAAGGCATGCCTGATTAAGGGGCTTGAAACTCACTAAGCTAAAATGACACTTCTTTTTTCTTTTTCTTTCTAAGCTAAAATGACACTTACTTCTTGTTGATTTTATCAAACTCTGCCAGAAGAACAGCCATTGATTTCTTGTCATTCCTCAAAAGGGGCTTTTTGAGTTCCTTTTCAACTTTTTCCAGTGCATCAAACATCATAGTCTCTACACCATGATCGTCTGTGAGACCCCTCCTGCATAAGGAAAAAGGCACTCATAGGCATGAGAAAATACAAGTGATGTACAAGTTCAATCATTTAGAACCACAATTGTCAGCTGCAACATTAATTAGCCACACTGATCATATCTAAAATAGAGAATTCAACAAGTTGAACAGAGTAGCACATACTTGATCCGTATTTCCTTCAATGCCAAAAGATATGATCGAGCATCTGGAATATCTTGTGTTCGTGTCTGTATGGTGTACTGGATCCTTTGGGACTCCGAGAACAACTCAGCCCTGCAGGAAGCACAATGGCAGAACAGCCAAATGCATCATAACTTAAAGGTGTTAATTGCACTAAAAACAGGACACTTACCAATATCATCAACCATATCTAATTTACTATTGCATACAATTATGACTGAGGTTCAATCATTGTAGCCAGGCATAGAAGGTTCTAGTAATTTTACACATTTAATGCCAAATCACAAAATCTACTCCTACTTTTTGAAATTGACACATGTAACAACCAAGAAACATGCTATCACTCCAAAATGGCTAGTCAAGTTGCAATTTAAGCTCCTCATAATCACTTATGAAGCTTTGTCTCACATCGTAAGAAACCAACATGGGACTTAACCCATGAGCTCATATGTAATCTTCCCACTCCATGTGGAAACTCATCTTCACAATGTAAAACTAACTTTTTGGGGTGTTGCACATCAACTGGGACCCTCCCTCCCTCTCTTTCTCTATGTGCATGTGGGTATGTGTTTGTTTGTGTGTGTGTGAAAAAAAGGTTTTAACATCATTATTTCAACAGAGGTATAATAATGTCTTAAGCAATTAATAACTACCCCATCATGAACCAATACATAAGTTCAGCATGAAATAAAGGCTTCCCAATCAAATGAAACAATATTCTAATTTTCCTTCATTAATTTCTTCCAGGACAGGAATCGAAAAGAAAAGAGAGGGGTAGTTAAGGTAAGAATACAAGAGGAAGAAGCTACTCTATTAAATATATGCCACTACAAATTATCCTGCCAACAACCATGGCACAGACTAATGGGGAACCATCCCTAGGATCTCATTAAACTTTTGCATGTTTCAGAATTTACAATGGAGATGTCAAGTAGAAAACTTGAGCAAGATTTAGGTCTGGCATGCAAGGCTAAGAGATTGGCAAAAAATAAGCACAAAGAATGAAATCATTTTGTAGCTGCTTCTGATGTTAGTAATTTTGACTACTTTGGAAAAAGTTTATACAATAAAATTCATAGACCATTTAAATCGACTTCCAGATGCATCCTGTCAACATTCTAGAATTGGCTACACCTTTTTCACTAGATGTTTCATAATACTTATCAGTGCAATTGTTTGCCCCCCCCGGTCCCCCCCCATTGTTCGGGTATTTTAGTAATTTCGGTACAATTCCAATGAGAGTATATCTGTTGTCACCAAACTAAGGAATAAGAATAGTAATTCCATTCCATCTCCTTTCATTCCCAGTAATAGCTATTCATTTTTCCTAATGGAATAATCATTATGTGTACCAAACGAAAACTAAAAGTTATTCCTTTCCTTTTCTTCCAGCTTCTTTTGCATTTACTTGCTCTTCATTTCATCTGTTTTTCCTTAAAGTCTGCAGTATTCAGCTTGCATAAGCATTTGAATAATGGTGACAAACAAATATATATCCATATTCCCTTAAAATTTGTACAATAGACATTTAGATATATGGGCATGCATACACATACACTGGCATAATACCTGTTTAACCATAACAGTAAGAGATACATATTAGAATCGCAGTGCCAAAAAAAAAAAGTAAAAGACAGACAAGGATTTACTTTTCCCTTATCGTCTTCATGACCTTGGCATACTGAGCAACTGCAGCTGGATCTTCTGGATCAATGGTGATCTTCTCCTTCCTAAGTATCCCCATGGCTGTCTCAAATTTCTTCTTAACCTCAAAAAAGATGCCCTTCAACATTTCTTTTAGGCAAATGTACATGATTTGTCAGTAAAGAAAAACATATCATGAAGGCAAAAGTTCACTGATAAGAAAAAAACTACACATACAAAAAGTTAAACAAAAATTTGTTGGTAATGTATCATTAATGCATCAACATATAATGGAAATCATCACCTATTTTATATCTTGCTAAAGGGGGGAGAAGGAGGACGGGAGAAGAAATCTAGATCGGTCCACAACAATACTAGAGTCAACCTTGTAGGATCTTAGATGGAAGCACATATTTGACAGAACCATCAAAAGTACGGTTCCAACCATTCAATGCCTCAGAATGATTTAAAAGATAATGGTTCAACTCCCGATGGTAACCATTATTCTAGATCATGGATATCAATGACATGCAAGAACCCATTGTGTTCACGATTTACAACAAAAAACCCAAGAAGTCACAACATACATATGTTATAAGTGCACACTGAAAACCAAGACTAATGCATGAAATTTGTGCGCACAGGTGAATGCCATGTGATGAAAAGCTATCTCATGCACAATTCATTATATATATATATAATGCAATTTAGGCACTACTGATTGGTGAAAACAATGAGAAACCTTCACATTCACTTACCATCTCCCTTAAGAGCAGGGGGGTCAGCTTGTTTGGCGAAGAAACGAGCTGGAATAGCATGTGTCTGTTGAAAGGTGAGTTGGCTACCACAAAACTGTATGCACACGAAAAAGAAAAAAAAGGGGGGGGAAGAAGAAGAAGAAGAAAAGTGTGAGAGACTAAAAGAAAAAGGAAAAGAGAACACAAAATTAAAATTGGTTGCATGGACAAGATCCTGAAACAAAGTAAGCAGATGTACATTTGTTACTCACGCACACACATATGTAAGATTTAATTCTGCAATTTGATGACCATGGAGCTTTCTACAATTTGATGACCATGAAATGAACAGATTTAATTTTGCTCAATATGCTGCCAAAGCCTACTGGGGGTTGTTCACTTGTATCACAACACACTATGTTATAGTTGTTAACATCTTAAATGTTTCAATCAAACCATTGCTCGCATAAACATATTTTGTTTCTTAAGCCACCTAATCAAACTACGATGAACACACACACACATTACCACATTGCTTATTGTTTACTTCAAAATGATTTATAACCAACACCCTTTTTTTTTCTTTTTTTTTTTCATTCCCGTAACACCTCATACATATTTTACAAAAAGAGCTATACTTTTTAAGCTCCACATTATTGTTTCCATGCTGCTTTACTTACCAATTTGTTCAAGCTCCGACTGGTTGGTACAAAATTGTGGTAAAATATAACAGAGCTTTGAATTTCTAACAAAAAAAAAATCCCATTGACCCACGTAAACCTCTTAAATCAAACATTTTCATTCTTTTGCCGAACATTCTTACTAACCAAGCAAAACAAGAAATAAAAGCCCTTAAATTTACATAAGACGTCTAACCATCCATCATTTGCTACGCTAAGAAAACCCTAAACTTCTACATATCCAACAGATCCACCATTAACGTCCGATACTCACCCAAAAAAATCGAACGTTTTCACACCAAACAAACGACTCCCAAAAATCATTTCCCTTACCAAAACGTAAAATATCACGGAAAACCCTAACCCGCTGTTTGGTTACCTAGAAAATGTAGGTAATGAAAAGAAACTAAGCCACAGAATCCCAAAATATTCACCATTTCAGATCTAAGAAAATATTTCCGTTTGACTTCCATCAAAAACTGCAGTCCCAGGGTAACCAAACAAACATATTCTAAAGGAATCGGAAATGAGAGCTCTAAATCGGTCAAAGAATCGAAGAGTAGGAGCGATATAACACGGACAGAAATGTACCGATCGAGAATTGTAGGAAGTACCTGTTTGGATTTGGAGAGCAGGCGGGACGAGAAAGCCATGATCGGAGGCTCAGCGGCGTCGTTTACCTCTCCTTCTTCTTCGAGCTACTGTTTGTAGGGCGAGCTTGGCCTTTGTCTTCGAGGCGTCTATCTAAACGAGAGAATCAGACCCTGTTCGAGGAGAGATCCCTGCGTGTTTGTTGAGTGGGTTCGCCTTGCTTATTTGCCGTTCGATCTTCCAGTACGCCGTGCTATTGAGCAGTTCCAAATCAACGGTGGGAACTGCTTGAGACGAATATAATTTATTTATTTATTTTTAAATTAGGGTAAATATAAGATAAATTTATGAGTAAATGCGTCTTTGTGATTATTTTCTCAGTTTTTAAAAGTCAATTTAATAGCATAATTTTTTCGCAAATTTGAAATTGATCATTTTGTGTAGTGCCACATCAACATTTTTGCTACATTGCCTTACAATAATATTTTTATTAAAAAATATAACTTAAAACTTACAAATAAAATCTAAAAATGAAAAAACCTTTTAAGAAAATCACCTAAGGGGGCATCCTCACCACTAGCCACCGCGGAGCACCCTAGCAATAGGCCACCCCAACCTCAAGGGTGGTCACGAGCCACCCCTTGCCCTTTGGGGGTGGCTCGCGAGCCGTCCTGAGGAAGGTTTCGCAGTTGATAAGCTCAAGCGTTCAAGCGTTCACCTCAAATTTCTATAAATTGATTAGCACACTAATCATTCAAGAGAACTGAAGGACCCTCAAAAAGCTCAGCCTTGATCACGAGAGTATGTTCAAGAGGGGAAGCTTGCCCGAAAGCCACAAAGGATTTTGCGAGAGTTCATTGATAAAGCAAAGGACCATATCAACAGGAAGTGTAGAAAATAAGAGGAAGGACCATGCAAAATGATACAATTTGATTTCTAACTATAATATCAAAAAGAAAATATCACTTTAGAAATTGTTGAAGTTTTCTTCTCTTTGTGCTTATTTTGCATAAATGAACTAGGTTGACATGAGAAACAAAGTGTTGGAATCTTGTACATCATATGCACACCGGAATAACCCTAGGAATATATACTTCAAGAGAACACATGGCTAGATCACGGATAAAAATTAAATTGAACAAGGTGATGTACTCGCAAGATTTGCAACCACTCCTTGGAAATATAGGTTGATTTTATTTTTCTTATTTCATCTCAATTGTATCTCTCAACTCTTGAGAATACAGTGTTATGTTGTGTAGTGCAGCAACTAATGCATGCACATGTGATCACCCAATACGTTAAGAATTTTGACAGCAAAATGTTTTACTCTTAAATGTATCAAAGTGGCATCTACTTCATATTTGAGTTCTCAATCCTCTCAGGATTGAGAGTTAATGTAATAAGTAGTTGCGAGTTTTATATCATTCTTTTGACGATGTTATAAAAGAATGACAATTCGTGTAGCCCGTTCAAAACGATAGTTTAATGTATTAAAGTGTCACACATGTCAATTCATATATAAGACTCTTTTGAAACAAGTAGTTCTAAGTCGATCTAAGTCATTGTTGATATGCATTTCATACTTTAATGGATATTTTAAATAGCATATTAGTGACAACTTTCGAGTGGTCGGTGATAGTTTAATGAATATTTTAAATAACGTATTAACGACGACCTTAGAGTCATCGTTAATATGCTTATATCAGCTAGGACGTTGTTCGTTGCTAATATCCATTTTATAATTTAATGAATATTTTAAATAGCATATGAGTAAAGACTAGGGCTGTAATCGAGCCGAGCCGAGTCGACCTTTAGGATTTCAGAACTCGCTCGTTTACAAAGATGCTTATTCGAACCGAGCTATGAAATGTGTCTTCAAGCTTGGCTCGTTTAAAGTTCGGGCAAGTTCGAGCTAAAGCTCAGTTCGTTCAA
>NC_081551.1:5625937-5631602 GCF_901000735.1 Corylus avellana | reverse complement strand
TAACACCTCATACATATTTTACAAAAAGAGCTATACTTTTTAAGCTCCACATTATTGTTTCCATGCTGCTTTACTTACCAATTTGTTCAAGCTCCGACTGGTTGGTACAAAATTGTGGTAAAATATAACAGAGCTTTGAATTTCTAACAAAAAAAAAATCCCATTGACCCACGTAAACCTCTTAAATCAAACATTTTCATTCTTTTGCCGAACATTCTTACTAACCAAGCAAAACAAGAAATAAAAGCCCTTAAATTTACATAAGACGTCTAACCATCCATCATTTGCTACGCTAAGAAAACCCTAAACTTCTACATATCCAACAGATCCACCATTAACGTCCGATACTCACCCAAAAAAATCGAACGTTTTCACACCAAACAAACGACTCCCAAAAATCATTTCCCTTACCAAAACGTAAAATATCACGGAAAACCCTAACCCGCTGTTTGGTTACCTAGAAAATGTAGGTAATGAAAAGAAACTAAGCCACAGAATCCCAAAATATTCACCATTTCAGATCTAAGAAAATATTTCCGTTTGACTTCCATCAAAAACTGCAGTCCCAGGGTAACCAAACAAACATATTCTAAAGGAATCGGAAATGAGAGCTCTAAATCGGTCAAAGAATCGAAGAGTAGGAGCGATATAACACGGACAGAAATGTACCGATCGAGAATTGTAGGAAGTACCTGTTTGGATTTGGAGAGCAGGCGGGACGAGAAAGCCATGATCGGAGGCTCAGCGGCGTCGTTTACCTCTCCTTCTTCTTCGAGCTACTGTTTGTAGGGCGAGCTTGGCCTTTGTCTTCGAGGCGTCTATCTAAACGAGAGAATCAGACCCTGTTCGAGGAGAGATCCCTGCGTGTTTGTTGAGTGGGTTCGCCTTGCTTATTTGCCGTTCGATCTTCCAGTACGCCGTGCTATTGAGCAGTTCCAAATCAACGGTGGGAACTGCTTGAGACGAATATAATTTATTTATTTATTTTTAAATTAGGGTAAATATAAGATAAATTTATGAGTAAATGCGTCTTTGTGATTATTTTCTCAGTTTTTAAAAGTCAATTTAATAGCATAATTTTTTCGCAAATTTGAAATTGATCATTTTGTGTAGTGCCACATCAACATTTTTGCTACATTGCCTTACAATAATATTTTTATTAAAAAATATAACTTAAAACTTACAAATAAAATCTAAAAATGAAAAAACCTTTTAAGAAAATCACCTAAGGGGGCATCCTCACCACTAGCCACCGCGGAGCACCCTAGCAATAGGCCACCCCAACCTCAAGGGTGGTCACGAGCCACCCCTTGCCCTTTGGGGGTGGCTCGCGAGCCGTCCTGAGGAAGGTTTCGCAGTTGATAAGCTCAAGCGTTCAAGCGTTCACCTCAAATTTCTATAAATTGATTAGCACACTAATCATTCAAGAGAACTGAAGGACCCTCAAAAAGCTCAGCCTTGATCACGAGAGTATGTTCAAGAGGGGAAGCTTGCCCGAAAGCCACAAAGGATTTTGCGAGAGTTCATTGATAAAGCAAAGGACCATATCAACAGGAAGTGTAGAAAATAAGAGGAAGGACCATGCAAAATGATACAATTTGATTTCTAACTATAATATCAAAAAGAAAATATCAGTTTAGAAATTGTTGAAGTTTTCTTCTCTTTGTGCTTATTTTGCATAAATGAACTAGGTTGGCATGAGAAACAAAGTGTTGGAATCTTGTACATCATATGCACACCGGAATAACCCTAGGAATATATACTTCAAGAACACATGGCTAGATCACGGATAAAAATTAAATTGAACAAGGTGATGTACTCGCAAGATTTGCAACCACTCCTTGGAAATATAGGTTGATTTTATTTTTCTTATTTCATCTCAATTGTATCTCTCAACTCTTGAGAATACAGTGTTATGTTGTGTAGTGCAGCAACTAATGCATGCACATGTGATCACCCAATACGTTAAGAATTTTGACAGCAAAATGTTTTACTCTTAAATGTATCAAAGTGGCATCTACTTCATATTTGAGTTCTCAATCCTCTCAGGATTGAGAGTTAATGTAATAAGTAGTTGCGAGTTTTATATCATTCTTTTGACGATGTTATAAAAGAATGACAATTCGTGTAGCCCGTTCAAAACGATAGTTTAATGTATTAAAGTGTCACACATGTCAATTCATATATAAGACTCTTTTGAAACAAGTAGTTCTAAGTCGATCTAAGTCATTGTTGATATGCATTTCATACTTTAATGGATATTTTAAATAGCATATTAGTGACAACTTTCGAGTGGTCGGTGATAGTTTAATGAATATTTTAAATAGCATATGAGTAAAGACTAGGGCTGTAATCGAGCCGAGCCGAGTCGACCTTTAGGATTTCAGAACTCGCTCGTTTACAAAGATGCTTATTCGAACCGAGCTATGAAATGTGTCTTCAAGCTTGGCTCGTTTAAAGTTCGGGCAAGTTCGAGCTAAAGCTCAGTTCGTTCAAAATACCATTCGAGCCAAGCTGGGCTCAACTTGAGCTCGAGCTAGGCTATTAAATACTTTAATGTATAATCCAAGTAGAGTTCAAGCCCGAATTTTAAAACAACCTCTAGACATTTATCTATAGTATAAATTTTAAATATTAAGTAAATTATATTACATATATTACTTAATTACTAATATACATACTTAAATTTATATAACTAATTTTTAGTAATAAATTAATATATATGAACGAGCTAACGAGTCGAGCAAACGAACCGGTTGAGCTTTAAATGAGTTGAGCTCGCTAGCCCTTATCAAGTTTTCTTGAGCGAGTTGGGTATATATAATTTACTAATTGAGTGAGTTTCTATAGTAATAAGTGAGTTCGTATAATATCGAGATCGAGTTCGAGTCGAGTTAAACTGAGTGGGTATCGAGCGAGTTGTCGAACAGACTGGTTTATTTACAGTCCTAGTAAACACCATAGAGTCGTCATTGATGTGTTTATATCAGCAACAGCCTAAAGTCGTTGATATCATAGTTTAATATATATTTTAAATAGCATATTATAGTGATAACTACGGTCATTGCCGATATGCAAATCATTTATTAAAACTAACTTATTTTAGGGCTCATAACAACGACGACATTGGCCATCACGAATATGACTTTCATTTTAAAAAAATAGATAACTTATAGTCGTCGCTGATATATTATTATTAGCGAGTCAGGGATGATATTTGTCGTCACGAATAGCAACCACGTTGTTACTAGTGACTTCTTGCGACATCTCGGACGCGTAAAAAATTCTCACTTCGATATTAGCAGCGACCTTGATGTCTTAGCAGATAAGTTTGTCAGATAAGTTTGTCGCAAAATGACCAAATTTCTTGTAGTAACAGTGATTCTAGAATGTGGGAAGATCCTGCTAATAATGACAATATTGTAAGGCTTTTAAGTTGAGAAGACCAAAGAAAGGAATAGCATTTGGATAAACAACAAATTTATTTAGAATATATGCCAGGCTTGCCAGCCCTCTTTATTCTTCAAGAATCCACTTTCCATATTTGGTTCCCTTCGATCTTAATTAACTTATAATCTGCACTTGTGTCTCCCCTTAACTGGGAGAATATTTCAAAGAGCTAGCTAGGAAATCACTAGAAACACAACAACATCTAGAACACGTACGCTAACTTATTCTTACCTTAATGTTCCTTAATCAGCACTTGTTCCTCATAAGAATAATATTACCTTAAAGAGGAAAAACATGGTTCCTATATAGTTTCTTCACAACCTGCAGACACTGCAACTAGAATGCCTACTCCGGGAGTTAAATTTCAGCAGCCAAATGGGGTTGGTGGAAGTGAAGACAATAATGATGCAGAAGATCAGAAGAAGCCAAAAGGTGAGACTTGAGAGAGATGGTAGATTGCTAATATTTTTAATCAATATTCTAATTTAATTATTTTTTCCTCCAATTATCAAATTATTAAACCATTTTATTTAGTGAGGGTGTTGAAATTATAAAATTAAATGAGATTTGTTTTACAATATTGTCTTAAATCAATATATAGACATGGCACCTAACCTTACTGAGAAGATCACCACGTCCAGCCATGGAGACGAAAGCTATTCGGGGAGGAAAGATCAGAAGCCGAAGGAGAATGGTGTCGTCAAGGGAGGAGGCAATCAACAAAATGGTAGATTGAAAGAATTTAATTTTATAACTAATTTAGTCTTTATTTATTTATTTATTTATAATATTATTGGAATTTTATAGTTTCATAGAGAGCAATAACTTGGGATTTTTTATTTTTATTTTTTATCATTTCTCATCTTATAAATAAGAGAAACTTGTTAAATTGATTTTTGTAACTTGAGATTGTGACAAATAACTTTATGGGTTTCAAAAGTGAAAAATTATACCATGTGATATGCTTGAAATAACAAATAACTCATAACTCCTTTGTATAAATTTCAATAATTTTTTCAACAGAGCCTTTATAAAATTATAAATTTACCCTAAAAAAATGTAATAATATATATATTTTGAGGTGGGGGCTAGGGTGTGCAACCACCACTCCATGTCTTATGGGACGAAAATTTGCTACAAATTAGTTTATAGTAAATTTATACAAACTCATATAATCAAGTGATTATAGCTATTTAATAACATGTACTTCTTACATGTTAAGAGATACATGTCACTTTATTAAATGAGTTTGTAGCAAATTTCTGTCCCACGAGAGTGGTTCGACCTCTCTTGTAATTGGCAAGACTTTTTTTTTTTTTTTTTTTGATGGTTTGGCTACCCCATATGGTTGAGGCTATAGATCCCAAGTTCGAGACTTTTTATGTGCAAACTTTCTATTAAGGCAACACCCCTTGGTGTAAAAACCAAACGATTTACCCTGATCCGTGTAGGAAAACTTCCGAGCGTACGGTACATGGGTCTGAAGTTTACTTTATAAGGGTTGGTCTGAAGGACCTTACCTTGTTAAAGTTCCCCATCATAAAATTAAAAAATAAAAATAAAAATAAAAATAAAAATAAAATTGATTGTTGGAGGTGCTTGAACCACTCTCATGGTTATGGGATGGTTCAACACTCTTTCTGGCTAATAGGGGTGGCCGAACCACCCCCATATCCATCGAGATGGTTGGCTACCCTAGCGCTAGGCCATATATATATATATATATATATATATATATATATATATAATTTTTTGGAGTAATTTGATAATGAATCTTCATTTTTATCATTTTCTGAAAAGACGTGGATCGGTATGGTGAAGAAATCGAGTCCAAGCAAAATAGAAGGACGACAGGCACAGGGAATATTGGAGATGGAGGTTTCTCAACATCGAAAGAGGAAAGACAACGCAATCAGAAACAAGAAGATATACAAATCAACATTAATATCCGCCTTCCAAGCAACGATTCTACTAAGATGATTATGACAACTAAAGCTCCGCCGCCGCCGGAGGACCAGAAGAAGTACAACAAACAAGGTGATATATTGCTAAATTCCAGTTTCTTGTTTTATTTCTTTATTTATATTTTGAAAAAAATATACTTTTAACCCTTCAAATTATCACATATTTTGCAATTATGCCTTCAAACTTTAAAAAATAACATCGAGACCCCTATATTACCATTGCGTGTTAAATTATTGTCACTTAATGATAT
>NC_081551.1:5619976-5625837 GCF_901000735.1 Corylus avellana | reverse complement strand
CTGAGACCACGCCTAATGAAATGGAGGTTACTAGTTCGAATCTCTCTCCCCCTCTTGTGCGAACATATAAAAAATAAATAAAAAATAAAAAAATATATATAAAAAGATTAGAACTTAATAGCTAAATATGATTTTTCTCATTTGGAAAATCACATTTACTTTTATTGAAAAATTTGTGGATATATATCATTTGTGAAATTGATGTTGGTTTTAAATGCTCAGAGCCCAGGTGCTGCTGCTCCATATTGTAGATCAAGATTTGCAGATGGTGGATGTGACGCAGCTGTTGAAGAGGCAGTGTTATAGGGTATTAAAAAAAAAAAATTATAAAAGATATTTTTTAGTGAGCAAGTGCAAACAATGGATCGCTAGAGGCCAGGTGTTGTAAGGACGTGGATTTCACGTCGTTAAATGCTATTCTTTCATTTCCTATTCATCTTCATCTATATATATATATATTTGAAAAAAAAAAAAAAAGAAGAAGAGAGAAATGGAAGAATAGTAGGTCTCTTTTTATGTCAATTGCAACCGAGATTACGGGGAGAATGACTTCTTGTAAGAATGTAAAGAGCACAATGCAGTGTGAGGGGGCTTGTTGCTATTTGAAACATCTCTGCTTTAGTTTATGCTTCTTAAGGTCATAGTTTGGTGAGTAAAGTTTGTTAGGAAGTTTTGATCAGCACAGCAGGCCTTGTTTCTGTTTTTGGTCTGTAATCTTGTATAGTTGACTTGCAGCTTTGTTGCTTTATCTTTGTATTGATTGCCTATAAAAAGATTGTTCAGTTTTTTCTTTGATGAACTAATTTTCATTGGTTAAGACAAAAAATGTGAAGTTTTTTCCTTTATTTATTATTTTTTGCAACAATTGGATATTCTTTTTCTTTTGAAGGGGCACATGACTGCACCAAAAAAAAAAAAAAAAAAAAAAAAAATTCACAGGTCGTGTCAAAATTTGCCAGTAGCATAATGTTGCTTAATGTTGTTTATGGAATTGAGAAATTTGTGTGGAGAAAGAAACAAACTGCAATTTTATTTTATTTTTTAATTGAAAGGGGAAAAGTTATATGGGCAAATCTTTCCGATTTTTAATCCAAATGAAAGAGAGAATGAGAGATCATGTAAAAATGCTACCAAACACAAGACGGGTAGCGGTTTATTTAGCTAACAAGTGTACATGATAATTGGTGCCAATTTAAAATTGTGCAGCAGTCTATCGAGATAAGAAATGCACTAGAATAGGAAAATCAACTTAATGGTAGAGAGAGAGAAAAAAGAAAAAAGAATGCTTTAATTATACATCACTGGCTGAGTAATCCATTGTAAAAGGTTGATACCGTATATCTATTCAATTAGTTCAGTTGTTTTACACATAATTTCACATCTCTGCTGCAAAGGATTTACCACAACCACATGTTTGTGTTGCATTTGGGTTCTTGAAGGAGAAGCCTCCACCAATTAGAGCATCACTGTAGTCCAACTGCATTCCAAATACGAAAAGAAGGCTCTTTGGATCACAAACTGCCAAGAAAAAGAAACAGAAAAAGAAAAAGTGAAAAGGAGATTATATGTTTAAAGTAATAGCATTAGATATATAAAGATGAGAGACTGCATCACATAATCTAGAGCATGCGGAGGCATTCTGGTATTTCACATGGGATATAAATTTCCTCCAAACTAGGTTTCCTTTGAGTGTAAGAAACAATTTTTTTTTTTTTTATTAATGCTATTAAAAAAACACATGTTTCTCATATGTTAAGAGACACATGGCATTTTTAGAGACTGAGTTGGAGAAAATTTCTGTTTTGACATGTGCAGACAGTTTGGTAATTGGATACCTGCTATCAAGTTCCCAAACCACATCACAGAATTTTTAAATTGATGAACAATATAAACCACACCACATGGACACTTCGAAATTGATGAAAAACCTGGTTGTCAGCACATGAGTCAGGTGTATGCAAGTTCCTCTAATGAAAGACACGCTGACTTCCAGAAATCAGAGTAAAGCAATATGGCCATATCTTGATATTAATTTACATTGCCTATACTACAGAAACAACCAAGAGATCAATTTGGTTCTCAAGTGTTGGTACCCCAAATTAGTCATTAATCCTGTAAAAGCCTGTGGAAACTCAGTTTGCTGATATCCACAGGAAATGATTTACGGACGGTAAAACTAGTGTTGCCACAGGTGTCTAAAGATTGAAATGGCTCCAGTCCCAAACTTTAGCCGAGAACATGGAGAGTAATTGTCCAATCAGTTATCAAATACCAGCACAAAATCCGAAATTACATATACATGCGTCAATTATCTTCCATTTGCAATACATCACAACATAATACCTGTTTGCATTTCATCTTCTTTATACAAGCCTAAGTGCTACTCCACAGCTTTGATTGAGTTGCTTATTCTCAATAATATATATTTTTTTGGCTTTATCCACCTCAGTGTCCTGCCTGCTCTATTAAGTGCGGCAGTGCGCACACATTAGCCCTCTATTGAGAGGATTCTCACAATGATTGACAGCTAGATTTGATTTCTAATGTATTGAAGCATACTACTTTTTTTTTTTTTTGATAAGTAATTGGCCCTAAGGAGAGGGGGAAGGGAAAATTTGAACTAGTGACGTCTGCTTCATAAGGCGTGGTTTCTAACCAATTAAGTTACCCTTTGGGACCAACCTACAATTATTATAGACAAATGTAAATGTAAAAGAGAATCCAAAAAGAAAAGTGTTTTCTCCACGCTCTGGTACCAACTCCCTCAAAGTTCTATCTTGAATAAACCCTAAAATTGAAGTCTTGGCATGTGTTATAATTCAAATTAAATTATTAAATTCATCTCTTCCAATCAGCTTAAACTTTTGGGATAAATAATGATTTAACATGGTATCAAAATAAAGGTCTTGAGTTTAAACCATATCTCTGTCATTCACCTCTCATTTTAATTAAATATTTTACATCTTGAGTCTTACTTAAAGCCCACACATGAGGAAAAATATTAGAATATAAATTTTTTTTTGATAAGAAAAAAAAGTTAGGTTGCTCTCAAATATTAGAATATAAATTAAATGATTAAATTCACATCTTTCTATTAGCTCAAGCTTTTGAGATAAGTAGTAATTTAAGTTGATGCCCCCTTGTTTCAATCCATTTTTATGTCCCCTTTACTCACGTCTCGCGCTTTCCTCTTGGATTGACCAAACTCCTGGAATTGTTTTTTCAGTTTCCCTTCATCGATTACTTCCAACAACATTTGACATCAAGTTAGATGCCTTAATCCCTAAAGTGCACATACTTTTGACCCCTACACTAGACACATAACATTAATGCAATTTTACACAAATTGGACACTAGAAGAAGCCTACCCAACTCAATTCCTAAATCCAGCTAGTTACATCTTAAGACTTCTAACACAGCTCTGTTGTACATGCTTCTCATCTGTGGTACCTGGATCTTCAACTCGTTCCGTAATATCCATGTCAACATGACTCTCACATAAACACTATTAACATACCACACCCAATGCTTTAAGAGAAGAACTGAAAGGTGTTCATTTTTCCTTTGTCAATTGCATATTAATTCAGGTGCCATGAATTTCCCCCTATCAGACCAGCTTAAACAAGAAGAGCTTGTTCCCATCTTGAAGGGATTAGATTAGCGGTCTGGTGGCAAACTAACATCATCAAATTTAGCGCATTTACATTATCTATTTAAGATAGATGCTAAGCGAGATCTAGTTCCCTACATGGAAACTTAAACATAGCACAAGATCCTATGCCGGTATAATGCGTTGCCTCGGTGCTCTGACCTTGGCCACCCATAGATGAAAGATGTGAGAATCTCTTGAATGTCCAGCTTTAAGGCTATCACAAATCTCGTCATCTGAAGACATACTCTTCCCTGAAGTAATATTGCTTATAAGTCATTTATTATGACAAAGCCACTGCTTTGACCTTGCATCCACTAGATGATGGCTGTGACGCTCTCTTTACGGTCCAGCTTAAGATTGTAGTAAAAATTGGTATTTGAATACTCTGCCCAAAGTTGCTATTACTTGTAACATATCAGATACAGCATTTACTACTTCAGATATCATCATATCAACAATAATGGATCAATAAACTTTCAAATGATGGGACCAACAGAAAGTCATTGGAAGATTGATTATTGATAATACAATCATCTTGCCACCCGTAAGCGATCCACCATCATTTTCATTAATAAGTTTTCTTTCTCTTAAGTTAGTTTCATTGTCAAGTCTTTCACTAAATGATTAGTTTCTTAAGCCAATATTAGAGTCAATTCGCATGACTAGTCATGTTCGACACGAAACTTTGATCAAAAGGTGAAAGCCGTCATAATTCTAGTGGAAGCACATCTCTGACTATTAACTGTAAATTCTACTTATGTTGTGATGCCAATCAATTAAATCACCCTACTCAACAAACATTCTCATTCTAAAATGGACTCTACTTAATATACTTCCCTGCTCTATTTTACCTGTCCATTCTCGTTATTTGTTTCTAACCCTCATATTGATCATTCACCTATCACCCTAAACCTTCCTTCCATTGTTAGTCCCCTAAACCTACTTTAAAACCATAAGATATCCAAATTCACTATCAAACAAATATAACATAACAGAATACATATGACCAAATAATTCAAGAAGGGGTGCACTGCAGGGAGTGAACCAGAAACCTTGTAATTGTACTATATATCCTAATGACTCGTCAGCCATATAGCCCTATACGTAACCTAACCTATCACTTATATACAATTCAAAGAATGTGTACGTTTCTAACATTTATTTTAATAATTAAAGTTCAAGCAGGAACTAACAAATATCTTGGATGTAGATCGTAACGCACACTCACGTGCATGGACTACCACCTACAGGTCAACCAACAAGTTATCCACAAAGGCTGACACCACTTTAATATACATCACAGCAGAAGTTTTATAAACCGTACATCCTCACATAAGCAAGCAAACGAGATTATAAAGGCTTACCAATCACAAAACCGTTATACTCGATGATGGAATCATCTGGTCGTGCATTTGCTCTTTTTTCGAACTCCATTGTGTAAGACATGCCAGAGCATCCACCCTGTTTAACACCAATTCTCAAGCACAAATCTTCATTACGTTCAGACCTCATCCTATTCAAGTGTTTCAGCGCATCATCTGTAAGCGAAATGGCAGGTGCGATACCCTGAGATGTTGATGCAGCTGAAACATGGAAGGAACTTGATATGATTATAATCATATATTAAGCAATTTAAACTAAACAAAAAAAGAAAAATTAATTGCAATGCTGAATACTTTCTCAAGTATCATGTGAAAATCTCATTAAATGAAAGATTGATGCAGCCTATACTCTTAATCCAATTAACTGCTTTAGAAGGAATAACACAGCTGTGTGGCGTATATGTACCGTGAAGCAGAAACATGAATCTTTCTTAGAATTAAGGCTTTTCTACATGTATTATTACTAAAAGCAATGCAATATTCAGACATATCTGCAATTCTTTCTAAGCTAAAAAAGAGAACAAATATGTCATATGTACCATTTGTTACACAAATAAGGATCATAAAAGAGTTCTTTCTTACCCTGTTAGCCATGTGAATATAACATACACCCCCAAAACTGTTACATACCCATAATCCATGTGTCCCAAAAACCAACACTAATGGAATACATCTAACCACCAAAACTTGTCAAATCTTGTTACCATCTAACTATTTGCGGTAAGCCCAAGAAGCTGTTCAAATTAAATTTGACTAAAATGCAAAACCCATCATACAATTTAATCAACCAATACAAGGATTAAAATTATCTTGTGATTGAGGAAGAA
>NC_081551.1:5547809-5619597 GCF_901000735.1 Corylus avellana | reverse complement strand
CGAATTACAAGCTTAATTCCTCACAGTTCCCCAAAATATATCCGAAAAAAAAAAAAAAAAAAAAATAGAAAAAGAAAAAGAAACAACAAACTTTGTAATTAACCAGTAAAGCACGCCATACCAAATAGTTCGAAATGAATGATAAAAAAATCACATATTATTTGAGATTTAACAAACACAACAAAAACAATGAAATAAATGAAAAAAGAGATAATTGTAAAACATATATATAAAGTACGCCAAAAAAAAGAAAAAAAAAGAAAAAGGGTACCTGAAACCGAAGCTGCTCGAATTGAAAAGGGCTTTCGACCATTGAGCTTTATTTGTGAAAATCGAAAAGAAACTGAACAAGGAGGTAAAGAGCTTGATCGTGGGTACTGGGGAGGAGGAAGAGAAAAGGAGCAACGGGTGGGAATTGCAGAGAACGCCATTGTAGAGAACGTAAATAAGCTTTTCTCCTGTGTATGTTTTGGTAAATGAGAGAATATATGTATGTGTATATCAGATCCTTTCAGGTGGACGTGCTAGAAAATAATCGAAAGATCTCCGCCGTTGAACGTTCAAATTGTGTGTGTTGACCGTTTTTTGCTGTTGTTCCAGTAAGGCAGGAGGTAGATCGGACGGCCAAGGAAATTCCTCGTTGTTGAGTGGTCCTCCAAACCACCTTCTTTCTTTCTTTTCTTTTTTTCAAATTATCCCCATGTGTCAAATTCAAGGTTTGAGCATTCTTCCATGAACCTAAATAGATTAAATTGAGAGCAAAATTTCGTAGTTCAAATAATATGAAATGTTGAAGAATTTGTCTACTTGAATCAACAATTTGATAATTTTATTTTACTCTAATTACAAGGAAGCTTAGTGATAAATTTCGGGATTAAATTCTTTATACAGTTTAGTTCAACGCGAAATCAAACAGATCCCTCGATTTTAAAAAGTATCGAAAATGATACTTTTACACATATGATCAACGTAATTAGCATTTCTGTCTATATTCATTCTAATAATTTAACGGCGTGCCACATCAAACCAATCAAAGACTGCCACATGTCTCATATGACTCATTAATATTATTTAAAAAAAAAAAAAACTTTTCAATATATATATATAGAGAGAGAGAGTGGTCAAGCCACTCTCATTTGACCAAAGGGGGTCACTCAACCACCTCCTATGAATTAAGAGATTGTGAATTGGAATTATAAAATATCACTAGGAGTTTTGATTAATCAAAATAAATACTATGGAGCAACTACAATTTTTTTTTTTTTTTTTTTGAAATAAAATTGTAATTAATAGTGACTTAGGACAAGTCATGAGATGAAAAAGTGTCATAGGCCAGCAAGTTTTATTTTTCCTTTAGGCTCATTCTCAAACTCATTATTATCTCTTTAAGGGGCTTGACCTAATTACACAAGGTGAACCCATAGTGGCCATGTACAGTAGTGATAGGGTCTAGGTTTTTCAAGTCATACTTTGACAAGGAAGCCTAATCCTATTTTCACTTAAAAACATAACTTGTTGTGAGTGCACTTGTGAATGTTGTGTCACACATTGAGAAAATATAAAAGAAAATAGTGCTTAATATACCTAAGTGGACCTTAGCCCATTAGCTTAGGCTTTTGGGGTAGAGTTGTGTTCAATTATGTATATTAACATACTCTTGGTAAAAACTTAATAACCAAACACGCATCGGTTGAAAATATAAAAAGACTCACAAGCAAGGGAGAGTTAGGTCAATGTAAAGAGACTCACAAGTGAGGGGGGGATTGTTATGAGTGCACTTGTGAATGTTGTGTCCCACATTGAAAAAATATAAAAGAAAATATTGTTTAATATACCTAAGTGGATTTTAGCTCATTAGCTTAAGCGTTTGGGTTAGAGTTATATATATTAATGTACTCTTTGAAACAACTCTATAACTGCTTTATCTCCCAACATAAGTCTATTTAAAATGGTCTAGTATAAGCATTAGAGCGGAGCCTATGGTCTTTGTCTTATAATCAGAATTGAGAAGAAAGTTTAGAAGTCTCAAAACCCTAGCCTACCGTCCAAATTGCAGGAGCTAGAGGATTCAATTCACCCCAAGAACCCCAAGTAGCCAACTTTGTAAGATAGTGTTTTACCTTTGTAAATTTTTGTTTTGCATGATCTAATACTATGCTCTGTTAATGCTTTTTGTTGGGAATTTTTTCTTTGTATCTTTTTATATACATTCCCTACAATTAACCTATTATGGGCATTTCCATATTAGGCTAGCCATATTAGTTTTATGTATTAAGTTTATATTATGTTAGTAAGTCTGCTAACCCTAACCTTATTAGGGTTGTGATATTATTTCAATAAAAGTTATTTTGATGACTAAGCCCTAGAAAATATTGTAATACTCTCTATTTAAAGGAACGTATGATATGAATAAAGGAAATAGAAAATTATTTCAAACATTGTGTTTGCAAATGTTTTAAATTTCCTTAAAATCTAAAGGTCTAGATTCTCTTAGAATCTAATTTATCACGTTGCCAACTTTGGTTCGTAACATAATCATACGCTGACATACTCCTTGTTTGGCGCTTGTTTGCTTATGTCAAAGGCATTGAGCTCAACCATCATGTTACCAAAAGAAATCCTCATAACAACATTTTTCTTAGGGGAATTCTTAAATACATAAACATCATCTTCAACTGAACTAGAAAAAAAAAAAAAAAACACACTAGCCAGCAAAATGTGTAAAATGCCATTCAAACTGTACTGAATTAATTCACACCTTGCAGAAAAAAAGATGCTTTTATGTGTATTGAGTATTGGATTTTTTGCAGGTTTTATGTCACACGAACTTGATTGCTTTGTCTCTTAAGTAGAAAAATGGACACCTTACAACTATATTGAAGAATACATGAAAAGGATCAAATTCCTCCTCATTCCACCCGAAAATTAATCAAAGTAACAAAAGTAATCAAAGAATTATAGCAACCCCATAGGCTTGAAATAGATACATGCAATCCTTGAAGGGCAACTTCAGCATGCACAAAATCCTTTCTGTTCAATACCTGATAGAGATTCTGAGATACCCTGGAAGTAACTGCAAAATGAACATAATATAAGCTGCTCATGAGAGAATAGCTTGAAGAAGTAATGGAACTTATGAGAATTGAAATGTGAACCATATGAACTGATTGTGAAACTAAAAGACACATAAGTAAGGTTGATTCAAAAATTTTGGTATATAAATGACAGAAGTTTCTTATTATGGAAATTTACTGAGGTAAAATTTGCTTAAGAAGGAGGCTAACATCATATACATGGATGCATCTTATTTTACTAATCAACAAAAACAATGAAGGGTGATCTGCAATAATGCATCTGAAGTACATCAGAAGCTCAATTTAAGTGGATGCAGAGCTGATATGAGCTTTTGATGAAATTCAATTACAGCTCTTTAGAATCTGCTGCAGAAAAGTTGTTAAAAAAAAAAAAGAATAAATTTGTCTAAAGGATTAGACTTACTTGTCCAGATCACATCCTTGTTCATTAGTTAGTGCAGTTCTTGCAACACAGAGAAATGCTTCACCAACATTGTAGCCCTCTTTTGCTGAGGTCTCAAAGTAAGGTATATTTCCTCTGGAAGCACACCAATCCTTTGCTTGCTTTTCAGAAACCTGCACCACTAATTGCCATAAATTATATGCCAAGAGCAAATGCAAACAAGTGCTAGAGATGAATCCATGTCCATACCACTCTGCTGTTTCCACCATCTATGTCAATCTTATTTCCAAGTAATACAAAGGGAAATTCGTCGGGTGCAGCCGGATCAGCCTAGTGTCAGTTGAGGATGAGTGCATATGATTAAATAAGTACACTGGTAATACAGAGTAAGAGATGGATCTCTAGATACAGAGTAATTAAGTACAACATGTAATGCATTATTATCTAAACTTCTTTACATTTCATATACCAGAAAAGTACGTCAGAAGTTAATGAAGTATCCCTTGTGGGTTAATGATGATATCTATGACCATAATCTAGGAAGTTTTACAGAGAAATTCCATATAAATTACAAGATGCACAAATATGATAATTTGGATAGGGTATCACAGAATATCATAGCTTCCCATTACCATGTTTACACAAAGAAGCAAACTTCAGAGTTGGGAGGGCTCATGATTTTCTCAAGAAGTTGCTGGAATTTGCTTTGAAACTTTTTTAATTGAGCTCCTTTTGGCTAATAAAAAAATAAAAAAGAGATTTTTTCCCTCCAAAAACATTTCTATAAGCTTAAGCTTTTAGAACAAGTGATAGTTTATCATAATATCAGAACCAGAAGTCATAAATTCAAAACCTTAATCCATGATTTACCCTTGCTTCAGTTAGATATTCTATGTGTTGGAACACATTCATATCAGCTTAAACACATTCATATCCGCTTAAACTTTTAAAGTGATGGTTTAACACCTCAAAGGCTCAAAATAGAGGAGCAGAAGTCATTTTATGTGTTGGGGAGAGAAACATCAAGGGGAGTCAAACAAGAATAAGTCAATATACATATTAGGACACCACTTCTAGTCCAAAAGCCTAAGCTAATGGACTTTGGTCCACTTAGATATATTAACCATTTTTATTTTTTATACTTTTTCAATGTGGGACACAAAGCTCACAAGTGCATGCACAACACTATGCAATGATAAATTCTGTGTTGCCTACTTTTTCACCACCTTCATCTAAATAGAACATTAATAAGTTGAAATATGAGCATATAAATCATTTGCATCTCTAGTATTCAGGATAAGAAGAAAGCTTTAAATAATCATAGGCTGAACCAATAGAATATGCTGCTCTCTTTGATAATCACCAAACATATGGAAATAGAATGAAGCTAGAGAGGCATGATCAGACCTGTTTGAGAAACTCTTCACGCCAAGTGTTTAGTGTTTCAAATGATTTTAGTACATTTACATCATATACAAGCACACAACATTCCGCCCCTCTATAAAATGCAGCCCCTAGACTTTGGAACCTTTCCTGCCCTGCAGTGTCCCAAATCTGCCAAACAAAATTTACTTCAATCAATTTCACAAGAAAACTCATTAAAATGTTGGTTTAGATGGAAAGATATATATATATCAAGTAAGGGTTAATCGTCTACCTGCAAAGTGACCTGTTTGTTGTCAATCTGTAGTTCTTTTGTGACAAAATCAGCACCAATGGTAGCTTTATATTGTCCAATGAACTTGTTATAGACATATCTGATTAAGCAGTTAATGAATCACACAGCCTACCAATGCTTTCTGAATGCAGTAAACCCGAATGTATTTCATGTTTGTTCAAAAAAAATAAAAGCTTTTTGTGATAGTGAATTAGGTAAAATACTAAGACGTGTTGGGTGGTCTTGGGCCTCTTTAAACCCCAAAAACTAACTCAAGAAGTGAGGCTTTTCCTCTACACTTATAAACTGACCACTAGCAACTTCCACAACCGATGTGGGATAACCCCAACAATCTCTCCCTCACATTTGGGTCGGAACAGAGACAACCCATTTCTCACATGGATTGTCGGGTGGAGACTTGTTGATTGAACTTGAGCTTTGATACCAGTGTTAGATGGTCTTGAGCCTCTCTTAACTCCAAACAGTTGCACAAAAGGTGAGGCTTCTCCTCACATTTATAAACTGACTACCAGCCCCTTCCACAACCGATATGGTATAACCCCAACAAGACAAAATGACAAGAATGCAAGAATACAAAGACCCAAATTAAGGTCCAAAATTTGACTCAGAATCTGCAGGCTAACAAGAATAAGTAGTTTTAGAATATATGATTGTAATCAGATTAATCCAATCTGATTTGATTACAATCATGATATGTAATTAATCAGAATGATTTGATTCCAATCATGTATTCTAACAAGTAGCAATCTTTTGGTTTCCTACAAGGATGTAGTCATCACCATACTCCAATGAACTTTAATCTTTGAAATAATTAAGATTATATGGCTGATAACTAACTAATTAAATTGACAAGTAAATTTTTTGCTTAATCATTTCACCAAATTATGGACCGTCACATCAATTTATGAGCATTAAATAACTTTGATGCGCGACACTGCCTTACATGAATATCTCAATAGATACAAAATTGGTTTTTTTTTTTTGGGAAACTTCAGTTTAGCCCACTAAACTTCTATGTGATTTGACAAACCCTTCCTAAACTTTCAAGTCTCTCACTTTGGACTCCTGAACTTTCAATTGCTCTCAATGTAGATCCCTCCGTCAGATTTTAAACGTTACATGACGTTTATACCACTGACTTTTGTATAAAATTCCAACTTTACCCTTAATTCCAAAACCTTTTTTTATTTTTTTTTTAAAAAAACAAAAATTAGAGATATTTTGGTCTTTTTTAGTATTTTTAACTGCTAAAATTGACGGAGGGGTCCACATTGAGAGCAATTGAAAGTTCAGGGGTTCAAATTGAGAGATTTAAAAGTTTATGGGGGTTTTGTCAAATCGCGTGAAAGTTTAGGAGGCTAAGCTGAAGTTTCCCATATTTTGTTTGTTTGTTTGTTTTTTTTTTTTTTAAATTTATTTATTTTAAGAAGAAAGAAGAAAACTGAAGAGTACATATACTTAGTAATTAGTAGAATAAATTCGACAGAAACTCGAAGCAAAGAAAAAGGATACTGATTCATCAAAGATGTCTTTCCCACCCTGAATATCACCAAAAAGACAAATTCACAACTCTAGAGAAAGTGCAGAAAAATATACATATTGTCAACTACATTACTATATACTCAAGCCACTCAAAGAAAATGAGAAGAAAAAACAAAACATTGAAAAGAAATAAAGAAAAAGAACTTCGAATCTTACCCACTGTCACCAAGGACGATTACTTTTAGCAAGGCTCTTTTTCCAGCAGGCACGTCCATCAGACCACAAAGGTTTATCCAAAACAACAGACGATGTAGAAAATGTTCTGAACTGCTAATTTTCTCAAAGCTTTATCTCTAAAAAGTATATATATATATATATATATAGAAATGTTTATGAAAGTTTGGATAAAGAAAGATCACAGTTATAAATTATAATGACAATGAAAGAGAAGGAATGGTCATTTTCGAGGGTGTTCTTGATCCTTCTTGGCTACTGCTTTTTTCCTCTTTCCCTCTACGCTTCGATGATGTTAAGTGGGAGACATGTGAACTTTTGCCAACCAAAACCAACTTTACCCGCCAGCGAAGCTGTTCTTTTTCTTTCTTTCTTTTTAATTTTTATTCAGTAATGATAATAATACTAAATTATTAACAAGTATTTAATTGGTTGACTATTTGCATATAGGAATCGTGGCCTCCTCATTGTTTGTTCTTGAATATGTTTGGCACTTCTTTACAGGATGGACAGTTTTTTTAAATGGTTTTCGATTTGCATATTGATTATTGATTTTTTTTTTTCTTCTATTATTGTTGTCATCATCGTTGGGGTTATTAATTGGGCAGCATAGTTTTCTACTTTTTTTTTTTTTTCTCTAATTTCCTGAATTTATAGCCCTTTTTAATTTCCCTATACATGTGTATGTTGGTGTAATTTGTTTGTATATCCAAAACCAAACGTACATTTTTCTCTTTGTTTTTAATACAAATTACAGTTATAATTGTAGAAATAAATTGTGGAATGAGACCGGTTAGAATAGGAAATGCAATAAGAAAGAAATCAGAAAGTTAATATGAAGGATTATAGAATAATATCAAACTATACATGGAAATAAATTAGTGTTTGATATGTTCTGTAAATGACAAATGATCTCAACAAAATCAATGTTTGATATATATTAGGCTAATAAGGTAAGTATACAAAATAAAATCTCCTTCAAACTCAAGGTGGTAATTAAATCAGAATTCCAGCTTTTTATTTTTTATATTTTTTTGACATGTCCACATAAGAGAAGTGGGATGGGGGATTCGAACTAGTGACCTCTGCTTTATGAGGCGTGGTCTTCTGCCGATTGAACTACCCCTTGGAGACTCAGAATTCCAGCTTGAGTTTGGAAAGGACACAAAAAACGTCCAGGTGGACGTGCTTTGGTAAACACATAAGCTAGCTGACCAACATATGCAATTGGACATAGATAGAGAGTTCCCTGCAAGAGATAATGACTCACAAAATAGCAGTCGATCTCGATGCGTTCGTGAAAGATATAATTATGAACAATCTGAATTGCACTCCGATTATCACAAATATATAAAGAGAGCTAAATGTCTGAGGAGTACTCATGTCTTGGTGGAGCTAGCATAGCCAGAGTAGCTCGGAGGTGGTGTCAGCAAGTGCACGGTATTCAGCTTCAGCACTAGAGTGAGCAATAACATATTGTTTATTGTTACGCCAAGAGACGAGAGAATATCAATCTTCCTTGGAGCCAAATCAACTATGTCATAAGTGTGGGTTTTGGAAAAGGCATCAAGTTCTTCGGACATAACTTTCTGCCAAAGAGGGCCAGTACAAGCCTCACGGAAGGAGTGGGATTCAAGGACCATTATAGCAATGGTAATCTTGCAGATGAGTAGAAAGTTCTCTTACCCTCTTTGATCAACGAGGAACGAACAATTCAAACTCAGGAGGGGTAGCAAAGGAGAGAGATCACTGTCCTTACATCAAGATTAATAAAGTTCGGAACCAAATCAATAGAAACATTAATGAATATAGGTGAGGAATAAGGAGGGAAAGACTCCATACTATTAAAGAACCTATGTTCCTAGAATGTAACATGACACGAGATGTGAAGAGGCTTATTGATGAGATCATAACATTTATAACCTTTATGTTCAATACCATAACCTAGAAAACAATAGAAGTGAGAGCAGAATTAGTGCGTTCATGAGGTTGAAGAAGAACGAAACAAACACACCCAAAAACTATGAGTGTCTGATAATCAATAGGAGTGCCAAAAAGAAGTTCATAAGGGGACAGTAGTAAGGGAAACCTCACACTAAAAATTAGGGTTGCACAAGTAGTTACTGTTAGTGGTTATTGGCTATAACCGCTAACCGCTAAGGCGGTTATCAATTTTTAATAACTGCAACCGCTTAGGTGGTTAACGGTTATTCAAACCAATACCCGGCGGTTTTATAACCTCTTTTTTTTATATGGGCTTTTGGACTTTTTAATTGTTTTGGGCTATCACTGAGCCTATTTTTTGGGCTTATTTTAAACGTTTTGGACCAAAGTGTTCCAAAAAGATGAAAAGAACATGTTGTTTTTTGGGCGAGGCAATGTTTTTGAATAAGCCTTGGCCCAAAACATCACATACCACATTATATTTCACATACATACAATTATACACGACCAAAACGGTGTCGTTATGGATGTTATATTATAATTATTATTAATATAAATTATATAATATATATTTATATTATTATATACAATAGTAGGTAGTTAGCGGTTTTTTATAACTGCCTACCAAAGCGGTTAATGGTTTGCGGGGTGGTTTTGAACACCCCTACTAAAAATGTTTTAGAATATAGGTAGAAAGAAGTAGTGTCCTAACTATGTCTAGGATGGGTCAGGCACCACCATTTTCTTAGAGGTACCAAAATAAAAACGTTGGAGAATTGTGGCATTTTGTTTTAAGTGTGTTAAGAAAAGTAGATTCGTGATACTCCGTGCATTATCATAAGGAAAAGCTTTAATGTTTCGATAAAATTTGAGTTTGAATGATTTTATGAAATTTAGAATAAATTTTTGAAAAGTCTTAACCCATTCTATAAGAGATAAAGCAATGTATATTGAGAAATAATCATCTATTAAAATAACAAAATAGGGTAATTCCCCATAGTGGGAATGGGCGCAGCCGCGCATGCTCCAAACATTACAGTGTATTAAATCAAAAGGTACAAAGAATTTGATTCACTAGTATTACAAGGTAATGCTATATATATATATATATATATTTTCCAAATTTACAAGCAACACAATCAAATGACTCTAAACTAACTAACCTTAATTGACCACTTGGGACTAAAGAGCGTACGTATGTGAGAAATAGACCATAGCATAAATGCGAGTGCTATAAACTGAGAGTGGTAGATGACGATCGAGATCGAGTGGCAATAGACATTGTGGAAGGAAGATGGAAAGACGAGAGCTCAAACAAACATTCAATCTTCCAGCTGGTACTAAATAGTTGACTTGTTTGTGGATCGTACATATCACAATCCTAATTAGTGAAATATAACTTTAGATCAAGTTCACAAAGTTGGCCAACAGAGAGCAAATTTAAGTAAAGATTTTGAATCAAGTAGGTGTCAAATATAAACAATTGTCGAGTAAATACAAAAACCTACGTGGCTAACATCCAAATGTGAACCATTAGCAGCATAAATATTAAACTACCAGTTATCCCAAAAGCTTAAGCTTATAGGAAGAGATAAATTTAATCACTTAATCAATATTTTAATACTCCCCCTCACGTGTGTGCTCAAACTCCATTTTATTAGATGAGGCCTAATATGTGAAATATTTAATTTAAATGGGGGGTGAATTGACGGAGTCAAGGTTCGATCCCAGATCTTTGGTTCTGATACTGTGTTAAATTACCAGTTATCTCAAAAGCTTAAGCTTATAGAAAAAGATAAATTTAATCACTTAATCAATACTTTAGAGAGAAATATAGAAGAATTATCTGTCGTGTTATTACAATAGGTAGAGTCAATAAACCGAGGATTGTTACTTGGTATGGTGGACATGGCAATATTGATGGTAGAATTAGACAAAACTTGATGGATAGGAGCCTCAATTTGAGCTGAAGAAAGCATGGTGGGTTGGGGGTGCAACATTGGTGAAAGACCCGTAAGATGGATCAGTCTGAGTAACAATAGTAGCCTTTTGAAAAGGGTTTTAAACCAATGTATCTCAAACATCCTTGACACTATCAAGTCTGCCAAAGGTATTACTAATGTCACATCCTAATCCCAAAATGGAACGAAGACAATGATCCTATGTTCTCAAGTGCGCACTATTAAATTCATAATTCAACAATAATCCAAAGCACTTTAAAATAAAAACTCTTAATAAATTATAATTTTCTAAACAGAAAATTTAAGCCTCATCTTTAATTCTTTCTAAACATATAAAACTTAACAATTGTTTAAAAGTTTTTATTAAAAATAACATGTCCTACACAACTTATTCTAAAACCCAGGACCATTTCTGCTCACTGGTCACCTTGATTGTCTACATCCTACTTGATAACATTCGGAAAGTGGAAGAAAAATGGGTGAGTTTGAAAAAACTTAGTAAATGAATACACAAAAATAAAGGAGAAACTCTACAAAGCCCCCCTAAACATCCATGCGTTTTGACATAATCTCCTCAAAATTCAAAAATTCTCAATTTCACCTATCAAATTTGATTGTATTCAAAGTTTTTTTTAAAAAAAAACTCTCAATTTTACCCAAGCCCATTGTAGGCCTATAGTTGGTTCTATTTTTTTGCCCATTGTTAGCTCTCATATTTGACCCATAGTTGGCCCTTATATTTGGCCCCAAGTTGGCTCTGTTTTGGCCCATTGTTTGGCCTATTTTTGTTAAAGGCCTATCTTTGATTACCGTTGCCGACCACTAGGTCCACTACCATCTCCGGTGGCTACTGTTGCTTGCCACCACACCCTTCTTTTCAAACTCAAGTGGTGGGTGGAGATAATATCAAATCAAATTTAAATATAATCAAATATGATTAATTACCTTAAAGTTAGGAGATAATTACAATCAAATATTGAAATAAATTACAATCAATCATATATTCTATTATCCCCGCAAACTCAAGCTCACATAATCTTTCACCTTGAGTTTTAGGAGATGTTAGAACATATGATGATTGTAATTGATTTCAATATTTTACTTTGTGATTTTTTCAATTGTAAAGTAATAATTAATTGTTACTTTTAGTTTTAGATTTTGTCAATGCAATATTGCTCAAATGAGTATTTATCTTTCTTTGTTATTAATTTTGATTTAATTGTTATTCTTAAGTGGGTTGAGACCCTTAAAAGTTGCAAACTTTAGGGTCTGTAGGGATTTTGGAGGTTGTTTGGTACTTGGGTGATAAAGCTTGAAGCTTTGATGTGATATTGGTGTTGTAAACCTATAAATGCTAGTTCCTTTAGGGTTGTTGGATCTTAGCCTAATTTTGACCTAGTGGTGGTTGCCTGTTTTGATGCTGCAGGCAAACAGTGAAACTAAAAGAAGAATTTTGTGGGAACAACAAATGCTTAATATTCGCCAGAAATTTTGTGAAAATGACACTAATTCTTCATTTTTTATTATAAACTAACCTTCTCTTTGTATGATGTTTATGATCTAGATACTTTAATGATTTGTGTTGATTTTATGTATCAAAACGCTTGAAAAATGCTACCTATTAAAAATGTGGCATATTATTGAGGTAACTAAAAAGAAAAAAAAATCTTTCCAAAATAATTCATCTTCACTTTTGTAGAGACGCTTGTTATTCATAAAATCAAAAAACAATTTTTAGGTCAAATTTTTTTTACAACATAGAGAACAAGAACATGATGAAAATATATTCAATTCTCAACTGAAATATATCAAATTTTTAATAGGTGACATTTTCAAGCGTTTCGATGCCTAAAAACGATCAAAATTGAGTAATTTGAGAATCTACAATTTTAAAAAAATTGCAAAAAATATTAATCCGTATTAAACGCCAGGATATTAGTCTTTCTTAGCACTTGATTGCTGACAATTACTATACGTCAGAAAGTAAACGCTAAGATCATATTTCTTGGCGTTTAAAAGCCGCTTTCGGAGCGTTTATTTTATGCTTTTTGTAGTGACTATTCTCTTTCATATTTCCATAACTTTTATGAATTTCAAGCTCGTTTTTTCTTGAGAAGTTTCTCGCCCTACTTTCATCCTAATATTTTAAGCAAGCCTCCACTAGTGTTCTTTGGATGCTTCCCTGTGGGATCTTGTCTTTTCTGTGGTGAATGATAAATGTGAAACGTACCAAGATGAAGTTGTAGGCTGCATGTGAACAAATGTCCTGCAATCATTCTACGAGCAATCTGAGACATGTCACTTAGACTTCTGACAGCTTCTGACATCACTTAGATTCTTATATATGTGAACTTGGAGACCGAAAGAAGCCATGGCTTCCCATTTCAACATCCACCGTTTGATTGGTCTTACGAGGCATGGGGCAGCCGAAGCCGCTTAATTGATGGCCGGCCAAGACATGCATGCATGTGTATCATGGCTGTGTCAAAAAGACAAGGAATAATAATGACACCAATGAGTTCGGATATATATATCAATGACGGCTGCCATAACCTGTCTTCTTATAATTAATTTAAAAAATTTTCATGAGGAAAAAGAGAGATGGGGGAAAATAAAATTAAAACGGTTGAAAAAATTACAAAAATATTTAGGGTAATTTTTTTTTTTTTTTTACAGCACATAGCGCCAAAATTTTATCCTTAATTTATTGTTTTAAATTCTCTAGCTACCTCTATTTTTATGGAAGCGTACGTTTGGGATGGAATTTTTTAAAAAAAATTAAAAATTAAACACAATGGCGTTTGGGATGAGTTTGGGTTTTATTTCTTGGGGGTTCCAAACCCAATCCAATTAAAGAAGTTAATTATTAAGATTAAGATATCTTTTAGGAAAATGATAAATGCACAACTTAAACTTAACTTTGGTCCAACTTTTCTTTTAAGTTTAAAAATGAAAAAAAAAAAAAAAAAATTGCTTGTGGAGGAGAGAGAGAGCCTTAAACTAGAGAGAGAGAGAGAGAAATTTGATCTAGAAGTTGGGCCAAAGTTGGATTTAAGTTGTCGCTGTATCACACCTCTATTTTTTATACTAAAATTTCTATTAAAAAAATCCTAGGTTTTCTTTAATATTTGCCCTCCATCTCTTAATTTCTGTCTTTCTCATTCTCAGCCCTTGAGAAAAAATTACTTGAATGGTATATGTGTTTCTAGTATATATTTAGACTACTCGTCATATATATATCATCCAATCAAGTTTGCAACACGCTTGAATTTTTTTTTTTTTTCTTTGTGTGTGTGTTTTTTTTTTCTTTCTTTCTCAAAACATGAATGTTAACGTACAATTCAAACATGGAAGCTCTCGTAGCTCAGTTGTTAGAGCGCCCGTTTAGTAAGCGGGAGGTCTTGAGTTCGACTCTCAATGAGAGCAAATTTACCATTTTCTTACCAAACAAAAATATATAAAAAATCATTTTTAATTATATTTATGTCACATCAAAATATTTTTCTTCTCCTTGAGGATTTTGTTTTTTTTTTTTAAAAGGTCAAAACATGCAATCATTATGAAGCTATTGGTTCAATTTTGAGAAATGCTAGAGTATCTATATATCCCGATCCTTTTCTCCCCTTCTACATCTTCTATTTTTTAAAAGCAACCATTGGATAGTGTTACGTGAAAAATATTTTTCTTCTACTTAACTATTAGTTGAGGGGTTTTTTTTGTAAGGTCATAACATGCAATCAGTATGTATCGCTTAAGAGTGCATTTTTAAAAAATTGCGATTTGAAAGTAGAAAATTGGTGCTTCCAAATCGTAGGCAAATGGGTTCATTTTTTAAAAAACGCACAATTTTAAAAGTTAAATTGAGATTTTAATAGTCAAATTGCAATTTTATCAAATTCTTAACTGTGTTTTTAAAAACAATGTTTTCAAATCCCACTTTATAAATTGCAAACCCAAATGAACCCTTAATATTGCATGTAATTATGATCGTTGATTTTAATGAGGAATAAGATATTAAAGAACTACAGTTATTTTGACCTGAAGTAAAATATTTGTATAATTTCAGCCTTTATGTATATATATATATATATCAATATCACATTCATTTTATACTGGTTAATGTGATATATTTTAAGTAATTTTTTTTATGTCAAATACTTTAAAAAATAAAAGAAAAATCACTTAAAACATGTTATGTTAACCAATGCAAAATGTTTATGATAAATGAGTGTGAATAAAAAAAAAAAAAAGTAGTAGTAGTATTCAAGTTTTAACCTTTGTAACATGGAGCAAGTCATGATAGACAAGATACTGGCCACGGACTCACGTGGATTAAACTATTTTGGCTTAAATATTATCAACATTAATCATCACGTTTGATAAGTAATGACGTGAAATGTGATAATTTGGATTAAAATAAATGCATAGGAATGATAATTCGTATTCACATATCGAGGTCACATAAGCTGAGACAAAAACCATGTGTAGATGGGGCACCCTTGTTTTGAAAAGTTTCATTAAATATGCCTTTAAATTTACATTTGGGCCAAAATTTTCATTAAGTATATCTGTCGGTCAATAGTCATTAAACATGAAATAATATGGTGCATCTAAAAGATGGGTTCCGAAACAAAATAATTATAAAATGTATTCTTTGTTCATTATTAAATGTAATAATTTTAGATTTGTTTGCTAAATTTTTGTTATGGAGATCACACTTTGCATTTTGTTGACTATTAATTATGATGTTTCCATTATATTTAGGGTAAAATACTTAAAACCCCTTAGGGTTTGGACACTTTATTTTTTCCTCCCTAGGTTTTGATTTGTATCACACGAAGTACCTGTGATTATGATAAAAACCAAATTGGTCATTCTATCTATTGACTGTTAGGTGGCTTAACGGAAGTCTACGTCATTGCCACGTGGACCAATTAAAATTCGACACCTGGCATAAGTGGCCACGTGATGACGTGGACACCAACCAAGTGGGTGGCCGATCCACCCCCATCCAGCTAGATGGGGGTGGTCTACAGCCACCCCCCCAATTTTTTTGTTTGAAAAAAATATATATTTTTTTATTTATTTATTTTTTAAAATAAAAAATTTAATTAGGTAGTCACGTCATCACTGATGACATGGCCACCTATGTCAGGTGTCGAATTTTAATTGGTCAATGTGTCAGTGACGTGAACTTCCGTTAAATCAACTAACGGTCAATGGATGGAAGGACCAATTTGGTCTTTATTAAAACCACAGGTACCTCTTATGATACGACTAAAATTGCGTAATTTGAAAATCTACAATTTTAAAGAAATTGTAGAAGATCCTAACCCGTATTAAACGCAATGATATTAGCCTTGCCTAACACTTGATTGCTGACAATTACTATACGTCAGAAAGTAAATGCCAGGATTGTATTTCTTGGCAATTAAAAGTCGCTTTCAGAGCGTTTATTTTACGCTTTCATATTTCCATAACTTTTATGAATTTCAAGCTCGTTTTTTCAATTTTTCTTGAGAATTTTCTCGCCCTACTTTCATCCTAATATTTTAAGCAAGCCTCCACTAGTGTTCTTTGAATGCTTCCCTGTGGGATCTTGTCTTTTCTGTGGTGAATGATAAATGTGAAGCCAAGATGAAGTTGTAGGCTGCATGTGAACAAATGTCCTGCAGTCATTTTACGAGCAATCTTAGACATGCATGTCACTTAGACTTCGGACAGCTTAATTAATTTCTGGTTTGATTTTCTTCGGAGTCTTAATTAATTTCTGGTTTGATTTTCAATTTCTGGCTTCCCATTTCAACATCCACCGTTTGATTGGTCTTACGAGGCATGCCGCAGCCACAGCTGCAGCTGCTTGATTGATGACCGGCCAAGACATGCATGTGTATCATGGCTGTGTCAAAAAGACAAGGAATATTAATGGCACATGCATGTCGGGTGCCATAACCTGTCTTCTTATATATAATTTAAAAATTTTTCATGAGGAAAAAGAGAGATGGGGGAATTGGTTCTTGTTTTGAACTATAAAGTTGCTTATTCATAAAATATATATATATATATATATATATATATAGGGTATTATTATTTTTTTTTTCAGCACATGTGCAGTAAAAAACTTTAGTAACGTGTGAAAAATTAGCATGTCACTACAATAGTGACGTTTTGAAAAAAAGAAAAAGAAAAAAAGAAGTTACTGTAAATACATCTAGGGGTGGGCAAATTAACCGGTTACCGATTACTGGCCGTGTACCGATTTCGACTGAACCGATATTAACCATAACCGATATACCGATATCCTTATCGGTTAAATTTTTTATACCGGTATGCTTATCGGTTCGATTCGGTTCGATTAGAAATTTCATATCGGTTAACCGTTTAACCGATATAAACCGTTAGATAAGGATGCTAAAATGACGTAGTTTTGAGATTATATATATACCTATGTAACCTTATCTTAATTTGGGTTTAGGTAGGTTTGATTTTTTTTTTTTTAGTGATGGCATTGGATGAGACTTCTTTGCCTTTGGTGAAAGCATTTTTCATTAACTAGTTTTGTTAATCTAATTAGCATTCATTATGTTAATTAGTCCATTTGCTTTGGAAAAATATATTTTATAATATAAAAAAAGTTGTGGTGGATCAATATAAAAAAACTTCAATTTTTATCCCAAAAAACAAATATTTGGGTCCCTACAAAAAGTATTTGGGCCCTAAAACAACTCATTTTTAATAAGTTATTTTAGCCCAACAAAAAGTATTTGGGCTCTCAAAAGTAAAAAAAAAAAACTCATTTTTAGTCTAACAAAATAAATCAATATAAAGCCCACGGTTAAATCGGTTAACCAGTTTAACCGAACCGTTTAACCGTGCACCGTTATAACCAATAATTTCGGTTAAAATTCTTATTGGTTCGGTATCGGTTAATAAACCGTTTAACCGAAAATTATCGGTTAATAACCGATAAGAGCCAAAACCGGACTGTTTTAACCGATACACAGGCCTAAATACATCACTAAATCCTGAATTTTTTGTAGTGACATAGCTAGGCCAAAATTTGATCTCAATAGTCGAGACTTTGTATTACATTAACAAAGCAATCTCTTAGTTCTTCTCCATATTATCCTTAATTTGTTGTTTTAAATTCTCTAGCTACCTCTATTTTTATGGAAGTGTTTGGGATGGAATTTTAAAAAAATTAAAAAATTAAACACAATGGTGTTTGGGATGAGTTTGGTTTTTTTTTTTTTTTTTTTTTTTTTTGTATAAATTGAATGATTAATTTATAATAAGCACAATAAAGTAAATTCATAGATTTAAACAGAATTTCAGTTTCCTAAAATATAAGTAGGACGGATTTGGGAAAGATTCATCATACATATCATCCAATCATGTTTGCAACACGCTTGAAATTTTTGTTTTTTGTGTTTTATTTTCTTTTTTTTTTTTATTTCTCAAAACATGAATGTTAACATACAAGTCAAACATGGAAGCTCTCGTAGCTCAGTTGGTTAGAGCACCCGTTTAGTAAGGGGGAGGTCTTGAGTTTGACTCTCAACGAGAGCAAATTTACCATTTTCTTACCAAACAAAAATATATAAAAAATCATTTTAATTATATTTATGTCGCATTAAAATATTTTTCTTCTCCTTAACTATTAGTTGAAGATTTTTTTTTTTTTTTTTAAAGGTCATAAAATGCAATCATTATGAAGCTATTGGTTCAATTTTGAAAAATGCTAGAGTATCTATCTCGATTCTTTTCTCCCCTTCTGCATCTTCTATTTTTTTTAAATCAACCATTGGATGGTAGATCATACAAATCTAATGGTTAATTTTTTATTAAAAAAAAAAAATGGAGAAGGACCGAGGTAGATGTGCGCACTTGGATTTCTCACTAGAGATATACACCTCTTAGAATGTGCTTGGTATTACGATTTTGTGGACCAAAAATATGATTTTAAACAAAATCGTAAAAACAAATGTATCGCTTAAGACTGCTTTTTTAAAAAATTGCGATTTGAACATAGAAAATTGGTGCTTCCAAATCATAGGCAAAGGGGTTCATTTTTAAAAACGTACAGTTTTAAATATTAAATTGTAATTTTAAAAGTCAAACTGCAATTTTACCAAATTCTTAACTGTGCTTTTAAAAACAATGTTTTCAAATCCCACTTTAAAAATTGCAAACCAAATGGACCCTTAATATTGCGTGTAATTATGATCGTTGATTTTAATGAGAAATAAGATATTAAAGAACTACAGTTATTTTGACCTGAAGTAAGATATTTGTATAATTTCAGCATATATATATATATATATATATATATATATATCATTCATTTTACACCGGTTAATATGATATAGTTTAAGTAAAAAGAAAATAAAAGAAAAATCCACTTAAAACATATATTACGTTAACCAATACAAAATGTTTAAGATAAATGAGTGTGAAAAAAAAGAAAAAAGAAAAAAATGTAATAGTCTTCAAGTTTTAACCTTTGTAACATGGAGCAAGTGATATAGACAAGATCCTGGCCACGGACTCACGCCGATTAAACTATTTTGGCTTAAAAAGTAACGACGTGAAATGTGATAATTTGGATTAAAATAAATGCATAGGAATGATAATTCGTATTCACATATCGAGTTCACACAAGTTGAGACAGAATCCCATGTGTAGACGGAGCACGCTATTTTGAAAAGTTTCATTAAATATGCCTTTAAATTTACATTTGAGCCAAAATTTTCATAAATATGTCTGTCTGTCAATAGTCATTAAACACGAAATAATATGGTGCAACTAAAAGATGGGCTCCAAACAAAATAATTATAAAATGTATTCTTTGTTCATTATTAAATGTAACTATTTTAGATTTGTTTGCTAAATTTTTGTTATGGAGATCACACTTTGCACTTTGTTGACTATTAATTATGATGTTTCAATTATATTTATTTGAATGCCAATCAAAGAAACTACCTTTTAACTTTAGTATATTTTTCATCTATGCTTTGGCCCCCCCTATTTTAATATATTTCTCATTACTGCTTTGACCCCTATAGTACAAATTCTTGGTTCCGTCCCTGCGCACAAGGTTTTAAGAGTAGTAATTTGTATTTACATATCAGATTCAGATCATGTAGAGAAATTGATATAAGACTATATATGTCAATTATAACCTAACTCATTTAATTAAATAGGTCAGACCCTTTAACCTTAATCCACTAATTTTACAGGTTAGGTCAAAAATTCACAACCATGCTTAAATCCAAATTCATCACCCACAATGGAAGTAACGTTTGTATTCCTTATACAATATTATTCATGGTCTCATCAAAGATCTTGTACTGATGACGGAGTTATTAAAGAATCAAAACCATATATATATATATATATATATATATATATAAGCAAAAGGTTAGAATGGGACGAAA
Organism: Corylus avellana; assembly: GCF_901000735.1. Lineage (NCBI taxonomy): Eukaryota > Viridiplantae > Streptophyta > Magnoliopsida > Fagales > Betulaceae > Corylus > Corylus avellana. Next base: position 5,599,384 of record NC_081551.1, on the reverse strand, counting down.
AATTGTAGCCACTTTATGTGAGCGTTATTTTGCCACTTGGTGGTACATACTCAAGGAAAATTGCTTAGAAGATACCTAAACAGGTGGAGAATGATAAACATTCCCTCAAAATCAATTAAACTATAGCTTGATCAAATGCCACCAAGGCATAAGTGGGAGCCAAATCATGTATTTCTTACTCTATACAACGTGTTTCACAACCAAAATTTTGTATGTTTCTCAAGGGTTTTTTATTTTATTTATTTTATTTCTTTCGGAACACTTTACTAATTAAAGGACTCGTTACATTCACACTAGTACCCTTGTTCTTCGTCACCGGGGGCCATGTTTTCTTTCATTCGATCATTATAAAATGAATTTTCTAATACAACTAATTTGCTTAATCAACGTCACATTATTTTATATTACTTGGTTCCTCATCAACATTCCAACAACCCAAATCCTTTTTGGAATCAAGAGGGCTTTTGTCAAAGGTGTCAGATTTTAAATTTGAGATAGTACACAGTTGTCACATATAGAGTTGATGCGACACTTACAGCTTGCTGCCTTCAAAAGGGGTTCTTATAATAATATTCACAGCCTTGAATAACTTTATAGACCTCCTTTGTCTTGTAATACATGCAGCTTTATGATCCTTCAAAATTTATCGGATTTCGGATCGATTCGGACGGTAAATATAAAAGAGTTTTTTTTTTGAAGGTTTCATCTATTTAAGTGAGTGGCCGGTGGCCGGTTTAAAATTTATTTAGGTACATAGATTTCATATTATTTTTTATATTTACTGTTCGAATTATTAGCAGAATTGTATTCCTTGAAAGAAATAATTTTCTACCATAAAAGTATAGAAAAAGAAGCACAAGAGATTTTTTATTTTTTTTATTTAAGGTTAGATGAGCGTGTATCTCGGTCTTTGTCTCACTAAGGGCCCGTTTGGGAGTGCGATTTCAATAAGTGCGATTTTAAAAAGTGCGTTTTTAAAAATTGCGTTTTTAAAATCGTAAAGGCGTTTGGTAAAACATACTAAAAAGTACTTTTTTTATCAATTAAGTGTTTGGATAACATTAGAATATAATTGCGGTTTCATGACCAAATTACCAATAAGGATGAACAAGACAGAGAGGATGAAGAAAAAAAAAAAGAAAAGAGTTTTAATATATTTTAGGTGGGTATTCTTGGTATTTTTTGCATTCATGTTCTAAAAAAGGTAACTATGGCACCAAATATCTTTTTAATAGAAATCCTGATTTTGTTTTAAATTCGCACTTTTTCAAATAAGCACTCTCTAATCAGCTTATGAAAATCGCAGATTTTTTTGCGATTTTAAAATTTGCGTTTTTAAAATCGCAATCCCAAACACCTTAAAGTTGCGATTTGGTTTAAAATCGCAGATTATTTTTTTAAAAACGCCCTCCCAAACGCACCCTAATTCTTCTTCGTCCTTCTTTTTTTAAAATCAATTATTGGATTTGATTTTCTTGATTTTTTTAATATATATATATATATATATATATATATATATATATATATATAATGAAAAAAGAATTGGAATAGATACTTTAGCATTTCTCGACTTGAATAAGCCTTTGGACCAGATTTTTCATTAATTAGCAATTGATTTGATGGGACTAATTGATTAATTATGTCCTAGAGTACTTATAGAAGGCGATTACCGTTAATTAAAGCCAGAATTTCTAGCAAACTATGCTTAGAATATTGCTGTTCTTAATTAATTTCTCTACTTTTCTAGACTAATTAATTAACAAACTGAGAAGTAAACCCATTGATGTGATTTAAGAGAGGTGTAAGAAACTTGGGATTAATTGCATGGGAGGAGTAACATTGGGAGTTGCGACTGTGGCTCCAGTAGTACAATGTATCAACTCTCAAGCAGAAGAAGAAGCACGTGCATGAATCGGCCAAGTTCAAAAAAAATGAATTCTTGGAGGATTTGAAAATACCATCAATTATTGGGTCCTCACAAACAAATAAAATTGTAGTTATGCTCGTATTCTTTATTCTGTTTCTGTGTTTAAACCATTTTTAGTGGCCCTTGTTGAGAAGATCAAATCATTTTATAACCTTTTTTTTTTTTTCTTTTTTATACTTGTATTTTTCGTACTGTAATATTTTTTTTGGTATGTTGTTAAGTAATCTATCTCAATTTTAGTGTTTTAATAAAAAATAATAATAATAAATAGAAGAAGCAAATGCCTGTGCCAAGTTGAAAAAAAGTGAATTCTTGGAGGATTTTGAAAAGATCATGAATTATTGGACCCTCACAAACAAAACTTTGGACACATTAGGAAACTAGCTAGTTTTAAACTATGTTTCCTTAAATGATTTCTCATTTTAATTAAATATTCTATGGCATTTAGGCATTACTTATTAATAAGGAGTTTGAGCGTACACATAAGGGAGAATGTTAGACTATAAATTAAAAAAAAATTAAGAGAAAAATACAAAATTAGTCGTTGTGATTTACCTGATTTACAATTAGCTCCATGTGGTATTAAAATAAACTCAAAGGTTCTTGAAGTATGCTAAAAAATTAATTTAGTACCTACAGTCAAATTCCGTCCACTAATTTAATATATTCCGTTAGTGTGACATTGATTTAAATAGGGCAAGTATCACAATTTTATTGCCTTTAACGTTTCACGTTATCAGAATTTGTTAAGTCAGTGAACAGAATTTGACTGTAGGGACTAAATTATTTTTATGAGCATACCTCAAAGATCTTTGAGTTCATTTTGATACCATAAGAAGTTAATTGCAAATCAAGTAAACCACATGGACTGATTTTGTATTTTTTCAAAAAATTAAATTCATTAATTCCTAATCAACTCAAGCTTTTGAGATAACGATAATTTAATAATTACTTGAACAGAAATAAAAAAATAAAAATGGTGCACTACTATAATTCTCACCATATATATATAGACAAAATTTTTCTCCAAATTGGGTTACAGGAATTTCTTTCAACCTAATATATAAAAGTGACATGTGTCCCTTAACATGTAAGATGCACATGTTTTTTTAAGGACAGAGTTTTCCTTCAAACTAGGTTAGAGAAAATTCATTCAACATATTCTATAAAAATAACATGTGTCACTTTTCATGTGAGAAACACGTGATTTTTTTAATTGCAAAGACATGAAAGAAAGTTTATTTAAAAAGCATGTGCTTTTCACATGCTATTTAAAAAACATGTGTTTCTCATATGAAAAGTGACACATGTCATTTTTATAGAATAGGTTGGAGGAATTTCCTCCAACCTAGTTTGAAGGAAAAATCTATCCAATAAAATTTTATTATGTTCTCAAGGAGTAGCTCAATCGACTGAGAACCACGCCTAAAGAAAGCCTCTTGTGTGGACATGTCAAAAAAAAAAATTATTTATTGACGTAGGACAACAATTAATGAGAAATGATGTAGTACAAGGTAGATTAATTAAGTTGTAAAAATAAATATATTTGATGAAGGATCAAGGTGACAAGATTTATGAACAGAAGAGGATTATCTATTTGATTTAGTGACCTAATTAGATGGACACAAATTTATTTTCTTCAACCTATTTCAATGAGTGACAAATGTCATTCAATCCTCTCCCGTTCATTTAAACTATATAATATAACTAAAAAGTGAAAAGATAAAAATATATTTCCAATATAACTAATTGGATATTATCTAGGGATTCTGTTGCCAAAAATTAATATTTAGATTCCTAGGTTAGTAGAATGACAATAAATGACTTTTTAAAATATTAAAAAAAAAAAAAGGTGAAATATGACACATGTGACTTATTGAAATAGGTTGAAGGAAATTTTCTCCAAACTGGTTTGAATGAAATTTTTGTTGTAATTAGATTAAGGTGGGAAAGGGAAAGAACTATAATGAGAGAGAGAGAGCTTGAAGAAGCATGAGGAACACAATGAAGGCTAAATATGGAAAAATACCATACTTGACTTAATGGTGAAAGCTATATATCTTTGAAAAGTGAATAAATTATATGATATACAATTGGCTTAATGAACAAATTAATAAGCACCAAGAGAATCTCAGAAGATTGAAATTTCCTTACATTTTTCTGGCTTTAACCTAATCTCTCTCTCTCTCTCTCTATATATATATATATATATATATATATATATGTTGAAGAAGATATATAGAGAGATAAAAGAAGTTGAATCTAGACGTGGCTAGTCAGTCGGTCAAGATAGATTAAGGTGGGAAAGGGAAAGAACTACAATGATAGAGAGAGAGATTGAAGAAGCATGAGGTACAAAATGAAGGCTAAATATGGAAAAATACCATACTTGACTTAATGGTGAAAGCTATATATCTTTGAAAAGTGAATAAATTATATGATAAACAATTGACTTAATAACGAAATTAATAAGCACCAAGAGAATCTCCGAAGATCTGAAATTTCCTTACATTTTTCTGGCTTTAACCTAATCTCTCTCTCTCTATATTTATATATATGTTGAAGAAGATATATAGAGAGATAAAAGAAGTTGAATCTAGACGTGGGAAGAAAGTACTAGTCAGTCGGTCAAGATAGAACACATTTCCTTGCACTTTCACGTCTCACTTGTCTCTCATAAAAAAAACACAATGGGGGCAGTCAATGGGTCTACAGCTACCTAGGATTTCCTCGTTACTGCTTCACTTGTCACGATATGGTCACCCATGAACCTCATATTTAATGTATTTGACTGAAACTTGTATGGTGGTTTCCCTAGCTTTCCTCCTTTCAAACTCCAAAATAGATAACAACATAGCAGGTGTGGCTGACAATTTTTAACAAAATTTATAAATTTAATACGAAAATTTTGTATAATTGGGTCGACCCGAATTAATATGTTTAATAAACGAGTTAATTATGGGTCAACTCGTTTAGTCTAGGAGTAATCAGCATAACCCGTTAAATTAAATTAAATTAATTTTTTTTTTAACAATTCAAACGAAAAACCCTAAAAGGCTAAATTCATATATTTTTACCGGTCAAAACAGGGTCATGCCCAACACCACCTGTTTATTAAATGATTTTTGTGGGTCGGGTTGGGTTGGGCAATTCAATACTATGTGTTTATTAAATAGGTTAGCGGATCGTGATAGGATTAAATGTTTGGCATATTCAACTAAATGGATCGGGTTTGGATCGACCCATATTGGGCTAATCTGTGAGTTGACTTGACACGCCAACACAAATAGCCTACCCTATTTTTAGGAAAAATATCAAGGTCTTTTTTTTTTTTTGGATCCAAAACACAAAACACACTCAAGTCTAACTGTTTTCACATTGACGTCATACCATAACATTTTTTTCAAACAAAAAAATACCAACAGCACATTAATTTTCTTCACAACACATTTTTTGCTACAAAGTATGACACACATAACACATGACCCAAAATGATATATATGGTTTTCTTCTTTGTGAATATAGATAAAGAATTTGTTTATGTTCTGTCGGTTTACATGATTTACACATAGATAAAGAATCAATTATCATGAATTTCTTTATGTCCTCAAAACCAATTTTGTATATATATATATATGCAACACAAAGATTTGTTTGTAGCTTTTTCACTAGGGCACTAAATGGGCCATGGGGTGACGTCTACACTAAACAAACAAGACAAAGAGGAAGCCAGACTCACACGACACGCAAAGGAGAGCTAGAAAGAGAGAGGGGGGTATCTAAATGCCATGATTATTGTCTATTTCTTTTAATATCAGTAGAAGTCTTAGCACACATGTATTTGGTTGGTGATTCTTGTTTTGCATACAAATAATTAATGATATTTTTTTGCACTCATTTCACGTGAGTTGACGTTAAAATAAATCGCCGTTTTAGTTGACAGTTTAAGATCGATGAGAAGGGACACGAACTACAACGGCTGTGTTTGGCCAAGGAGTGGGCCGGACTGAACCCAAAATTCTAAAAACTTTTTCTCAAAATCAACTCCAACATTCTTACTTTTTACATCACATCAGTTACTTTTTATTACTATTCAAATAATAAAAAATAAAAAAACTACAAAACAAAATTTTTCACTTTTTTATACAAAATATTATTAAATTTATCTCCCACATCAATCAAATCTGCTACAGTTTCAGCCCATTTCCTAAGTCCACTCATTTGCCAAACATAGCCAACAGGTCCCCCAACCCATCTTAAAATTACGTTGTAAAGCTGCAATCACATCACACTTAAAAGAGTAACTACAACAGTCAAAACAACAACGATAGAAGTCGAATTATTATTGCTTTATGTATAAAGAAAAATGTTATGGGTATCCATTTTTTTGCTAAAAGATGGATACAAAAATGATGTGAAGCTTATTCATTTGTACCCGTAGTATTTTTCTTTATTAATTATTTTGATCATCTCCGATGAATAAGCTCCACATCATCTTGATATTCATCTCTTGATAAAAAATTTCGTACCTCTATCATTTTTCATGCATAAAACTTACCAACAAACTACAACTAGCTCTAGCTAGTAAGGGTCTGTTTGAGTTTGAGATTTAAAAAAATGTGATTTGAAAACATAATTTTTAAAAACGCAGTTAAGCGTTTGGCAAAATCGCGGTTTGACATTTAAAATCATAATTTAGCCTTTACAATTGTGTGTGTGCGTGTGTGTTTTTTTTTTTTTTATAAAAAAAAAAAATACCTCATTACCTGCGATTTCAAATTGCAATTTTTAAAAAATACAATCCCAAACAATTCATGTTCTACGATTTTATTTAAAATTTTATTTTTGTCTATGAAATCACAATCTCAAATGCACTATAAGGGCCCCCTGTTTGGGATTGTATTTGTAGATCTCAAAACTGTGTTTAACACACTAAAAGCTCGTTTGAAAAAAAAAAAAAAAAAAAAAACACGTTTGGTAAAAAAAATTCAAAGCGCTTTTGAATGTCAAAAACCTAAAAATGACAAAAACACATTTTTGGCAAAAACTTTAAAATAAAACTTTTGCCCAAAAACTTTTTTTTTTTTTTTTACTTAAAAACTCTATTTCTCAAACGCAATCCTAGACAGATCCTAAGAGTGGTTAGAAACTCTCTTACTTTTTCTATTATTTATTGAGCCCATTGAAGCTTATTTTTTATTACATTTACCAAAATTTCCTAAAACTAGACCGCGGTAAAAATTGACTTCTTTAGAGAAACAATATTCCAATTTATCGGTGTTATAAAATATTACCTTTAAAGGTATAGTCGGTTAAAGTCATATTTTTTGACTTCTTCTTTATAATATTTTAGTGATTTATTTGGTTGTTAGAATATGAGAAATCAAAAGAAGAAAAAGTAATCTTATGATTAGTTGTTTTATATATTAAAGGTGTCACTTTAACGGGGCCAAATGATCATGTAAAGCTTTATGCTTTTCCCTCCCAAGTAATTACAAAATGAAATTGAAATTTAATTTCTATATTTGTATATCCTCTTAATTAACTTTTAACTTCTCATAAATAAAAAAGAGAATAAAGCCATTGATTCCATCCTTGGATACCTATGTATAATCGTACGAAGAGTAAGATTGAGATACAGTGCAATTATCTGCTCATATTATTTGGAATTTTGGCAAGCAATTGTGAGAAGACCATTGTGGCCTTGTGGGACTCACTTACTTTGACAGCTCGAGACTTGCTTAGACAGATAGGCCCCATAAAAGGCCCTCTCACACTAGTCAGGCATATAGGCCTCATAAGAGCACTCTCACAGTAGTCTGCTCAGAGGTGTGGAAGAACTGCACAAAATGGTTTACGCAGATTAAAAGCATAAATCATTTTACGCCTTATGAAGATTATATTTCTTGCTCAATTGAAAACATTTTCAAGTTTATCAATATTTTACGTTGTACCAAACACTTACAAATAAATAAATAAAAATCAAAAAAATATTTTGTGGCCTAAATAAATTGTGCAGATAAGAGGTTCTAAGAAATCGTCAAGAGTATAAAAATTTGACTTAATTTGAAATTAAAAGTCATACTTTAGCCGTTAGTTTGATGTATAAATCTTACTTGAATTATCTTAATACTTTTATTTTTATTTTTAATCGAAGTGGGAGAGGTGTAAAGGGGGAAATAGTGTTTCTTGTGAGGGTGATAGATTGTAGCGAACATTCAATGGTTTTGTACCTAATTACTCAATCTAGGTACAGTAATTAATTAAGTGGTCAAATCACAAATGTAACCATCATTCTATTAGTAATTTTTCTCTGTTCTTTTTTGTTCACGAAGAATATTCAATAAGTAATTTAAATAAGCTGATGACACACAAAAATATATAAAAAATTGCGAGATAATGATATAATTCTAATATCTTTACGCAATGCTGATGTTTGTGCAAGTCCTCGAGCACAAGATTTGATAGGCTCCACTGACTTATGGGTTAGATTTACTTTAAAAGTGCCACTAATGAAATACTATATATATATATATATAGGGCAATTGTTAATGTTAGAGCTGGTCCATCATGAGGGCAACTACTTCTACCTTGTTATGTGATATATATATTAGTAATTTTTGATGTGATATGCAAATTTGATATGAATTTAGCAGGTTATGGTTTAGTAAAATGTAATTAATTAGGGTAAAACTGGGTCGACTTGATTAGAGACAATTAATAAATTAAATGAGTCAATTTCGAGTGAACCTGCTTAACCGATACTCCATAGATAAGCCACATAATCCATATAAATTAAAACATTTTTTTTTATTTATATTTTATTATTAAAAAAATTAAACCCTAAAGCCTTAAGACAATTAAAAAAAAAAAAAAAAAAAAAAACTATTCTTAACTCTCATGTCTCAATCACTCGAATTCGGATCTCCCTCTCTTTCTCTCGAAAACTAATCTTAGCTCGCACGTCCATTCTCTATGTTCGGATCCGCCTTCTCCACAAGGCTTTCTCACCAATTTCTTGCAGGAACTTCATATCTGTCATTTGCTTACTTTTATTTACAGGTCTATCGATCCTTGAACACCTTTGAGTTCAATGATGAAGAACTGAGTCATGTTGGTCGTGTTATATCACTCGCTTATTTAAAATGGATGTATTAGGGTAAAAGAGTTTGACTCATTTAATTAAATGAGTTGGGTTCAAGTTGAACCATATAGTCTTATATATATGACTCGATACGATCCAAAAAGAATTGGTGATCATGTAGTAGTGTTGCCATCGCGTTGAATTTCAAAATAATTTTGTAATTCTCTTTCTACCCAATTGAATATATATATATATATATATATATATATGACAGGGATTCTTCATCATAGCTTTTCTTATCTACAAATCATAGTGGCGACATAGGATCAGCACTTTCCCCCCCCCCCCACCACCAAAATACCCTTCGCCTATCAAAAACAAGAAACAACCAGTATTATATGACATGTGGTCCGAAACAACGATTCCAAACAATGATCCTGCCGACGTCATGCTGCTGACATCATCAACATTTTTGTTTTCTGGATGTGCCACGTGGGTCCTATGGGAAAGAAACTTCAGTGTATTGTCCACGAAAGTGCGTAGGAAGATGACATATATAAATAAAATTTTTGTAGATATTTATTATTTATATGTGGGTATTAATACTACATGTTCCACATATCCCCTCTTCGCACTAGCTAGCTAGCTACCACCATTTCCAGAGTCTCTCTCTCTCGCAATGGACTTCCCGGAAAACCCTAATCTGAACCCTAATTGCATGCACCTCGCCGACGGCGACCCTTTGTCGCTGGATTTTGAACTCTCCGAGTATCTGATGCTCGACGATTCAACCTCCCAAAGCCTCGCCTCGTCGGAGAAGACTTATCACGTCGTGGATGCCGGCTGCGGTGGATCCACTGGTGCAACATCTAGAAATAATAACATGCAAGTGATATATTTATTATATATACATATATATACGATTCTGTTTTTTTGTTTTTTTATTTGAATTATATTTATTGTGATTTTTGTAGAAGCTGCAGAAATGGGGTCATGATGAAAAATAAGATGGATATTGGTCATAGGGTTGCATTTAGGACGAAGTCGCAGCTGGAGATCATGGATGATGGATTCAAGTGGAGGAAGTACGGAAAGAAGGCTGTCAAGAACAGCCCAAACCCAAGGTAAATTAATTAATTAATTTTTTTTTTTTTATTACTTCTTTTTTAGTCAACTTAAGAATTGGCGGATGAGGGTGGGTTAATGCGCATGATCCTTAATTATGTGCATATATACATATTGAACTGTATAATTAATATCTATACAAAATGGTGGGTGTTTTTGGGTATAAAAAAAGATGTTTATGTTGTTGGCATCTGCCGATTGCCTAGATAATTATGAAACGAGGCCGAAAAGCGGTATTGCGTGATAGAACAAGCAACGGATTGAGCCTTAGAAAGCTGTTGTGCAATAGAAATCTCTCACTTTCTACCTTTTAGAAAGCTGTTGTGCAATATAAATCTCTCACTTTCTACTTTTTCCTCTAATGATCGAATTCCACCATGTGATAGAGATGCTGTTGTTGGCATCTATTGATTGCTTAGAATTTAATTCACAGCAAACGGTGGCCGAAAAGCCGTAGCGCAAACGTTAGAACAAGCAACAGATTGAACTTTAGAAACCCGTTGGGTGTTAGAAATCTTTCCCACTCTTTTCTATAAGGATAAACTATGAGATCGAAGCACCCATCTTTGAGTTTCCTATCACCTATGTGTTGATCAATGGGAATTCCGCTCAACTTGACATCATCTCTTGCAGATAGTTTTTTTGGTTTATTAATGATTTATTAATAAGTAAAGAAGAGATCTGGGAAATGAAAAGATTCATTCCTTGGATTATGCTATTGAAATATTTTTATCACAACATGGACTCGAGGCACTATTTTTTATTTGGTTGCCACTATGGACTCGAGGCACCCATATTCCACTCTCAGACAAACACCCAGATAATCTTCTTCTTCTTCTTCTTCTTCTTCTTCTTCTTCTTCCTTCCATTCTCAGACAAACACCCATATAATCTTCTCCTCCTCCTTCGTGTGTTTGTTCTCCACCTCCTCTTCTTCTTCTTCTTCTTCTTCTTCCTTCCAATCTCAGACAAACACCCATATAATATTCTTCTTCTTATCCTTCTTCCATTCTCAAACACCCATATAATCTTCTCCTCCTCCTCCGTCATCGAGTGTTTGTTAAATTGTGTGAAAGAAAAAGTGAGAAAGCGGCAAGCTCGCAACTCTAAATTTAGTTAACGGTAACTCATATAAGAGTACTATATATCACGATAGAAAAAGAGGCTCCCACAAGTTGCGGCGTACTCACGCCTCCATTGTTGAAGTCACGGAGAGATTGAATTTCATTTGGTAATCAAGCAAATCAAGTACAAATATGATGAGTACTGGGTCATTGAATGGTGAATCAAGATGAAGGTGTGTTGCCATATATATATATATATATACCTAGGTTTCACATGTGATCTCCATCCACTGAAGTTGTAGTACTCTTGGTGGGGGTTGCAATTGTGTACGTTTCAAATTCAGGTCGTGTTAAAATATAGATTTTGAAACAGGTTAGACTACTCTTCAATCTTAATTTCACTAATTTTTGTATTGAGTTCATGTAAAGAAATTGTCAATCCTCGCGTTTTAGGATCGAGTCGTGTTGAGGCACGGGTTTAAGATTGTTAAAGTAATGATTAAATGATTAAATTTATATAAGTGATGATCATTTAACATGGTATCAAAATCATATGTCTTAAGTTCGAACATTGACTCAGTCAAATGACCTCTATTTAAATTAAATATTTCACATGTTCAAACTTACCTATTAAAAGAAAATTCTTATAAATTTAAGCTTTTGAAATAACTGATGATTTAACAAAGACTATATATAGAAATTAGTCCTATAAATTTAAGCTTTTGAAATAACTGATGATTTAACAAAGACTATATATAGAAATTAGTCCTATAAATTTAAGCTTTTGAAATAACTGATGATTTAACAAAGACTATATATAGAACTTAGTTCTAATTTAATCCATTTTAATTAACCTCGACCACTCAATCATAACCTTATCATTTTATGTTGGATTTATATCAAATTATTCCTCATTACTTTTGAGGTTGTGTGAAGCCATGTTTGAGGTGCCTAAAGTGCGGCAAGTGGGTTAAAATATGCATGGAAGAGTCAAGAGTGGGTGTTTACTGTTTAGTGAGAGTAATGGAGTGGTCCATGTGATGTGAAGGTAACCACTGCATGTAGTACCCACTGGGTCCTTCATTCATTGTGTTGGGCAAGGCAGCTGTATAATTGGCAAGGATTTTTTTTTTTTTTTCCTCATAAAAAATTCAAATCTTTGATTCTTCCTTCTTTCTCCTCTTAAAACTCTTTGCCAAACACACCCTATAGTTTTTGTGTGTGTCATATGTAGTTTGGTCTTTACTTAGTTAATTATGTGTTGGAGTGATGATTGTGTCGTGTATATTTCTATATGCTTGTGTAAAAGTAATTTCCTGCAACGAAAGAATGGTAGAATTGGGGATATTATCACCCAACGGCGGCTTCAAACACTAAAAGCGAAGGGAAAGCGGGCGCATGATGATGATATATCACATCATGTATGCCCAGAACACAGAAGGGAGTAAAAGGCAATGGAATTGCCACATCCCTCCAAGGGAGAACCTGAGGCCATTAATTTAAGCTAGTTGCATCTGTACTATTTATACGTCATCTTCAGACAAACTTGCTTGGCACATTAGATATATTGCTAGAGATGTCTCTATTCCCTATTGATTGGACTATATATATACACTTGTATTATTGGACCATTCGTTATCAACCACTTGTATACGTAACTAATTAGCTTGTCGGGTTTGAAAGATATCGAAATATAAGTATATGATTATATAGGTTAACTTTAACTCGATTCTCATTTAGTTAAACGGGTCAGACCTTTCAATCTTATCAAACTAATTTCGTTTGTGTTGCATTTAGAAGTAGTGTCAAAAAATTATCAGTTCTAGGTATAATAGCTAGTGATCAATGATTAATTTTAGGAAAATATTAGGTGTTCTTCTAGTGTTCTTCTAGCGTCTTCTCAACTGTGATGTAACTTTTAAAATTATCGTTGAATTTTAGACTTAATTTTATGATCTCTTGGTATACAGAAAATTTGGAGACAATGGTGAGTTATGCAGGTGAGATATTAATTCATAGAGATGGTGAGATGGATTAAATCATTGTCTGTTTGTACAATATTATCTAACCAGAATTAGAAGAGATTTAAATAAATATTTAGTATTTGATTAGAGTTTGTTTATATAGTTATCTCTAGTTTTAGGTTTGAACTATATATTGGTCTAGTTTAATTTCCCAATTAACCATATCAACAAATCATTGTTGCAAAAATTTACATCCACACACATATATGGATTAATTGATATATATGAACAAACTAAGTCATAGAAATTAATACTGTTAGTGTGATTAAGGAAGAAAATAATTTCATAATGATTTCCTTTGCTTTCTGCTGTCATTAACTACGACATATATATATATATATATATATGCTCAAAGTGGAGTGTTCTTTATATAATTATATGCTGCAATTCAGTTGGGTACCCACTTTCCCTGTGTAAATATTAGGGCTAGCTGGCTACTGAGAAGGTAGTTCAGGATATATATGTTAGAATATATTATCTGGTGCTTCTCAATTATTGGTGGGTCAAGACTTGTGAAGCGTCATGCTTGGGTTCCAGACGCTTAGAAATTTCCTAGCTAGCAAGATTAATTAAAATATAGCTCCATCATATATATATATATATATATATAGAGGAAAATGTTAAGGACACAATTATTTTGCTCAACTTTGAGCCAACTTTTGTCTTATTTTTTAATTTAAAAATGACAAAATTAAAAATAAAAAAAGTTTCTGAAGCAATAATTTTTATTTTGGTTCTTCTTTTATTTGGTATTTTTTTTTAAAATAAAAATTGTATTTTTATTCATAATAATGACCAATTTTTTAAAAAATTATTGATTCAAAAAAAAATTTTAATTTTTAATTTTATTATTTTTTTTAAAAAAAAATAATAAAAAAAAAAAAGTTGGCCCCAAGTTGGGGCTGTATCATTCCTCAAAGTTCCGACATGAAACTTCTTGGAATTGAATGGTTTTGTTGTGCCTAACATATGATCATTGGTAGGTAACAAAAAGATTAGCGATACTGAAAACTACTATATATATAATCGAAGGTAGGACTGATTATTTTTAATTCGATATAAATTAGTGTGCTAATGTTAATGGGTTTGACCCGTTTAATTAAATGAGTTGTCAATTTTTGACAAGACCAACGAACCCAACATGAAATTAATGAATTAGGGTTTAGTAGCCTAATCCGTTTAATTAAATTAGTCAAGTTAGCTAGCTAGAGTGAACTTAAACTCATGATCACTTGACATGAATTGACCTGACACACGAACCTGAATTGGAACACTTAATTAGTACCGAAGGAAAATCCTAGCTTATGGCAAGCAATATGAGGAAACCCTTGTTTGTTTGTTTGTTTTTTTTTTAATAAATTTCTAAATTTTAATATTAACTTCACCTTGATCTTCTGTTTCTAATATTAATTGGTATAATTGATTTGAGATTTGTATTTGATCTTTATGTGTATATATATATATATATATATAATTGTACGTAGTTAATTAAGATTAAGGTTGTGAAAAATGAAACAGGAATTACTATAAATGCTCAAGCGGAGGATGTAACGTGAAGAAGAGGGTGGAGAGGGACAGAGAGGACCCAAGCTACGTGATAACGACATACGAGGGAGTGCACAACCATGAAAGCCCTTGTGTTGTCTACTATAACCAGACACCTCTTATGGTTCCCACCGGTTGGACTCTTCAAGCTTCCTCCCTCTCTTCTTCTTCTTCATGAAATTTCATATTTCCGACTTTATTATTATTATTATTATTCTAATACTTATATATATATATATAACAAAGTCATGACAATGAAAATGACATTTTCTGTATAATTCACGTGGATGGGCTCCGGCCGGAAACCACTTGATTCATTGCAATTTGGAAATTAACTGCGATTGCGATTGAGTTGGCAATATATATTACCTCAATCTGACTGCATCATCATCACAGCCTCTACTTTGTACATTACAATGCTTTATCATGGTGGCTTTATATCCCTTTTTAGTAAAACTTCAAGATGTTCATGCACCATCACATAAGATATAAAGTTTTGCTTTTGTACTATATATTGTTGGGAGAAACAATAATACACAAAACTCCTCTTTGTGTGATTCTGCAGAAAACTGTAAAATAGGGCAAGCAATATATATTCAAACACTACTAGCACAAGATACACGATTTTCAACGTGGAAAAACCTTTCCGGTGTGAGAAAAAAAAAAAAAAAAAAACCCACGGGACCGTAGTCCACCCAAACACTTCCATTATCAACAACTAGCTTAGAGCCCGCACTATGTGCGAGATTACTCATTATAATTTGATTTTAAAGCTTAAAACACATCTCCATTGTATTTTTTATTATAGGTCAAAAAAGTTGTGTAAAAAAATCTATCATGCCTATTTCAATTAAAAAAAAAAACGAAAAGTTATTCAACAGTATATTGTTGAACATAGTGACACAATTACACATAAGTTTGCATGAATATATAAATCACATAAAAATATACTATCAAAAGAACCATATATAATTTTAGTTTTAATCCATATAAATTAAAACATATTAAAAAATTCTTATATGTATAATTTAAAACCAGCTAGAATGAGTTAAAATATAAGACCCATAAATTTGAGTAAAAAATAATATATAAATTAGAACAGAAAATAAGGAAAAAGTAACCCTAAACCCTATAACAATATATTGAGAATGGTAACAAAATTGAGAGTAACTGTAAACCCAATAGGTTTTTGTGTAAACCTATTATATTTCAATACAAATAAAACTCATAAAATTCTGGACATTTAAAAAATAATATAAAGCAAAATAACAAATCTTTTTTTTTTTTTATGAATACAAAAATAATAAAATCCTTCACTCAATATTTAATACAATCAAATAAATCATTTCAATCTTCCCTTAATCTAAAAAATAAATTAAAACAAACTAAATTTGTTCCCATATGTGTAGTTTAAAACGAAAAGCATAAAAAAAATTTTTTTTAAAAAAAAGCACGAAAAAAGTATACTAATTTCAACCGTCAACTTCTATATTTCCATGAAACTGATCAAATAAACTTTGTGCAACCGTCAACTTCTATAGGAAAGAATTTTGAAACGTTGTTGCTATAGAAGGAGAGGGTGAGTTTTTTTTTTGACATGTCTACACATGAGGGGGTAGGGGGATTCGAACTAGTGACCTCTACTTCATTAAGCATAGTCGTAGCCGATTGAGCTACCTCTTGGAGACATAGGAGAGGGTGAGTTTAGAGTGAGAGAGATCGACGTGATTTAGGGTGAGAGAGATAAATGTGAGTTAATAAAATGAAAGGTCAAAATGAATTAATTAAGAAAAAATTGTACACTTAATTCATTAAAAAAAATAGAAAAAGGAAAAGCCCCTTTCAATATTTGCATGGTTCAATTATTAAAAATTATGAATAAAAAAATTTTAATTTTTTTTTTAAAAAAAAAACATGGACACGTGAGTTAATAAAAAGAAATGTCAAAATGAATTAATTAAGGAAAAATCGTATACTTAATTCATTAAAAAAAAAAAAAACAGAAAAAGGAAAAACCCTTTCAATATTTGCACGGTTCAATTATTAAAAATTATGAGTAGAAAATTTTAAAATTTAAACAAAATATTGTTGGTGTGAAAAAAAAAAGATTATAATTTCATTTATATTATTTGTTTCCTTATTTGATTCGGACATTAATAATACTTAATTTATTGAATAATTTATATATGGAAAACTCTTGAAATATAATCAACACAATTAATTACGCTAATTAATGACCGGAGGTAAAAATAAAAAAATGGTTCAGATATTAAAAACATGGACACGTATCGCAATTCTAAGCACTCTCTACGTCAAAACTCGGCTTTTATATATAACATATATGATATATGATATGATGAGTAAAAAAATTTAAAATTTAAAGAAAATATTGTTGGTGTGAAAAAAAAAAAGCTTATAATTTCATTTATATTATTTGTTTCCTTATTTGATTTAGACATTAATAATACCTAATTTATTGAATAATTTATGTATGGAAAACTCTTGAAATATAATCAACACAATTAATTACGCTAATTAATGACCAGAGGTAAAAAAAAAAAAAAAAAAAGATGGTTCAGATATTAAAAACATGGACACGTGTCGCAATTCTAAGCACTCTCTATGTCAAAACTCGGCTTTTATATATATATATATATGATAATAGGAACACATGAGTCTTCTCTGGTCTTAACTAGAGGCATGCAATAAGCAACTATCATTCAAGAAATGCAATTTCTTGACACAAATCAACTTCTACAAAAAATAAAGAAAGATCTCACCCAAACAGAGACTACTGTTCATGGGTTCAAAAACCGATACAGAATGCTCAGAATCCAATCTCCACCTTTCACAGTGAAGAGTCACGTGTCATGAACATTAGCACCATTATTGTTGATAGCGGAAGATCTCACAATGAAGATTTTTTTTTTTTAATCTTTTTAATTTTATTAAAAAAAATTTAAAAAATTAATTAACTGACACGTGGCGACATCTGATTGGTGCTAAAGTGGCATTCCATTAAGTTTTGGACGGAATTTTAACCGAGGTACTATCTTAATTTTTATGAAAATTACAAGTACCTCTTGTGATAAAAATGAAACCCAAAAGAAAAAAAGTAAAGTCTTGAAACCCTAGAAGGTAAAAGAGTATTTAACCCTAAAATAAATTATAAAATTTTAACAATAGAGTCTAGAGTTGTGTCCGTTGTGCCTATGTAGATAATCGATGTGGGTGGGTTTGTCATAATTTTTTTTTTTTTTTTTTTGAATTGTTCTTATTTTATCATACGCCTTATTAAACTGGAGCCTTATTAAATTGAGGCTTTTTAAATTACTTATTTATTATGATTAGAGGTCTTAAATTTTGATGAAAATTTTTTTTTGGGCCTTATTAAAAAAAAAATTGGGCCTTAAACCTTTTTGAAATTTTTTTTTTTAAAAAAATTTGGGCCATATTAAAATTGTTTTTTTGGGCTTATTAAATCGGGAGCCCTAACCGACGACCTAACTCGCCTAGCCTTTGGGCCGGCCTGCTTGGTCACTAGGATTTTTTATCCAGGAATTAAAAAAAAAATCCAACTATATCCCCTTATTTAAGTGTATTTACCCTGAGACTTCTTTTGATATAAAAAAAGATTGAGAAAAAGTAGATATGGTTAGAGGTAGAATCTTGACTTTCTGTCTCAATAGAATGTTTGAGGTAGAGGGTCCAACTTAACGTTTGCGATCCTATTGGAATGTTCGAATTTGGGTATCTGAACAGTCGCTTGTAACTCTAGAGCCGAATATTTCATATAGTACAACCGAACGTTCGTTTGCAACCCTATATCCGAACGTTCAATATAGTATAAGACAAACGTTCGCCATAGTACAATTCCAAAAAATAACACATCAGCCTTATCTTCAGCCCATGCACGCTTATAAAATGCCCTCACCCTCGCCCCTTCTATTAATTTGTTCCTAGAGAGGGAGAATGACCTCTCTTGATTCTTTATGTTGGAAATAATTTTGAATGGTGCACAAATTCTCATTGATATAAAATAATTACAATATGAATATTAACAATAAAATAAATAAAATACAAGAGATGAAAATAGAGTATGAAAAGATCTTACAATGCTATAGAATCACGCAAGAGCGTTGTCCTTAAAGGTTGATTCGTGCCTCCCGGAGTGTATAACTCGGTGCGATCGGATCCTTTGACACGCAACCTCCCAGGATTAGACTATAGAGTCTATCTTCGTTAAGGACGCACTTCCAAATAACGAAGAGTAATAGAACAACCCAAATATTTTTGTAGAACAACAAAAAACATAATTGAAAACATAGAAGTAATATATATATATATATATATATAAGAGTTGTGATCTCTTTGCTGCCTTGATGTACACCCTGCTCTCTCTTGACCCCCTCTGAGTATGGTCTTGATCTTCTCCTTTTTATTTACTCCCTGTTAACCTTTCTCTGTGTCGAGCTCCTAGTTGTTGAACGGTAGTCCACCACCCCGTCAGTACAGTTTGTCTACCACCCCGTCACTACAGTTTGCGAGGTATCTGTAAGTCCCGTTGAAAGCCTGGTTTGGCGTGTTAGGGTGTGAAGAAGAAACTGCAGGTTAGGCCAAGGGTATGTGTAGCTCTGTGTGTTAGGCCAAGGGTCTGTGTGGATAGTTTTGCGTCTAGGAAGGACATGCTTAGGAAGTTTGCCCTGTGAGTGAGTACCTAGGATGAGATTCTGTAAGACTTTACCCAGTGAGTGATTTTGAGTTTAGTTTGTGTGTCAATATGTGGAGATCTAATTCTTCTGTTTGCTCTAATTCCAGTTTACCACCTGACGTGGTTAATTTTGAACAATTTTCTGTTGAAAGTGATAATGATTTCAGATTTGACAAATGGAATATCCCTAAGCTTGACGCTAAGGATGTTTACACTACTTCTTGGTTTAAATCTTATTTTAAATCTGAATATTCTGTCAAAACTGTTGAACAAACATTTGCTATTTCAGGTAATAATCAAACTATTACCTTGTTTAATAAGAAATTTGTTAATGATTCTCTTGCTAAAGGTTATAAATTTATGTATATTGGTTCTGTTCAAGTTGCAGTCAAGCCTTTGACTCGACTTGGTATTAATGCTTCTGTTTTGTTATGTTTGCGTGACGCAAGATTTGTTGATTTTCGTACTAGTATTCTTGGTATGATTCAGTCTTCTCTGTTTAATGGTCCTGTCCATTTTGATGTTTTCCCCAATATTTCTCTTACTTTGAATGATATTCATATTCTTAAAGCTTTGACGCTGAATATTCTTACTTCTGGTTATAATATGGAAGAAGGTAGCAGACCCCTTGCTATCATCTACCGTATTTATTATAAATTGATGAAGACAAAACTAGATCCACAAGCTGTGATCAAGAATCCAGGTGAATCTACTTTGTTAATTTAAAGTTCTACTCAGAATGCAAATATCAAAACTCCAAAAATGATTCGCTGGGATGAGATTGACCTCCCCAACGAGTGGCTTTTGGAAGGTGTTACAAAACCTTCTCGAGTAGTGAATGATGCCTCTAATCTTGATTACATCCAGCAATAAATGGATGGATCTGTCAAAATCAATTTTTCTGATTTAGGACTTTCAAGAAGAATTGAAAGGCCTCTGTTGGTTAACGAACGAAGGAATTCTTTTGCTGGTTCTACCACCTCAGAAGGACTCCGACGTCGTGATAAGGATGTGGATGAGTCCCTTAACCCTCCTCCTCCTCTTTATCCTGCTGTTAACCCTGATTTGAAACTCAAAATAATTTCTACCGATTCCCAAGTTTCTTCTACTTTTTACTCTACCAGAAATCATCCCCAAACGGATGACGAAGGTGGATCTGTTTCTCCTTTTGCTTCCGATTTTAATGCTCCTCTCCCCACTACTCATCATTAGTGTAATGTTCTTACTGCCCCAATTAAAATTTTCTTTTCCATCATTGATTGTCCAGCTTTGCACAAAGATTTTAATTCTTCTGAAAATCGTAATTTAAGGCATGCTTCCCGTGCCAAATATTCTGAAAATGAACGAAATCTCATTAAGGTCAAATGGACCCAAATGATGATTAAGTCCCGAAAACGTATTTTATTTTTTGATTATCTTCAAAAACATTTCCCTGTCGATAATGTTTTGAATGTTGTTATAAGAAATTTTGTCAAAGAAGATAAATCTGTTGTCAAATCTTCTCATCCTCCTCTTGAAAATATTCTTGTTGACTGCAATAAAGTTATTGTGAAATGTTCTCCTTTCAAAATTCCCGATGAAAATCCTATTGATAACGATAGGAAAATTATCGAACAAAATAATTTTTGTGCTCAATCTCTTCATATTTTAAGACAACAATTGGACCGTATTGAAGAGAAAAATCCCTCTCTCTCTTCTGATCCAAAAGTTTCCTCCACTCCTTCTAAAATTGAAAAACCTTTGATTTCTCTTCCTGATTTAAAGAAATCTTCTGGTTTGAAAACGACTTCTCAAATGAACCTTGAGAAAGTTAACAAATTACTTTCTGAGTTGACTAGTTTAAAAAGTAATCGTGCCAGTGGTTCTGGACAAAATTTTGGTATTAAGAAAGTTTCCTCTTCTAATTCAGAAACTTCTTCTCAGGATTCTACTGATTCTGATATTAGAATCCTTGAACAAAACTTTGGTAAGATTGAAATGGAGCCTAAACTCCAAAGGATCTTTGACGGATCTAAATCCTTTAATCTTACAAAGAATTTTTATTCAAAACCCACTCCTCCTGATTTACAATTTGAAGAAAGATTTCTCCAATCCCAATTCTTTGTCTCTGCTGATAAATTGTATGAATGGAATATCGATGGTTTGTCTGAGCAAGAACTGCTTAATAAGATGAATCATGAATCATATGTCCATGGTTGCTAATGCTTATCTCACTAATCACAATAAAAGCCAAGCTGATATTGTGGATTTACTTGCTACTGGTTTCTCTGATACTCTTAAAAATTGGTGGGATAATTATTTCACTGAATTAAGAAGAGATTAGATCAGGAAAACAGTAAAAAGTGATGAAGAAGGATTACCCATTTTCAGACCCCAAAGCAACTGGCTCATTCTTACTTTCCTTGTCATTTTCATTGGATCCCTAAACATCCTTTGAAAGATTTGTCATTTTTTACTGATATTTTAATTCAAACCAATTCTGTCTGTTTCAGACCTATACCCAAACATAACAATCCTCAAACGATTGTTGGTACCATTGCATATTTTGTTAATTTCATCTCTGTCGATGATTGGGGCTCTCACCCTTCTGCCCTTTAACCTTCTTCCAACTCTCACATTCCCTATTCTTATTATGATTATGTAAATGCCTTGTTCCATTTTATGCTTTTTCATAACCCTGATTCTAAACACTTTTGGTTTATCAGCTTTGATAAAGAATTTAATGGTTTTCTCCCCGCTTGGTTTAACCAGTGGTGGAATCAATTTGGTCTAACTTTAGACGTTCTCCCTCCTCAGCTTGTTTATGCTTACCATCTATTTTCATCCCACATCACCTGTGACGGTTGTTGTGATGATTATAGCCCTATTTTTCCCTCAATGCTTCATTTTGCCAAAAAATTCAGAATTCCATGGTTTCTAAAATGGAAATATGCTAAGAATGATGAAAAGATTGAAAGACTTTGGTTTCAAGCTAAAACTTGGGAATTGTCCCCCAAGATTGACCCCATTGTCAAAAAGGTTGAAATATTAACTCAAAGAGTTGCTGCTGCCATGCCAACCTTAGCACCTCCTCCACCTCCTGTACCAAAATTCTCTTCTCCAACTGTTTCCAAAAAGAAACAATGGATTCAAACATTTCTTGATTCTATGTCCGATGATGAAAGCTGAACGGCTCTTGACAGCCCTATGCGGATAACCTTTAACGGCTCTTGATTTTCAGATTTTAGACTAGCTCATGACGGCTAGAATACTACTATTTGAAGTTACTGTACTAAACCACTGTTCACTTTTACTGTTCATTGTCACGAACGACACTGTACAGGATTACTGTTCAGACTCACTATTCACTGTTCATATTTTGTCTGCCGACACTACAGTGCCGACAGCTACTGTTCAAGATTGAAGACTTTTACTTTTACTGTTCAGATTGGCACCGAACGTGCTTACTTTTGACCGCATTAACACGGCATCTGCTTTTACTATTTGGTTCATGATTGTATTTTATTTTATTTGATGTAATTGGCCTATATAACAGGCTCCCCTCCCCCATTGTAAGGCAGAGGTTTTTTGAGAGACTCTTATTTCCTCATAAACTTTCTAGCCATTCCCCTGCTTCTCTATCCTCTCTTCTCCTCTATCACTTACTTTTGTAAGTTCTGTCACTTACTTTTGTAAGCTTATTTTATCTATAACGATATATCAAGTTTTGATTTCCAGTCCTCAACTATTTTAATTTCAATTCTTTATTTTGATTATATAATTGTCATTACCGCCTCATGGCTAGTTTTACTGCTTTACTTTAAATTATCTTATTACATGTACATCACTCTCCCCTACTCCTTGCATCTATATGCATACTGCGCTTCCTCCCCCCTCCCATATATATATATATATATATCTCAAGTGCTCCTTTTTGTATTTTTTTTTTTCTCTCCTAGCCAAGAAAAGTAGGCTTAATATATATATAAAGGAGGCTCACGTTTTTTGTTCCTAACCAAAGTCTTGAAAGACTTTATGACCAAACGGTCAAAAGGATTGAAGAAAACCGTAAAACCTTGTTAATGAACAATGCCATAAAATTATGTAAATGGTTAAAACTGTTGAAGAAATAAAAACCCATGGAATTGTTAATGACCAACAGTCATAAACAATAAAACTGAAAATCAATAGATTTGATGACATAGTAAAAAAAAACGTATGAAAAAATAAATGTCCTTTGTCACAAAATTATTTCTAAAAAACAATTAGTATTAAGCAAATAATAAAAGAGCATAAAAGAAATAAAAGAAAACAATTGTTTGTAACACACATATATTACAACAATCCCCCACATGTTACAAACAATAGAATAAAGGAGATTGAAAGTATGCATCGATATGGTACTTGAAGGTTTTAACCGCACCTAGGATAAATAAGTAAGAACTTAATGAATTGTGGTAGAGTTTAACTCTTTTAACCAAATTCACAAGTTAATCAAACTTATCACCCACATAACTTTCTCAAAAAAAAATCAAATCAAATCAAATAAAGAAAATTGAGTTGTTCTATAGCGGGTTGGCGCCTTATACATGCCATGCGCCTCTGGGTTTCATGAGTGCTATAGAGACTTGCCAAAGTCTCATAGGAAGCGGCACCACTTCCACACTCACATAGGTGGCGTTTATCAAGAATGTGTGCAGAGAACATCCCATCCCAACAAGTAGGGACTATGGACCCATTAAGAGTTTTAAACTCATCCTTACTCACTCTGCGTCTTTTGTTATTACACCATAAAATGGCTTTCATGAGCGCTCTAGAGACCTACCCAAGTCTCATAGGAGATAGCACATCCACACTCATATAGGTGGTATCCATCAGGAGTGTGTGCAGGAAACACTCGATCCCAACAGGTAGGGACTATGGATCCATTAAGAGCTTTAAGCTCATCTTTAATCACTCTGCATCTTGTACTGTCTTACACCATAGGGATGGACTCATCACTAATCTTCTCAACAAGATAGTTAATAAACATAAATTGACAGTATCATACCTCATTTCACTTGTGACTTCGTTTCCCATTAAACCTCATTCATGGGATCTCCAATCACAAAGGTTGGGTATCAATCACAGTGTCATGATTTGGGTATCAGTCCTATCCCCCTCGATGCTTCTCTCACTAGCCTTCTTGCTAGTGGCATGGTCAAAGAATCTGCATAATTCTTTTCTCAATAACTGCCTCATAATATTGTGCACTTTCTCATTATAAATTCTTTACTTGAGCTTTGGCAGCCTGACAATCACAATAAACACATAGATCTAGCTATGTTAGCATATAAAGGCAAATTAAATAAATTAACCAATAGGTTCTTTAGCCATTCATCTTCAGTTTATGTCTTCTCCAAGGCAATTATCTCTGACTCCATAGTAAACCTTGTTATGCAAGTTTTTTGAGGACTTTCAAGAAATAGCTCCTCCAGCCAAAGTAAACACATAATAGCCATTAGTAGGCTTTGCTCATCTGAATCAATAATACAGTTGCATTCCTTTCAATATAGCAGGATAATCACAATAAGATAAACCAAAATTAATTGTGCCCTTTGAGAATCTCAACAATTAGAGATCGCACCACAATGGCTCAATACCATGATTATGAGTATATCTACTCAATTTACTAACAATATATGTAATACCAAGGCATATACAGTTTGTCAAAACATTAAGCTACCAATGATTTGTGCATATTTTTCTTGCAATAACACCATCACCATGATTCTTAACCAAGTGTATTTTTGAATCATATGGTGTAGACATAAGTGAATAATAAAAGTGCTCAAATCCTTTAAGCATATTTTCAACATAATATGTATGAGATAAAATAATGCAATCATTATCCCTAATAACTTTAATGTCCAATTTGACATTAGCTTTATATATGTCTTACATATCAAAATTAGATGCAAGAAATAATTTAACTTTATGCACAACATCAATGTTAGTTCAAAATAAGTAAGTCATCAATATATTAAAAAATAAATAATGACACATTCATTATTGTAAAATTTGCTATGTATTTACTTGCACCATTAATCAAATATGCAATAGATAACATCACCTTGTCAAACTATTCATGCCATTGTTTAGGAGCTTTCTTTAATCCATACAAGGATTTCACTAGTTTGCACACTTCATGTTCTTGACCGGGAATTACTAGTCCTTCGGGCTGCTCCATATAAATCTCTTCATCATTTAGAAAAATAACTTTGACATCCATTTGATGTACACCAAATTTATAAATATAAGCAATGACAAATAACATTCCAAAAGATGCAATTTTAGTAACCGGAAAATAATAATCAACATATACATTTACTTGTAGCTTTTAGCTACCAAGTCTACCATGTGCTTATCTATTGTATCATCCGGATTAAGCTTATTCTTAGCCGCCTATTTATAACCAATTGATTTGGTCTTAGGAGGTAACTCAATGAGTTCCCAAGCATGATTAGACATAATTGATTTCAATTATTTATAGCTTCTAACCAATTAAATTAAAAATAAATAAAATGCATCAAAAATAGATTTAATTGCTTCACCATAACATATTGGATCATCATCAACAATATAAACAATAAAATCCATAGCGAGATTCCTTTCGTTCTAGCTCGCTTGCTTCTTCTCAATTCTTACACATCATCAACAATTTTATTAGAAGCACCAAAAAATCGTGAAATAATTTTTTCCTTATTTTTCAAAGGAACATATGCTCAAAAGATAATAACCTTTTTTTTTTTTAGATTCAAAAATATTATTGTAATCTAAAATATCACTCTTGATAGTAGGAAATCTATAGCATGAACTATTACATGTAAAACCAGTAAAATCACAATCATAGGTTTTAAAACCAAGTTTCCTCATTTTAGGTTTTGGATAACATAACATTTGTTAAATACTCCCACACTTCGAGGTATTTGAAACAATGCTTATGAATATGACAAACAAAATAAAGGCTTCCCCCCACACTTTGGTGGATAGCCCAAAAATTGACAATCATAGCATTCATTAGTTCTTTTCATTTTCTTGGTATCGCCTAGATTTGCATGTATAAATCTATCATACCGAATGAAATAAATCAAGTAATCACAAGAAATTAAAATTCCATTAATAGCTCACAAGAACTTTAAGAAATAACTTCTATGAGCCCATTTTTCTATAAGTATGATCTATCATTTACTCTTTTTTTTTTTTTTTCTATCAATTAACAGTTCTAAAGATATTTTAAAAATACTAATCACCACTTGTGATTTTTCAACATGATCCTTATATATTATATATTATATATATAGGGGTTGCATATTTCAAGTTCTATCAAGATTTTAAAAATAAAATCTTTTTAACTAAAGCCCCAATAAATATGCAAAGTATCAAGCCCAACCAAATAATAATCAACTATTATTGGCTCATTTTAATAAATACGTCAATGATATCATTCTTATGATATGATAAATTTATCATGTATCAAATGAATCTCAATAATCACATATATTTTATTCTGAACCATCATGTCAGAGAAATTTGAAAGTTGAATGATATATATGAGGAATTACAAAATAACTTAAAATGGTTATGCTAAATCTAGCATGTCATAGCTAACATAAATGTTAGATACTGTTTCTTTTTTGAAATAGATGAATTAATAGAAGCTATCGCGTATCATATACAAAATTCATATAATTATAAAATTTTGCACCAGCTTTAATTCAATCAAGGAGCACTATCATAACTTCAATTTTTTTTTTTTCATTTTAATAAATGAAATGTATATTATGTCTTAAAAAATAAGACTTATGAATCAGAATTTAAAACTCACAGCGGAGCCAACAGCTTTACTCCAAGATCTTCCAAAATAGATTGTCATCACCACATACCAATTAGGTGTCGTGAGAACCAATCGACTCAATACACGTACCACATCTCTTCTTCTTACTATGTGCTTACCTGCAAAAATCTTTAGCAAAATGGTATTCTTTGCATACAATTAGTAATACCTATGTATTTTCTCCATCACAAAAATTAGTAATCACTCACAGTTATTATTATTAATTTACATGGATGTTTTCCAGCCAAGCTTAGCACAACAAAACAAAAAAAATGCTAAGTTCTAAAAAATCCATAAAAAAGCTCAACTCTTTTTATTGTAAGAATAGTAACCCAACAATAAAAGATTATTTGACAATCAATAAATTGAGTTCAAATAATTGAAAACTCTTATAATCAAAATATTTTCATTTTCAACAACTACACAAGAAATTAAATTCTTTTTCTGATAAATGAATACAAAATCTTTCTACTCAAATATTTGATTTCATCTTTCTCATATGCGAATTGCATACCGCAAACTCTTATAGTATTTGCATTCTTATAAGCTTAAATACTATTGTTATGATACTAATCAAAATATTTGTGCAACCATCATAATCTACTTTTAAGATTGTTGGAAATAATTTTGGATGGTGCACAAATTCTCATTGATATAAAATAATTACAATATGAATATTAACAATAAAATAAATAAAATACAAGAGATGAAAATAGAGTATGGAAAGATCTCACAATGCTATAGAATCATGCAAGAGCGTTGTCCTTAAATGTTGATTCGTGCCTCCCGGAGTGTATAACTCGGTGCGATCGGATCATTTGACACGCAACCTCTCAGGATTAGACTATAGCGCCTATCTTCATTAAGGACTCACTTCCAAATAACGAAGAGTAATAGAACAACCCCAATCTTTTCTTGTAGAACAACAAAAAACATAATTGAAAACATAGAAGTAATATATATATATATATATCAAGTGCTCCTTTTTGTATTTTTTTTTCTCTCCTAGCCAAGAAAAGTAGGCTTAATATATATATAAAGGAAGTTCACGTTTTTTGTTCCTAACCAAAGTTTTGAAAGACTTTATGACCAAACGGTCAAAAGGATTGAAGAAAACCGTAAAACCTTGTTAATGAACAATGCCATAAAATCATGTAAATGGTCAAAACTGTTGAAGAAATAAAAACCCATGGAATTGTTAATGACCAACGGTCATAAACAATAAAACTGAAAATCAATAGATTTGATGACATAGTAAAAAAAAACGTATGAAAAAATATATGTCCTTTGTCACAAAATTATTTCTAAAAAACCAGTAGTATTAAGCAAATAATAAAAGAGCTTAAAAGAAAGAAAAGAAAACAATTGTTTGTAACACACATATATTACTACACTTTATTCTTCAAATGAGATAACTTTCTTAGCATAGCCTTGTTTTACTAGTGTTATTAGGTTGTTATATTATTGCTTATTTTTTTGTTTATATCGTTTTCATATCCTAACTTATGGTTTTTAATCTTTAGTTGGTTTTGGTGTTAATACTAGATTAATGTTGGATTAGTAGCTTAATGATGTTGGGCATTCCATGTTTTGCATGAGGATGTTATTAATGAAAATTATGTATGTTCCTTAGGTCGTGTCGAGATGAAGTCTAGAAGGAATTTTTGATTCAGAACGAGTTTCTGCTCAGAACCGAACGTTCGACCCCTTTTGGGCAAACATTTGCTATCGAGGCAAAACTTTCACACGCAACTTCTAACGAGTTACGAACGAGGCAATTTTTAAGAACCTTGTTCGTATGTCATTGTTGGTGCCTTGTAAATGCACAACAATTACAACACAATTTTGGTGTGTCGTCTGTACTAGTTGCTGACAAGATAGCAGCCAGAATGCATTGCCTGACTTCACTAAGTTCCTCGTTCGTACAATTGCAAACATGCCATATTGATTTCTTCAAGGACTTCTAATCTTGATAATTTTCTTTCATAAACAATTACAACACAAATACTTAACCAAGAAAATAAATTACATCAAGGATCAGGGCAGACCCACTTGGATGGGTGGGGGGACATCCCCAAAAGTTATAAATTTTCGCTTAAAATATGTTATTTTTATAAATTTGTTCCCTCTCAAAATTTTTCTTTTAATTTTACTCCCTCCTTCTTTATGAAGAACCGAAAATACCCTTTAATTTGTTTCCTCCAACTTGGGTTTTTTCTTTTGTAGCACCTCAATAATTATGCCTAATATAATCATATGGAGAGCTACTAATATGCTCTCTCAAACTTAATTACAACCATACTTCTAGTATAACGCAAGAACACAAAGTAAACAAAGCTAAAAAAAGAATTAAAACTCTCGATGCTCTCTTCCTTCTCTCATTTGCAATTTCATTTTTTTTTCCCTAAGCTTGAATCTACACGCACTACAAAAATTATGTTGATTAGTAACGTGTTAACTATTCATTACTTTTTGGCACGTTACAAATTAGTAACGTGTCAAAGTGTGACACGTTACTAATTATTTTAGTAACGTGTGAAATTCCACACGTTACAAATTTGTAACGTGTCAGTTTGACACGTTACTAAGTTGCTTAAATTTTTTTTCCTTCAGTACATCACTGCACGACTTTTCCCCCAATTTCTCTTCTTTTTTCCCTCTTCTTTTTCTTCTTCCTTTTCTTTCCCTCCAGTCCAGCGCGCCAGCACCATATATCCCCTCCCAAACAGTGATTTTTCTCTCTTCCTCCTCCGGCCGTTTGGTTCTCCTCCGGCGTTTCTCACTCTCCGGCATTGCTGCATTTCTGCTTCTAGCTCCTCCCACGAGTGCGCCCTGCCTCCTCTCTCCCTTGCTCGTTTCCTCTCTTCTACGTTGGCCGGCGTTGTCTCCCTCCCGACGGCCTCTATCACTCCGGCGGCGTCGAACCCAGGTGACTCTCCGACACTCTCTCCCTCTCCAATACTATACTGCAGGTATATACTCAAATTTCTCAAATTTGATGTTTGAGAAATTTAATATAGGAGTGAAAAAAAAAAACCCATTTTAATTTCTCAAATTTGTTTAGCTTTTGTTTGATTTTCTGATATTATTGTTTGAATGACATATTATTTGTTAGTTTTTAGGCTTTTGTTTGATTTCTTGATATTATTGTTTGAATGGCATATTAGGAGTCATGGGGGTTTTGGTTGATTTCCTAATATTATTGTTTGAATGACATATTATTTGTTAATTTTGCCAATGGTTAGACATTTTGCCATTATTACATTAAGTTCTAATAAATATTATTGGCATGTGTGCAATTCTCAAACAGAGCTAGGAACCTTAATCTTTGAGATGCAGTTCCCTACAACTAAATCTTCTTGTAGCTACCGATGATACAAGAAGATTTCCAAGTGTGTACATCTTAAAGACCGATCGATTTCGGGAATGAAGAGCCATGACAATCACGTACTGATGCAATAACTTCTTCCTATTGCATTGCGTGCCACGTCACTGCCAGATAAAGTGGTTAGACTTCTTGTTGAAATGTCTGCAATCT
The DNA here is from genome assembly GCF_901000735.1 of Corylus avellana. NCBI lineage: Eukaryota > Viridiplantae > Streptophyta > Magnoliopsida > Fagales > Betulaceae > Corylus > Corylus avellana. The sequence continues at coordinate 5,568,511 of NC_081551.1, read as the reverse complement.
TCAGAGGCATTTGTTCGACGGCATTGACTGCAGAGGATATGAACCGTATTGAGGGTGATGTCTATATCACTTTGTACAAGATGGAGCAGGTATTTCCACCTGGGTTTTTCACGAGCATGGTTCATCTTGTCGTGCATCTTGTCCATGAATGCCACCTCGGTGGACCTGTACAATATAGGTGGATGTATCCGGGAGAGAGGTAAAATTAATTCGACGCAAGACTTAAATTTTTTTGCTCTTCATTTATTTAAAAACAACTAAATCAAATGATTGACTACTTTGATATATAGGAGTCTTGGGGGTTTCAAATCTAATGTGCGAAATAAAGCGGCTCCTGAGGGCTGCATTGCGGAGGGGTATATTGCAACTGAGTTGGTGACGTTTTGCTCTCATTATTTAGATAACGTACCGACATTTCACAATAGGCCGCAAAGAAACCCGGATGGGTCTAAAGGGGCGGGGACACGAGTCGACCTCGACAAACGCACATTGACTCAGATCCACCGTTATATTATGTTTAACTCGGACGAGTTTCTCCAATTACGGATGTGAGTCGGTTTATAGCATAGAATGTTCATTTATCTTACACCCTTAGTTGTATCGTATGATTTTCATATTAAATTTGAAATTGTAGGATGCACATGGATATACTTAGAGAACCCAGAATTAGGGGGCGACTGATGGACGATCAGTTGGAAACCCAACATGTTGAGCAATTTTGCCATTGGTACCGTGACTATGTAAGAGTAATATCATGTGTGCCTATTAAATTTCTTGTATTTGCTATTCCCTCATCGCACTAACTGTGCGACTTTCATTATATTATACTCGCAGGTCGATCGTTTGGACGATCGACATAGGAATGAAATGGGTCAGAAACCAGTAATACAGTGTAGAGGGCCGATGATCTCAGCAGTCGAGTATAATAAATATGTTGTGAACGGCAAGTTGTTTCGTACGGTTGCACATGATGTGGGAAAGAGGTCGCAGAACAGTGGGGTGTGTGTGCCGACTGTTGATGGCGAAATATACTTCGGGAAGCTAACCTAAATACTTGAGGTGGAGTATTACGACAGGACGAAGTATGTTATGTTTAGGTGTGATTGGTCGGACAACACATTGGACAGGGGATACAAGGTGGACACGTTACTAAGTATTAGTAACGTGTTAAAAACTGACACGTTACTAAGTAGTAACGTGTCAAAACTGACACGTTACTAAACTGGATTTAGCAACAATCAAATTCGTAACACGCCAGACACGTTACTAAATTTTCGTAACATGTTAACCCTAGTGACACGTTACTAAACTACTGTTACTAACCAACATAATTTTTGTAGTGACATCTCTCTGATTCACCATTCTAGAGCACCCATACACCTGATTGAGAATTTAAAGATGCCCAAAAAAATATATGTTTTTATGAGATAACTCCTCTAAAATTAGTTTGTTCTACCAAAAAATATATGCTTTTATGAGATAACTCTTCTAAAATTAATTTCTTAACCCCCTTAATTTTTTTTTTCTTCATCTCCTTACCTAAAAGTCTAGTTCCGCCCTGTCAAGGATGTTGAACATCAAATTAACCAACCTAAAAACTAACATTTAGTGATGGCTTCTTTGTAAGATAAATGTTTTATAGGTAGAAGGAAAAGTACTTCCATGACTTAGTAAGTAAAATACTCATGGAAGTAAACTCATGAAGTGAGTCTTTATATAAGCATATAAATAGAGTATGGGTTAAATATATTTCAGACCTTTCAACTAACAGCCATTTTTTATAAAGCCCCATGAATTGATATATGACACTTAGGTCCATTAAATTACCATTTTGTTGTAATCCAGCCCCTCTATTTGCATTGACAGTATGTTTAGATGGAAAGACCATATTTGACCAAATTTTTTTGAAAATGACCTCGTTTTGACACTTAAAAACCCAAATTTACCTATTATAATTATTAATCAATAAAAAATATTTAAAAATAAAATAAAAAACTAAGTTTACCACCTTTGGGTGGTTCCGCCATCCTTTAGATTTATGTTTTAAGTTTTTTATATTATTTTGGATTTGAAAAAAAAAGAAAAAAAAGAAAAAGAAAAAAGGAGGGTATTACTTTTACATCCAAACATACTGCCTTTAACAAAGTGGCTTAAATGTAACAAACTGGTAGTTTAATGGAAATAGGTGTCACAATTCTCTGTTCGTGAGACTTTTTAAAAAATGGCTGTTAGTTGACACGGGTAAAATATATTTCACACACGTAACCACTTTTCCATCCAAACAAGCGGTAGCCTCTAACAGAGTGGCTTAAATGTAACAAACGGGTAGTTTGATAAATCTAAATGTCACAGCTGTCAGTTTATGAGGCTTTCTAAAAAATGATTGCTAGTTTAAAGAGCTAAAATATATTTAATCTTATTTTTAATTGTGGTTTTAATTGTAGTTCAAATTGCTTGATCAAAAATTGATACGGTGACACTTAGATACGTGACTCCGTTTGTTAAAGGGTTTTGGAGTTTTAATGATTTGATACTGTAGCAAAAATTGATTGATGTAAAAAATAATAAAAAAGGTAAGAATTTATTTTTTTGAAAAAGTGAAAAAGTAAGAATGTTTGGTATAAAAAAATTAAAAAAAAATTATTTTGTAATAATTTTTTTTATTTAAATAATAATAAAAAAGTGATTGATGTGATATATATATAAAAAAAAAAAAGAAAAAAAAAAGATGAATAGTATTTAACAAGCATGTATTTTTCACTCCCCTCTCTAACGTGTTCCTCACCTCTGAAAGCAAAATGAACGAACTATTATGTTCACGCGCTTTCCACCACATGAACGACACGCACCAATAACGATACCACTTCCCTTCAAGTTCGTCTCCGGAGCCCACGTTCGATTTGGAGCTCCTACTGTTCACCGATCCAAAGAATTTTGCGTACCGCTTTGTAACCAAAGCCCATTTTCTAATTTCCTATCCTTCAGATCTTGTTCGATTTTTGATATCATTCAATACTGAACTACACCATCAGTTTGGAGCAAGACCAGCTTCTTGTTTTGCGGTTTCTTTCTTTTTTTTTTTTTTTGGAAGCTTAAACTTGTTCTCGAAGAGACACACTTGAGATTTTGAGGCTAAGCTTGTTTCCAAAGAAACTCACTTCAAGATTTCTTGCCAGATCTGTTGGTGAAGCTGGGTTTTTTTGGGGTGTTGAGCATGGTGAACAATTTAATTGGTTTTTATAGAAGATGATTTGGTTCTGCTTAGATCTTAGCCAAATTTTCATCTAGTATGGATTTGAGATTGAAATCTGGGGTACCCATTTTGAGAACTGTTGCTTTTCATGGAGGTTGAGTTTGTTTCATGGGACGTAGATTGGTGAATGTGTAAGGAAGTGAATTGGTGGGTCTTTGTTTAGAGGTGATTTTGGATTAAGGGTTTGGAGGAAAACATGTTTTGGAGGGACCGTGAGAGGGAGAGCAAAGAGCAAAATGGTGGACCGCCTTGTGGGCAGGTTCGAGTGCTCGTTGTTGGTGACTCAGGTACGTGTTAAGATTTTATTCTGAATTGATTATCTTCTTTCTTTGCTGTTATGTAATAGTATGGGTCTTTTCCTAATTTTGATTGGCTCCGACATGTGTTTGCTCTTATATATGCCTTTAAGCTTGTGGTATTGGGTTGTCGTATTGGATGTTAAATGATTTTCTTATGTAACCCCAAATATAGAATATGGCTTCTGAGACTTAAATTCTGCTTGAAACTATGAGGATGAATAGGAGGCGGTGTGTCAATTTTTGTATGGAGTTTGCTTATTTGTGCTATTTCAATTGTTGCGCTTTGGATCAAGAAGTGCAACTTGAATTGACTGGTGGAACTTATGTTCTCGCTTCTACTTCCATGAACCGTAATATTTACAAGAACATGAACCGTAATAGTTACAATAACATATCTTACTTATATGTCAAAAAAAAAAAAGGAAAGAAAAAAGAATATGAGAACTTATGTGACACATGGAATTGGCCGTAGATATGAAACTTATAGAACTTCTTTTTTGATAAGTCCAACTTATAGACCTTCTTTCACGGATGATTTAATACTTCCTAATCTTTTGTACTGTAAATTAGAAGTGTATGTGGTCTCTGTTTCAATTATTTTCTTTGATGGCAGGTAATTGCGGACATGATTTTCCTTTTTGTTTTATTGGTAAGTTATAGAACACCTGCTGTCCTGATCCTAGATGGGAGGAGCTGCCATTTGAGCTAGAGCTCATTGGCATGGGCATGAAAGATTTCTTGCTGTGGTAGGATTATAACGTTAATTAACAGAATTGAAAATTAAAATGGTCTCATCTTAGAGATTGATTCTTTTTTATTACTGGAAAAATGTACTTATGTCAGATGGACTTGGTAATTGTTGCCACACTTTAGGCTAATCCTTACCTGCCTTTACCTCAAATCAACATAAAAAACATGGACTTTAGTATTCCAAGAAGTAATAAGCTATGTAGTTTATGAATTCTTCAGGTACTTGTTTTTTCTAGATCTTCCCTCTCTATGTTTGTGTGTGTGTCTATAGATACCGAACATGCGAGTTGGCTTATGGAGCTAAGTTGTACTAGACAGCTATGAGCTGTTTGCTGAATAACTGTGTTAGGTTTACGTAGTACTCATAAAGTATGTTGACTGTGATTTGAATGTGATTTTTTAAATAGGGGTTTAGGTGATGGTAGTATTGTAAATCTTTGTTGCATATGTGGATGGTGGCACATCATCGAGCGGATGTTCCTACGTTAGCAGATTTCATGAACTTATTTTATTCTTCTCCCTATTAAAGGCTCATCTTTGTATACTCCCTGTGTATTAGGGTTGCACCCCTTTGCGCTTTATTAATGATATTGAAATTACTTATAAAAAAAAAAAAAAAAAAAAAAAATTGTAAATCGATGATGGTTGTGGTGCATCCTCTATATGGATGTGAATCAGTAATTCTGAATTGTTTAACTTTCTGGTGCTCTTTCTTGTAGAATCCATGCAAATTGCTTAAATGCAAGGGTGTTACCCTCCTTCTATGTCTTTCTAATTTTATTACTTGCAAATGTAAAAGGATTGCAAGGGCGAGAGGAGACCATTTTTGGTCATGTGGTGTGTGTTAGGTGTAAGGTGCTATCATAGACTTCAATATCACACGCGCGTGCGTGCACACACATACATATACCTACACAGGTATACACAAATGGAGGGTGATATGAATGATAGATTAAAAATTGCTGAAACAAATTTGGCTTAAATTTCATGTGATAGTAGTCTAAAAGTTGCATCCAGTATCATGCCATTTCATTCCTTTTCATATAGTTCTTAAATTGATTAGCAGGTTATAGATGCAAATGTGTCTACAATCTCAGAACTAGGGGCTTAAAGAAACACATTGCTGATTAGGATTGTAATAATGGCTGTATATAAAGGAATAATTACATTAGGGTCTAGTGGCTTTGAATTTTAACTGATCTATCTTGGTGGTTTTTACTGGAACAACTTGAAAGGGCCCTAAACTCTGAATGCGTTAAAAGCATTAGGCAACATAATTCTAAATAAATCGGAAAAATTAACTAAGAATTTCAAGTCTTGAATTTTACTATCATACTTGTTATTATATATATATATATTTTCTGAGGCACACATATGAAGCATAGGCAAACCTTCCTTGCATGAGGTGTATGCTTTATTAGTATCTATTACTTTTTAGAGGTTTTGAGTCTACCGCTTCAAGGCTCTCTATAAAGATGATTTATATATCATTATGCAATATATCATTTGAGGCTAGAGATAGTGGCTCTAGTCGGGGTAAAGGCAGGACAACTTTGCGGGTTTAGGACTGTTTTGTGGGTTTAGGGCTTATTTGGGGTTTTAGGGGTTTGTTTTGCAGGCTTAAGGCTTCTTTGGGTTTTAGGGTTCTCTTATGAGGGTCTTTTGTGGGCTAAATTTGGTTTTCATGTGTATACTTCATATGTACTTAGGGGTGCCTTACGTTTTTTTATCTATACAACTTTACTTGTCAAAAAAAATATATCATTATGCAATAGCATATTTTTTAGACATCCAAGAGGATAATGGAACATATGGTTAAGATATTGTATAAGGCACTAGGGAGTTCAAGAGATTGGAATGCTCCATAAATTACGACTCTAAAAGTGAGAGTGCAAGCCATAAAAAAGGATAGGAGAGGGGTATCTCAGTTTTTAGTGAAGCCTAAATCACTATCTTGGAAAGTGAGAGGGTTGAATGAGGGGGATAAATGCCTGAGGGTGAACATTGTCAGAGTGTGGAAAGTTGATATTGTATGTTTTCAAGAAACTAAGCTGAAGGTCATGTCTCGTAGTGTTGTGCATAGTTTGTGAGGGTGCCATCATGTGGATTGGTGTTGGCTGGAATCTAGAGGGGCTTCAAGTGGTGTTTTGATTATGTAGAATAGGAGGGTGGTGAAGATTATGTTAGAGAAGATTATTTCTAAGTCGTAAAATTTGTTCATCCAAGGTAAGCAAATCCTAGATCTTGTTCTTATTGCCAATGAATGCCTTGCTAGTAGAGTATGATTTAGAGAACCGGGTCTTATATGCAAAATAGACTTAGAAAAAGCTTATGATCATGTTAATTGGGATTTTTTGTTGTACATGTTGAGGAGATGAAGTTTTGGGGGGAAATTTTACTCTTGGATAGCTCATTGTATTTTCTCAGTTCGTGTCTTGATTTTGATGAACAACACTCCACAGGTCCTTTTGGTAGGTCCTCTGGCTTAAGGGTCCGTTTGGATTTGCGATTTCAAAATGTGCGATTTAAAAATTGCAATTTTAAATTGTGTGATTTGAAAATGTGTTTTTTAAAAATGTAGTTGACTAAATTACAGTTTAACTTTTAAAATTGTGTGTTTTCAAAAAATTACTCAATTGCCTGCAATTTGAAAATGCAAAAAATTTGCCTTTTCAAATTGTAATTTTTTAAAAAACGCAATCCTAAACGAGTCATTTTCTGTGATTTGGTTTACAATAACACTTTTTATCTACGAAATCACAATGCTAAGTGCACACTCTAAGACCCTATGTCTCCTTTGTTGTTTGTCATGGTGATTGAGGCGTTGGGTATAATGAAATCTGTTGCAATGAGTGGGGGTTTGTTGTCTGACTTCTTTGTGGGGACAAGGATGTTGGTGGGACTGATATCTCTCACCTTCTGTTTGTTTATGCTACTTTGATTTTCTGTGGGGCTAACCCAAATCATCTATGTCATCTGCGGTGCTTATTCTTATGTTTTGAAGTTGTTTTAGGCTTAATTAATGATAAACTTGGGCTAAGTCGAAATTGCTTAATGTGAGAAATGTTGATAATGTGAACTTGTTGATGTTTAATCGAACTCTCTTTGAAAAATGGCTTTGGCACCATGGGCATGGAGAGAGAGGCTTGGTAGAGAATGGTGGTGGACTCTAAATTTGACAGTTCATGGGGTGGGTAGTGTTCTAATGAGCCTCTTGGGGCGTATGAGGTGGGGTTATGGAAGAATATTATGAGGGTTTGGGGAAGTTTTCGAGCCATACCAGGTTTGAGATGAGAGATAGTTCCAAGGTTAGATTCTGGCATGATATGTGGTGTGAGGATATGGCCCTTAAGAAAGCCTGTCCAGATTTATGTGGTATTGCTTGCACAAAGGATGTTTTTGTAATTGTGGTTCCATTTAGTGGAATGTGAGCTTTGTTAGAGCAACTAATGATTGGGAGGTGAATGTCTTTGTCTCGGTCTTTAGGGTGTTGTATTTAGTTAGAGTCGGGAAGGTGAAGACAAGTTGTGGTGGGTCCCCTCGAAAAGAGGGTGTTTGGCGTTATATCCTTCTATAGTGCATGGGTTGTAATGATGGCGTTCGTTTTCCTCAAAAGAGTGTTTGGCGGACTAAGGTTCCTTTGAGGACAAATTTTTTTTGCTTGGTTGGCGGCCTTAGGAAAGATCCTTTTAATGGACAATCTTAGGAAATGGCACATCATTGTGGTTGATAGGTGCTGCATGTGTAAAAGGAAATAGGATAATGGACAATCTTAGGAAATGGCACATCATTGTGGTTGATAGGTGCTGCATGTGTAAAAGGAAATAGGAGAATCCGGGGATCATCTTCTTCTTCATTGTGAGGTTGCTTGTGCCATATGATTTTTTTTTTTTTTTTTTTTTTCAGGCAATTTGGGCTGTCTTGGGTTATGCCTAGGTGAGTAGTGAACTTGTATGCTTGTTGATAGACTACCAGCAGTTCTCGGAGTGTTGCTATATGGAAGATGGTGCCTTCGTGCCTTTTGTGGTGTCTATGGGGGGAGAGGAATGACTGAATTTTTGATGACCGTGAGAGGACATTGGAGGAGATTAAGTTTTTATTCTTCAATACTAAATATCTTTGGACAGCTCTGCTTTTGTTTCTCTTTTAGTGATTAGTTATCATGATTTTCTTGTTCTTCTTACTTTAACTGACTAGGTATTTTTTCTTGTATTCTTTTTGTGTATATGGAGGTGTCTTGCACTTTTAAGATATCTCGATTACTTAAAAGAAAATTTTATATGGGGCCTAAATGAGACATTCAATCTAAAGGTAACATATCACACAAGAACGGACGAATACTCATGATCTGCTTTCACGATGTGGGTGCTGCTTTATTATGTCTGTAACAGTCTTTTTCCTTTTCTTGTTTGCATTTTCTCTTATGCTTTAGGTACTTATCTTCAATTCATAAACCTTGGATAGGTGTTGGGAAAACTTCTCTTGTTCATCTGATTGTCAATGGTTCTTCCATCGCTCGCCCTCCTCAAACAATTGGATGTACAGTTGGTGTGAAGGTAAGACTTAATATTCCTTTGATTCTGCAATGAAATCCACAGCAGCTGCTGAAGTTTAAGTCTGCACCAAATAATCCCTGTTTCTTTTATCCAGCACACCACTTATGGAAATTCTGGTAGCTCTTCAAGTAGTATAAAAGGTGATGCTGAGAGAGACTTCTTTGTGGAACTTTGGGATGTTTCAGGACATGACCGTTACAAAGAATGCCGGTCTCTTTTTTATTCCCAAATTAATGGTGAGTACAGACTTTCCTTCCTTCCATATATGTTCTATTCCTGATAGCTAATCGTGTATGTCAAGTGACTCAAATCTGAGAAATAAAAAGAAGAGAAGGTTCCAAAAGAATGCACTTATATGTCAAATCTAAAGAAGAGAAAAACGACTCCCAAGTAATAGTAATTTCCAATATGTAATTAATGTCAATAATATATCTCTAGTTAAGAAATTTGCAGGCCTTGCTAGGCTTTCGGTGCATTAGTAAACATTGTTGAATCTCCTGATCCATGTGGGTTCTACTTCATGATAATCCAAAATGGTCCCATATTGGACTTTCTGACTATGAAAACCGTGGGTCACTTGGAACCATGCAATAAGTTGCTGATACATTAGCATCAAGGGCAAACAAATATATAATATTCCCAACCATATATTAGTTTCTGATTTAGGTTAAGTTTGATGCTACAGAAAAGTAAATTTAGTAAGTAGTCTATTTACTATTTGATCATAATTATCTAAGAATTCATTGAAAGTAAATATGTGAATCAAAGACAGAGAAAAAAAATCTTTTTACAGGAAGCTTTTTGGAGACATCTATGCAATTCTCATTGTCTCACATTTCTCTTAAGTAGTATCAGCACACTGCTATTACCATTGTAGTGGTACAGTCATCGTTCGACAGAGATGAGACATTGTTTTACTAATTTTATTTCCCTCTAAAACTAATGGTGCCTCAATATACATATTGCGAACATGGCCTTCTATGATTTCTACTTCTGAGTTTGGCTTGAAATTTGAGTGTAGGTATCATTTTTGTTCACGATCTCTCCCAGAGAAGGACAAAAACAAGCTTGCAGAAATGGGCAGCTGAGATTGCTGCAAATGGGGCATTTTCAGCTCCCCTAGGATCTGAAGGTCCCTTTGGCCTTCCTGTCCCATTTATTGTTATCGGTAACAAAGCTGATATTGCTGCAAAAGAGGGTACAAGAGGAAGCAGTGGCAATCTTGTTGACGCAGCTCGTCAGTGGGTTGAGAAGCAGGGTTTGCTTCCTTCCAGTGAGGAACTCCCGCTGACTGAGAGTTTTCCTGGTGGTGGAGGCCTTCTTGCGGTAAGAACTTTTTAATTACATCAATGTACGGACACCTTGAATTTCATCATATTCACCTTTTATAAATCTCACTTGTGTGGACTTGAAATCATTCGCTCTTTTGCCTAGAATTATTGTATCTTATAAAATTGAAGTCACTTGCAAAATTAGAAACCCAATTTCCTGAATTGACCTAGAAGAGGCTGCCTAGATTGGCTTGGATAATTTTCTATCCTTCTCGATTGTGGAAGCCGGCCTTCATGGAGTTAGATGGTATTTCATTTTTGAGAACATGTGGTTAAAATTAGAGGGTTTTGTGGATAGAGTAAAATAGTGGTGGACTTCTTATCATTTTCAGGGTTTTCTGAGTTACATTTTGGCTCTCAAACTCAAGGCATTGAAAGTTGATTTAAGAGTTGGAATGAGGAGGTGTTTGACAATGTAGAGAGAAAGTAAAAGCTTCTTTTGGATGGTTTATGGGTTCTTGAGGGTTTGGAAGAAGAGGGACTTTTAATTGAGGAGGAGAAAACGAGGAAGGCTACAATGATTAATGATTTGGAAAGGATAGCTCTTTTAGAGGTGGTAAGTTGGGGAGGCAAAAATCAAGAGTGCTATGGTTAAGAGAGGGCAACAAGTGCACACATTTCTTTCATCGAGTGGTCAATTTGAATAGAAGGAATAATTCCATTGACTAGTTGTTGGTTAATGGTACAATTTCTTTAGATCATACTTGGATTAGAGAACACATTGTGCAGTTATACGATAGCTTGTTTACCGAACGGTTCAGTTGGCAACTTAGGTTGGATGACCTTAGTTTTGATTCCATTGGGGAGGATGAGGCCATTTGGTTGGAGAGAGCTTTTGAGGAAGATGAGGTCTTTGAGGTGGTGACTTATTTTATTTGAACATTACAAGTTACAAGTTACACGCATGACTTATTTTATTTGAACTACTCAAATTACCCTAAAAGTATTAAAATTAAAAAAGATTGAAGTCCCAAAATTGGTAAGCGGTGGCTATGGATGCAGTTTGACCACTTCTAAAATATTCCACAGCAATGGTGGGTGGTTCGGCCACCCTCAAAATGGTCAAGTGTGGGGGTTGGTTCGGCCACCCCTTCCTGTTATTATTTTAAATAAATTTTAAGGGTAATTTGGGCAATTCAGTTTTAAAAAATTCACATGCATATCACGTGCAGCATTTTCCATCCATTTTAGTGCCAGCTACTAACGAAGAGTGTAACTTGTAATGTTGTGGTAATTGAAGGAGGTCAACTGTCGGGTTTTAAAGTTTGATGGTTTCACTTCCTAAGGAGTGGTAATTTAGAGGGACTAAATGTATTTTCCTCTTAAATTAAATAGTTATTAACTAATATCCATTGTGCGATACTTTTATGTCATGGTGTATGTGTTTGGCATATGCAGGCCGCTAAAGAAGCAAGATATGACAAGGAAGCTGTGATGAAATTTTTTCGAATGGTCTGTATTCTCCCTCTTTCCTTTCCCTTTTGTATGGGGCATCATCCAACTTTTGTGTCAATCCCTTGTTGCAGCTAATCAGAAGAAGATACTTTTCAGACGAGTTACCTGCACCAACTCCTTGGTCTGTATCTCCTGTTCAGAGAGCCTCACATCGTTTGGATGAAAACTTAGGCGATGAGGATTTGTCTTATAAGAATACGAGGTACATTCAGCTGAACACTTCACAATTTCTGCTTTGCTTGCAACAAAGTTTCTTTAAACAATAATCATCATTGTCGTTGTCATTGTCTTGTGGTGAGATATACTTGCTTAAAAACTAATTTTGGCAGTTGATAGAATATGGCTGTAATTAATTCTTCAGGCTCAACATCGGTATTGTATTGTAGTTTTTGGGTTGTGTTTAATTACCAGAAAGATGGGAGAGAGGCCAAAAACTTTGAATTTTTTTTTTTTCTATGAGTGGTTTTGAATGGTATTTGCAAGATTTTTCAGCAGGGCTTGTGTTCTGATGACACAATTTGAGGTCTTACCAGGCCATTCCACTGATATGTTACTGTGTGTGTGTAAGACATAATCGCATCAATGAGTTGTCATATCCCCCCATTCTACTTTTATTTGGATTACCCTATTTGCAGCTATACTCATCAATATATTCATTATGTGCACAGTTTTAGTGGCGATCCTTACAAATATAATGTGCTCCCTCCCCTTCCAGCACAACGCAATCTCACTCCGCCTCCCACACTTTATCCCCAGCAGCCAGTTTCGGTTTCTGAAAGTTACAGCCTTCCAAGATTTTCCATAACTGGCTCTCAAGAGATCAGCAGCAGTAATGCCAGATCAAAGCGCTCAGATATCAACGTATGATTATCGCTGCTTCACATTTGATCTTAGCCAAAAATCCGAGGGAAAGGTACACGATAATCACTGGCTCTGATTACCGAGCTACAAAGATTGCTTTCTTGCTCGAATGGGGATCACATAAAGCTGTTAATTCTTCTCTTTGCTATGCTTGTTAAAAATTGTGTTGAGTCTTTTATATCAACAGGCTCTCCCACAGTAACTGGTTTTTGTCATACCATTGGTTATAATGTACAATGATTGATTGTTGGACCTGAAACTGCAGGTGATTCTTTGAATCTTTGTAATCAAACTCTCGTTATTCTTTTCCTCATAAATTCTACTTGTATAAAAAGCATTTTTTTGACTGCTCAAGTGAAAAATTACTATGGATATCGAATGTATGAACTTAAGAGAAAGCTGAGACGCGCTATAAAGATAAACAATCAAATGTGTAAAAGCTCTCTTAGGGCAAAATTAATTATCAAACAGGAATCGACTTGCAGTCCTTCTTGGAGGATAAAGGGCTAAATTGATTACATCATTTAATTGCTCCGGACGCATTCCTTTGGGTAAGGGGGCTATGCCGTCCATATACGGCAACCAAGTCGAATAGCTGCTTGTATTTGCCTTGCTTTTCGTCTTGCTTGCTTCCTGTACTGAATTCTTGCTCTTTTCTGGCTTGCTTTGCGTTCTTGTTGCTTGCTGCGGCGTGTTTCCCGGGTTGTTCTTCGTGGAGGTCTTGCTCTTGCTAATTGGATTTGGGTGCTCTGTCGCCATGATTTCTGAAAATCTGTCCAATTCAGAATTAAATAAACATGTTATTACTAACCCTAAATTTAGTCATATTATTTGTTAGGGTTTAGTGTAAGCGTTTGCAAAATTACGTACCAAAACAAGGGTGAATATATTGTGAAAATTCTGGGTTAATTCTCAAAAGTAATCTCTGTACAGGTGTGCATAAATTGTGAAAACAAAGAGATTTTCAGTTTAACGTACCTGGTGATCACACAAAGTTTTTACGAGCAAAGTAGAATGGTGAGAGAGAGAGAGAGAGAGAGAGAGGGTTTCACTGTAAGATTAGGAATCAAGTGTTCTTATAGTGTTTGGAAATTGGAAAAAGATTACGTTTTTTATCGTGATTAGTTTTTGTTTTATAAAAGAGAAACAGTAAATAAAAGTAATTACCATGCAGTAAAAGCAAAGTGGGATGGAAAGATTAAGAGACACATAAATAGAAATACAATTGCATGAACACACACAAAAGCTGTACTAGTTTTCAATGGCTTAATGCAAACACTTTTTCTAATTTCAAAATCAAAAATATTTACGGCCGGTTTGGGATTGTGTTCGATAGGCTTAAAAGTGCTTTTAACACTCAAAAAGTCCGTTTGAAGAAAAAAGTACTCGTTTAGTAAAAAAATTAAAAGCGTTTTTAAGGGTCCAAAAAGCCTAAAAATTGTCAAAATGTATTTTTAGCAAAAGCTTAAAAATATAACTTTTGCCCAAAAGCTCTTTTAGACTTTAAAGCTCTATGTCTCCAACGCAATCCCAAATATGTTCTTATACTCAAAAAAAAATAAAAAAAAATACTTTATAAAATTATTAAACAAACAATTCAATATGTAATATACTTTTTAAAACAAATAAATATTTTTCAAATTTATGATCAAATTTAAAAGAAAAAGAAAAAGAAAAAAGATAATAGCATATTATTCATGCAAAAGAAAAAAGGTAACTACATTATTTAATAGATAAATCAAACATACATAGACATAATATAAAAGCACATGGGTATACCTAAAAAGAACTCTTTTCTACCTATATATATATATATATAAGATAGGATTTGATTAGATTTTGGGATTGATAATGATATTGAGAAAAGATAATGTTATTGATTAACGAATCAGCCTTTCTTTAAACAAAAATTAAGAGTTAATTAATACTGTAACGTTAATAAAGTGAGATAATATTAAAATAAAAGTGTTTTTCTAAACTTACTCTTTAAGTAATTGAACTATATATGTATCATTTAATTGTATTTCTATTATTTAAATTTTCACTTTATTAGAAAAAAGATATTTGCCATTTATCTAGAACCCTATTTTTGCCGCTCTTTTCACCTTCTCACAAGCTCGACGATTTCCTTGTTCCAGGTCAGACCTCTCTCTTTCTCTCTGTGCTCTTCAATATATGTGGAATTTGGGTCTTTTTGCTGAACTATGTAAAAGATTAAACCCTATTGCTTGTGCTCTTGTAAAATGCTGTGGTTTTTTTTTGTGAATTTGATCTGTAGCTGCTCCTCTTGATTTCTAGGGTTTTTTTTGTTTTTTTGGTAGCAATCCGAAACCCCAATTTGAAAATGGTGGCCAGGTGAACAAAGCGATTTCTGTTATTCTAGGGTTTTCCTACCTCATCACTCTTAACTTAACCCTCAGAGGGTTAATGGGTTTTCTTATTCCATTACTTGGCGTTTGGTTTGAATTGTAGCAATTTATTCGGCTTGGCTAAAGAACATGGTGTCACCCAAAGTAAAATTAGAAGGAAAAAAAGAAAATTTGGGTCAAGCAATTGGTGTCTGCAGTATGGAGAACGAGTAAAAGGGCTCGGCATTGCATGAAGTTTAGATTGTTTTATTGAATTTTTTGATTAACTTCTTTGGATTCGTCTTTAGTTTCCCTTTTCTGAATCCTAGATGTGCACCACGAAATGTCAAGTAAATCATGGTTGGTTTTAGTTTTTGCTCACTAATTTAGTGGTAATACATCGGGATGTGATTTGCATGATGGGCATATAGCATATTCATCTTATATTATATGGGAATCCAAAGTTTAATAATAGTATTGGTTAGAAAGATCTCCCATTTCCATGATTGGCATCAGCACTGAATGTCCTTTGAATATCTTTTCCTGATTTGTATTCTTTATGAAATTTTAATAGAGCTCTCCAACTATTTGGAAATTTTTCGTTTACTGTGAGTAGTATTAGTCCGTTGATTTTACAATATTGCTGCTGTCACTGGAGTTGGCGCCATGACCTGTATCTCATAAATTCTATTATATACCAAAATCTCTTGGTAAAATTTTCTTGTACTAGTGTGTGCGCTGACAATTAAATTTAAGATTAGATGCACATCAAAGTTTGTAAGTTTCAACCTCATTTGTGGAATGAGTGCAGAAAGAGTAGAGGAAGAAGAGGAGCTTGACCTCTGCATCAGTAATGGTGGAAGTATGGTGGTCCCTATTGGGGGCTGCTATCCCAGCAATTGTGGCAGGGCAAGCTTTTAGACTGAAGAAAAAACGAGCTGAAGAGCAGAGGTTAAAGAGTGCTAGAGGGAGGGAGAAGAGCTCTGATGAAATTTTTGTCTGCGAAAGGGTATGTACATCAAAGAGAATGTTGAAAAAGGTGGGTGCCTTCTCAAAGGACCCAATTCCTGATACCTGTGTTACTGTCTGTGGTGTATCTGAGCTCGATGCATGTGCTGATGCCTGTGCTCGCACTGTTTGTGTAAACCAACATCAAGTGCCTAACTGGAATGATGTCTGCTTAAGGAGATGCCAGAGTGAATGTCTCAAACTCTCTGATGCCCGTTCTTCGTAGTGCATTGTTTTTCCTCATTTAGACGGTAAAGCCAAAACCGTGGTGGTATCATAGTGATGTTTGATTCCCACCTTCTGAAATGTTTTGTCTGACTCTGAAATCTCAATGTGATTTAGTTTGGAATCAATTTCAAGCTCCACGAGCTAAGATGGTGTGCTGAATAACCTCATGGCTTTTTTGTGGGGGAAGCCGGTGATTATTGCTTCTTTGAATAGCTAATTTACTTGCTAGATTTTGTTTGGAGCAGCATTTGTTGAAGGCACATGTGCATATATAGGTGCCATCTCATTATGTATCAGATTAGAACTTGTGCAGATTTAGGTGTCTTGCCAAGTCCCTATACATGTCAGAGCATGACTTGCCTCTCTGTCTCTCTCCCCCTCACGCACACATGCATGTCGGCACGCACGGGCATTTGCATTCTTTTGGAGAAAGTGAGTTAAGAAGTAATCTTACAAATGTTCTTTTCCATGGATTTAGGCGTAGCGTTGAAACTTTAGAATTACACCTGGTTTTCATACTGTCTATGGTTAATTGGAGGGGAATTAGATTTCTACCTGTTCAATGCTTTTTACCTTATCAAGTTTTCTCATCAGCATTTAACTCTTTGTCTAGGACGATCTGGTTGTTTGATTGAATCCAAGAAAGATTATTTACGACTGAAAAAATGCTTGGTGATCATGATATTTGGTTCTGGTATAAGTATGCATGCACAAAAAGGTATGAAAAACATTACTAGTGTGCTCGCACGACACAAGAACATTAGACATGGGCCCATTTCTCCTCTGCAATTGGTTTCATGGAGTTCTTGGAATTGCTGCTTTAATTGTTGGGTATTATTTTGCAGTTACAATAATAATTAGATTAAATTTCCCCCACACCATACATAATAGAAATTTGGGAAATGGTTGCAATGGATGATCCTTTCCATTCTTGATCCAAAAGGAAAAGAGAATGGAGGATCCTAAGGAAATATAACCATAAGTCGAAAAAGGGGTGGACTTCTCAATAATAGACTCAAAATGAAACAAGGGTGCGAAAATACAAATAGAAACAAACCGTAGGAAATAGGACAAACAAATGGTTACCAAAGCAAAAGGACATTAGATTAATGCGTATCTATCTAAACCCTACTTGGAAACAACCATCAAATGGAGGCTGAAGCGGTAAAAGTACTGTCAAAGTCGAATCAAGAACTGCAGAAGAGAGATGCAACAACACAGATTTGGCTACAAAAGCCTCCACTAAAAGATCAAATCATATAAGAGCTCAAAAGCAGCAAATAATAAAAATAATTGCGAAAATACATTAGGTGGAGGAGGGCGGTGGAGTCGAGAGTAAAAGCAGGAAAGCGCTGGAAAAGAGAACTCAAGCACCGGCACATGAGGGCCACGCGCTGGCCCATGGAGGTTAAGAGAAACCATAGAGAGGGGCGACAGGAGAGAAAACCATCGATCAACCAAGAAACAGTGAGAAAACAAAAGAAAAACAAAGAAAAAAAAAAAAAAAAAAAAAAAAAAAAAAGGTGAAGAGTGAAGGAGGATAGAAGCCATGCCTCCTCCTCAAATGCACTCATTGAGGAGGTAGATTTGTTCCACAAAGAAAGCGGAAGAGAAATCAAAAAAAGTTTCAGAGCTTCTCTCTTTAGAGAATGAAATTAATGTTATAGTTTAAAGGTGGTGCTTGAATGGTCCTGCAAATAGGGACAGAGCCAGCTTTAAATTTGGGGGGATTTAGGGCCAAAAAAATTTAGGGGAGTGATCAATTGGTAAAAAATACCTTAAATTATTATTATTATTTTTTTTGCCTTCAAATTTTTTTTGTCTTGTAATTTGGGGGGACCAGGGCCACTGTTGGTCCCCCCCTAAATCCGTCTCTGCCTGCGAAGACTGAAGTTACTCATTTTCTTTTTTTTCTTTTGTGATGAAGTTATCATTGAAACAAATGAATAGATGCAATACAATTTTACAATGCAGCATTGTTGTCTTAAAACACAACAAATTGTCTCTCACACACTACCAAAGCACCAAAGTTGATTAAAGCTCTGCCTCAGACTCATCTTTATCTGACATGCTCTCCTTCACCGCCTCTTTCATCTTGTGCATTGCTTCCCCCACCACTTTGCCTGCCAATTTGGCAGATCCTTCAACTATGTTCTTGCTCGTTTCAAAACTCTTCTCAGCTGCTTCACTAATCTTTCCTTCAGCGCTGTTGCCATCAACACCATTTGCTTCATCCTTGCCCTTGAACCTGACCAAAACATACAAATGATGAAAACAAACAATTGGGTACACATGAATCAATAAACTTACTCTAGATCTGGGTGGGAAAATTGAAACTGCATTTGTTTCATAATAGTTTTGATTTTGTTCCAAGATTGTTGATTGGAATGTGCCAATACAGAAATTGTATCCTTCACTATCTTTGCAATAGAGGGCTTCTCTTGCTGGTTTTGGGCAGCATGGTGTTGTCCTCCTCCAATTGTTGGGAGAATTTGAAGAGAAACAATGGTGAACCACAGAAGAAAGAATGTAGTGATCGTTCTGATAGATCTATCCATGCCAGTATATTTGGAGGGGGGGATCAAAAGAAGGGATTCAGGAGAATTGCAATTTGAAAACATGTTCCATTTACATGGATGACAACGTGGGATTAGCATCTTTCATGTAGGTGTTCTTCTTTGAATTGTTCAAAAGTGAGAGACATTAATGGAGATGTTCGATCCAATATTGGGGGACCTCCATATTCATTTTGGCCGTTGAGCTGATCAACTGTATATAACAGCCAATCAAGTGAATCACTAGCATTATAACTCTAAGCCTTTTGCCATTCAGTCTTGATTGAAAATTCTAGTACGAGTAATGTTATATACTATACGATAAATTATTTGTGTCAATAATTTGTCCATATTTCTCTAATATTCTCTTGTAAATTCAATAGATCAACCATTAGATTTGTGGAGTTTATCATTGACTTATGTGTAATAAATTTACAAATTTAATGGTTGATTTGTAATATAAGATAAGAAAAATATTGACACCAATCATTTTTCTATACTACACTCCTGTTTAATTCTCATCTCACTGATTTGATGTGACAGCGTCCATTTGTCTTTGGATTAGCTTTTGTTGAAAAAAATAAAGTAAAATAAATTTAAAAACTGATGAGTACTGTGACATCAGCCATCCAATGAGATGAGGGTGGGATGGGGACATAGTATTTAGCGTTACTCTCCTAGTATTGAATTGTTTAAGATCAACCTAGGTTGAAGCTCGAGCTTTATCATGACCTATTGAGCTTAGCTTGATGTTGGTGTGATTTTTGGTCACCCCAAGTGTATCTTAGGATTAATAAAAAATAAAATATTTGTTAACCGGGCCTAAAATATTTATTTGTAGATGAAAATTCTCGACTTGTTAAGATAACCTCAAGATAAAATTCTTTAAAATATTAATCGTTATCTTGAATTAAATTATTCAAATTTTGTGAATTTAACATTTATGAAAGGATTCTGAATTTCTCTTAATTCATTATATCTCGTTAAGTTATATCATATAATTTGAATTATTAATTAGTTAAAGGAACTTCTATAAGCTCATGTGGAAAAAAACAGCTTCTATAAACTTTATTTTTTTAAAGAAAAATAAAGGTAAATTACACTTTACTCCCAAACTTACATTCCATTTGCACTTTAACCTCTAAATTATGACCCACTACAATTCAAATCTACAAATTACATAATATTTCAAGTTATCCCTTGGTGTTAGATTTGCCTATTAATATTAATAGAAAACGGAAGTCACTAGTTCAATCACAAGCCCATAAATGATAGTTCAATCGGTTGGCGACTATGCCTTATGAAGCGAAAGGCACTAGTTTGAATTCCCTTTTCTCCATTTTCCTCCCAATGTGCGGCCGTGTATATATATATATTAATGGAAAACGACACATGTGAGCGGCACATGATATCGAGACACTTTTTCCTAGCAAATTTACCTTTGTCATGAATTGAAACACATCGTTTTAAAATCACTTTTAAAAAATGTTGCAAAAACATAAACAAAATCTTGAATAACATAAGGGTAGCTACACAATCACTTCCTACCATAATAGAAGGGTTGTCACGTGGCCACCCCCCACCGCAACAAAGGGGTTGCTGCGTGGAGAGGGCGGCCACATAGCCACTCCCTCTCACAATAGATGGGGGTTGCCACTCAACCATCTTTCTCTTCATATTTTCACTTTTCTAAATTTAAATTTTACTCCACTTATATATCACATCAATCACTTACTATTATTTAAAAAAAAATAGGGGAAACTTCAGAAAGTCCCCCTGAACTTCCAGCTGTTTTGAAAAATCTCTCCTGAATTTTCAAAACTCTCACTTAAGCCCATTGAACTTTTATTTTCTCTCACTTTAGACCCTTTTAACGTTAAAGTCAAACAATTTGACTTTTTATACCCATTTTACCCTTCCCTAAAACTACGTCGTTTGTGTCCTAAAACTACAACATTTACTCAGCCCAAAACGACATTGTTTTAGGCATTAATTTTTTAAAAAAAAGTAAAAAAAAAAAAAAAAAGAAGGGGGAAATCGGGGGTGGCTCCTTGGCCA
>NC_081551.1:5541327-5547548 GCF_901000735.1 Corylus avellana | reverse complement strand
GTAGTTTTGGAGTCCAAAACGATGTAGTTTTGGTTGAGGGTAAAACGGGTATAAAACGTCCAAAACGACGTAGTTTAATGTTAAAAGGGTCCAAAGTGAAAGAAAATCAAAGTGCAAGGGGCCTAAGTGAGAGTTTTAGAAATTCAGAGGAGATTTTTCAAATCAGCTTGAAGTTCAAGGGGGTTTTCTGAAGTTTCCCAAAAAAATAAAAAACTCATTTTACAAAGGTATTTACCAAACACGCGTAGGACTCGGCGGTAAAGGTTTGGATTGGAAGGGTAAAAGTTGTAATTTACCCAAAAACGAATATATATAGAAAACGCAAAAACCAGAGCGGAGCCTCGGCGACTGCCACCAGGTGCTTACCCTCTCCTCCTCTTCATCCACGTCGAACTTTTTTGTATTCTTCTAATTCCAATTGAATATCGTGTTATTACAAGCAAAATTCAGAAATTAAATTTACATACTATTGGGGTTCAGAATTTTAACTCCAAAAATTAGGGTTTCGAGGTTTAACTTTTCTACTTTACTCAGAAATTTTGTTGTTGCTTCTGGATTCGAATTAATGGTTGAGTATCTCTTCCTATTGCTAGGTTTCCTTCATTTTTCATCAATCGGATAAAGTTTCAGTTTGTTCCTCAAAATGTCTGCGGAAGAGGAAGAGAATGCTACAGAGCTGAAAATCGGAGACGGTAACGCTCTCTCTCTCTCTCTCTCTGGGATTGGTCTTGAAGAATAGAAGTAGATGTTGGCGCGTCTCTGTTTCTGGGTATTTAGATGGCATTAGATTGCTCTCCTGAACGGTGGAATGGCGATTAAGTATAATGGGTTAGGAGCTGAAGTAATGTTTGGAAAAGATGCAGCACAGAAGGAATTATATATGTGTATTTGTCATATGCTAATGCATAGCTCTGTAGGTATTTTCCCGCACATAAATTGCAGGCAAACCTCCACTTGCCAGTATGTAATATCATTCCCCCTCCCTGATACAGTTCTTACGAGGTTGATAATTGATGTTATATAAGAACATAAAAGGGTTACAAACGGCTTACTCAATGCAAATGAATTGTCATGTCAATTTGGTAAAGATGTTGCATTTGCTCATTTGGGTTGGGTTTGTCTAGTATTTAACACTGATCTGCGGTTTTTATGGTATATGAAGAATCTACTTGAGGTGCCATTTAACATATTCCACTAATAAGTTTCCACTCTCTCCCCTCTCTCTCTCTCTCTCTCTCTCTCTCTCTCCAGAGTTTTTGAAGGCCAAGTGTTTAATGAATTGTGAAGTTGCTTTGATTCTTGAGCACAAATATGAGCAGCTTCAACAAATGTCGGAGGATCCACTGAATCAGGTTTCCCAGTAAGTACTATACCAATTCCTCATAAGCTCATTATTTCAGTTCAACATACGATGTATTTAGGAGCACAGTTTCAGTTCTATATTAATTCTTATACATATTCAAGTTAATTCGACTGTTCTTTAGAAAGTTGTGCCATCGCTTATTAGACTCTGATGATGCTGGATTTTTTGTATACATTTTATAACTTAATGCAGTTGTGATATCTCAACCATGATTTCTTCTTGAGTTGCGTATAATCTATTGTCAGGGTATATGTTACTTCGTTTGCTTTACTATGTTTTAACATCTTTCTTACAAGGCTTTTCCCTTTAAGTTTTTGTGAATTTCATGAAAAAAAAAGAAAAAAGGGTAAAAAGAAGAAAGTAGGCATAAATATCTTTCTTTCAATTGAGGAGTCAAATAAGAGAAACTTTGGACTCTGAAAGTTTCTAATTTCTGGTTTAGGGCATATATATTAGCTTTCTGAATCAGATATTATCGGTATATTATAACTGTATGTTGTTTGTGTTCCATTGTGGGCACATAGAATTATAGAAGTCCTAATTTTTCTTTTTTCTTATATCCTGACGAGTAAGAAATGTCTTCTACATCTTTTTTTTTTTGGTTAATTTTTAATTATTCTCGTGTTTTTGCGGCCATTCCAATGGGTTCTTGCTTAAGATATTTGTGCAAGGGCTCAATTTCACCTGGCCAAGATGTGATTATGGGGTAACTCAAGGTTTTACATGTTTCCTATCATGTTTTAATTCAGGGAACTACCCTAAATTCGCATATATCATTTATTTAATATATGGGTATATTTCATGTTTATTTATATATGTATAATTTCCCAATTCCGCTTGTTGGTTTTAGGTTCAAAACTAGAGCTTCACCTTATATGAATTTGAAAAATCAAGTTCTTGCTTAGATTTTGTTCCCACATCGTTCACTGTTTTACCTGCTGAGTGTGTTTATTTAGAAGGCCTAGCGCAGTGTGTTTAGGAGTATGAAGTGAGGTCTATGTCTAAACTCTGATATACCCTCCTTGTCTGGTGTGTGTGCAAGTTGACGGATTCTTCTATTGGGTGACATAACTTCATACATTTCGCTAGTAAAAAAGAAGGCAGCAAAGATGGTTCTCTCTTTTAGCCATTTTCCTAACTGAAAAAAAAAATGTCTATTCCTGAATTACATCTAAAATTATAGCTGATAAGCTAAAGTCGTGTTCAAGTTATCTTTCTTCTCCTTTATCTAAGTGGAACTACTATTTATTTAGCTTTGATTTTTGATTGACTTTATATGTCGACTTTATTATTACCTGTAATTATTTCACCAATATATCAACTATGATTTCTTCTTGAGTGTTGTCCAATCTATGAATTCCCTTTAACTTATCTTAATTTGTTTCTACATCCAACCCCTATCTTGATCTTGACCATGATATTATAAATGCTGAAGGTGCTGTTCCTGAGGAACCAGGAAAGATTACAAAATCTGTAATTGTTGATATGACAGATTAATGGATGGGACAAGCGGGTTCTCTGCATTGTTATTCTTTCTATTTTTATGAAGAGTTTATTCTTTTATGAATTTAAGTTTCCCAGCTTGCCTGTTAGCATTAATAGGCTATAAACTTGCATGAGTTAAACTTTCTGCCCTCTGACAAAATGTGGTTTATTTGTTCTTCATTCTTTTTTCTTATTTCTCTTTTTCAGAGTGTTCGAAAAGTCACTGCAGTATGTGAAGCGCTTTAGCCGCTATAAAAATCCTGATGCTGTTAGACAAGTGCGAGAGTATCCTCAAAATTTATATGGTGTTGGTGTGCCATTTCCTATTTGCTCATACATGTGCATGATTACATACCTAAATACATCCACAGACTTTTCAGCCTGTATATCTTATTGATTTGATACTCAACATAGCAAAGAACTTATGACTGAAGTCTTGTACTAACTTGTCATCTATGATGCGATGATACTGCTCAGAGGTGGGAAGCCAACCTGGAACTATAATCCTTGTACTAGAGGGCCCATTTTCCCATAAGTTTTCCATTAACCAACACTCTTTGTGTTAACAATTAGGTCAGCTCCATAACCAGTGAACACACACATCCTCCATCCTTTTGCAGAAATGATGACTTCATGTCATAAATCATCATGTTTCTCCATACCATAAATCATCTCAAAATATCTTGCTGGGACATCTGTTTGAACTCACTGATAGCAGGTATTATTCCCTTGTGTAACATGCTTCATCTGGCAATTAGGTTGCCATTATGTTATCTCTTTCTTTTTTAATTCACTCTGGTTGTTTGGATTATAATGGTGTTCCAAATTTGACAATCTCTCCTGTTTTGCTATTACGAAGTATCCAAATAATGTTGCTCAAACAAACAGATATCATATACTTATATAAAGTGCTTGATTAGAGCAGCATGTGCAGTGATTTCTGTGGAATGTATACTTAAGTTGTTCTTCAAAATTTATTCTACCGTGCATTAAGAGTGTGAATCTTAACCGACTTTCAGAATCCTCAGTAGATATCAATTGGCTGAGTTCGAGGTAATGTACCAAGTTACTTAGCAAACTATATCTAGAAAGTTTGTTCTCACACACACACACAGATATATATATATATATATAAACAGCTATAATTGTTGCCACCCTTTGTTGCGCAGCTTTGTGTTCTTGGCAACCTTTGCCCTGAAACAGTGGAGGAAGCTATTGCTATGGTACCATCTATTAAGGTATACTTCATTTTCCTTCAATTATCCCTCTTTCCATGGGAGTACATTTTTATTGTACTTCTCTCTGATTTTGTTGGCATGGATACGTGATACACTTCCATCCATGTTAATGCCAACACTAGCATATAAGTGAAACAAAAGAGTTCATATAAGTTATATAACCCACTTCTTCCGCCCTAGAAGTACATTTTTATTGTACTTCTCTCTGATTTTGTTGGCATGGATACGTGATACACTTTCATGCTTGTTAATGTCAACACTAGCATATAAGTGAAACAAAAGAGTTCATATAACCCACTTCTTCAGCCCTCTCTCTCACTGGTTTACCACAAATTAATCTGTTAGTCACAATGAACCATCTAGAGCCACATTCTTGCTGTTAATGATATGTTGTAATACTTGTTTTGTGTTAGATTTGTTTATGAGCCTCCCATTTGGAAGCGGGGACACTTGGTTACCTTATAAAAACAATGAAAATGTTATACATTTATGTTTCTTAATTCTTAATCTTTTCAGTTAAGAAAGTTGTATGAATGGGCTTCTCATGTAGCTGTGCCCTATTGTTCTTGTAGTAAATGGTTTGCTTTATCAAAAAAATAAGAATAAAAAGAAAAAGAAAAAGAAAAAAATAATACTTCAAAACAATTTAATTCTAAAAACTACAGTTACACGTATATGGAAGAAGGATTGCATCATTGGCACTCTGCTTGCACACATTGTGCAGGGTAATTTTTTGCAGTGCTGTCTACCTTATCTTTCCTCCTAATTTATGCATGACGTCTTTAATACTCCCTAAATTAGAATGAACATTTTAATTCTGAAAAAGAATAAAGTAAGTGGAATGAAGCTAAAACATTAGATTGCAGATTGAATGGCAGTATGTGTACAAATTCTTGCCAAGGAAAAGACAGATCTTCATCAAGGTGGTCAAATCCTCAGAGCACATATCAATATGTTGTTGAATAAAAACAGGAAGATTACTCTTGTTTAGAGTTTTGATGCAAGAAGTTTAGAGGGAGAAGAGGAGATTGATTCAAGATTATTCAGCTTGTTGTTAACCTAATACAAACATCCTAATGTATAGGATTAGGGAAATATCACAATGACCAAACTACTCTCAAACTCTAATGACTTATTAACTCTAATAACTCTTCTAACACTCCCCTTCAAGCTGGATCATATAAATCATATAAATCCAGCTTGGAAGAAACAAGCAAACGAAAAAAATGTAGAAAAACATACTCTAGCACTCCCCCTCAAGCTGGAGCAGCTTGGAACACACAATACAAAGACTCATAAAAATAACAAGAAAATTTGCTAAAACTTCAACACCAGTCAAAAACTCGCCGGAAACTGCAACGAGTAGTCAGAACTCGCCGAAAAACACTAAGGCCAAAAGGATCTCACCGCAAAACACCAAGGTCAGTAGAATCTAGCCTGAAAACAACAACTGGTCGAAAACCACCGCACAACACCAAGGCCGGTCGGATCTCATTG
This sequence comes from Corylus avellana, assembly GCF_901000735.1. Lineage (NCBI taxonomy): Eukaryota > Viridiplantae > Streptophyta > Magnoliopsida > Fagales > Betulaceae > Corylus > Corylus avellana. The sequence continues at coordinate 5,541,965 of NC_081551.1, read as the reverse complement.
AAAAACATCAAAGCTGGTTGGATCTCGATAACTAACAACCAACAACCAAGATTTGATCGGATCTCACCGCAAAACACCAAGGCCAGTAGAATCTCGCTGGACAACAACTAACCGGTCAGAAACCACCGCACAACACCAGGGCCAATCGGATCTCGATAACAAACAATGATCACATTACCCATGATCAACCAACAACGAAAACTTGAATGGGAACTACTTCCCTTTAGCAACATGGAGCCCAAACCAACATGAACTGGGCTAAAACACCACTTACAAGTCTCGAAACAAAGTGAACCAAACATGAAACTTGCTGAACCGGTCTTAAACACACTTAACAACTACTCAAAATAATGAAAAAATTCACTGCAACAATGCTGGGAAAAGGGCAAAAATCAGCTCAAACCAACGCCAATCAACAAAATAATGATAAACAGAGGAACCAGTGGAAATACGGTTGAAAAAACCAAATTGGAACCTTCGCCAGAGCTTTGCTGGCGACGGACCAAACTTGCCGGAGACAGTCAAACCACTCTGGCAATACCAAAAACAGATGCCACATAAGCAATACCACAGATCAACTTTTCAACAGAAATCTTCGCTGGAGACTCGCCGAACGCCGTATACGTCACCAACTACCA
>NC_081551.1:5459487-5541227 GCF_901000735.1 Corylus avellana | reverse complement strand
GGTGGAGGCCTTGGACTTAAGGTTTGCTCATTTCAAGGTCCAAGGTTCAATACCTCATGGGTGCAAACAATCTCTTGGGGCCACACCCCCTAGTGAAAAGCCATCGATTTAACCAGTTTCATGTAGGAAAACTTCCAAAGGTGCGGTGCACGGGACCAAGGTTTACTCTGCAGGGGTGGGTCCGAAAGGCCCTACCTTGGAGAGATTCCCCGACATAAAAAAAAAAAAAAAAAAAGGATTAGGGAAATATCACAATGATCAAATTACTCTCAAACCCTAATGACTTACTAACCCTAATAACTCATTGCCGCTATCAAGTTGTCATCGTCGGCCGTTGAGGTGTAACCAGCAATGTCGGCGTGGTCTGTGGGTGTGGTTCCTTGTAGGGAAAAGAAAAAACAAAAAACAAAAAAAACTTCTGTCAATGTGTATGGGTGTGGTTGTTGGCTTGGTCTATGGTGGTTGGTGATGCATACGGCGTCCAGCGAGTCTCTAGCAAAGATTCCTCTTGAAAAGTTGATATGTGGTCGTCGATTGCTTATGTGGCTTTTGTTTTTGGTATTGCCGGCATGGTCTGCCTATCTCCGACGAGTTTGGTCCGTCTCTGGCGAAGGTTCCAATTTGGTTTTTCAGCCATATTTCCACTGGTTCCTCTCTCTCTTTATCATTATTTTGCTGATTGGCGTTGGTTTGAGCTGGTTTTTGCCCTTTTTTTAGCATTGCTGCAGTGGGTTTTTTTCATTATTTTGAGTAGTTGTTAAGTGTGTTTAAGATCGGTTAAATGGGTTTTATGACCGGTTCAGTAGGTTTCATGTTCGGTTCACTTTGTTTCAAGGCTTGTAAGTGGTGTTTTAGCCCGGTTCATGTTGGTTTGGGCTCCATGTTGCTAAAGGAGGTAGTTCTCATTCAAGTTTTCGTTGTTGATTGATCATGGGTAACGTGATCGTTGTTTGTTATCGAGATCTGACCGGCCTTGGTGTTGTGCGGTGGTTTCCAATCGGTTAGTTGTTTTCCGGCGAGATTCTATCAACCTTGATGTTTTGTGGTGAGATTCGATCAAATCTTGATGGTTGGTTGTTAGTTTTCGAGATCCAACCGGCCTTGGTGTTTTTCGATGAGATTCGACTGCCCTTGGTGTTGTGCGGTGGTTTTCGACTGGTTGTTTTTTGGCGAGATTCTATCAACCTTGGTGTTTTACAGTGAGATCGTATTGGCCATGGTGTTTTTCTGCGAGATCCGACTACTCGTTGCAGTTTCTGACGAGTTTTCAACTAGCGTTGAAGTTTTAGCAAATTTTCTTGTTATTTTTATGGGTCTTTGTATTGTGCGCTCCAAGTTATTCCAGCTTGAGAGGGAGAGTGTTAGAGTATGTTTTTCGTTTGCTTGTTTCTTCCAAGCTGGACTTATATGATTCAGCTTGAGTGAGAGTGTTAAAAGAGTTATTAGGGTTAGTAAGTCATTAGGGTTTGATGGTAGTTTGGTCATTGTGATATTTTCTTTATCATATATATTAGGATGTTTGTATTAGGCTAACAACAAGCTGAATAATATTGAATCAGCCTCCTCTTCTCCCTCCAAACTTCTTGCATCAAAACTCTTTAACTCTTCTGAATGATCTGTAGGCCTTATAAATAATCTTGACAAAGAATGTATATGGAAAATTAAAAATAGTAGGGGAAAGAAACAATGCCCTATTGAACTTTAAAGATTAGTGAAATAAATGTTTATAACTTTAATTGAGATATCATTGGTTGATATGTGTTATTCTAGGGTTTAGTAGGTTCCTCTGTCAGTAGAGCAGCTATTTTTGTTTGTTAATCTACAAGGTATTACCTGAACGAGGAATATGCTTACAACTGTTAATATATCTTATTTGATCCTCAATTATATCTATTTATGGAGACTCTTATGCTATGCAGACCAAAGGACGGGCTCATGATGACGAGGCAATTGAGAAAATGTTGAATGACCTGTCACTTATTAAGAAATTTGAATAGAGTATCAGTACTGATTCTGCACTCCATATGTTTTTCTATTATATTTGAACAGAGTTGTAATAGATTACTACATATTTATATTTTTCTTAATATTTTAATCATTTTCAACCTAAAACATATAAAGTAAAATGAAAAGATTTAACTGATGACTAATGTGTCTTAACGAACTTTAGCCAATTACTCCACGCCTTTAAAGTAATTTTGGTTTTAAAAAAAAAAAATTATGTATTAGAACTTTTATTACAACCCTTTTACAGATTAGTAGTTCACTTGAGTGTCACATAGCACAAGATAAGTAAAAATGTTGAGCAATAAATTTGATAGGTAACTTTAATGTTTAGTTATTGACATGGTAAATGTATCATGTCAGTTCATGTAGGACTTGTAATAAAAGTTCAAAAGAATTTAAAAAAAGAAAATAAATGAGAGAGAAAACAAATGTATTTTGAGTTGTGATGGTAATTTAATAGAAAAATATGCCAGATTGTACCTTTTACTTTTTTGTGCCTTTTATTGTGTAAAATTGTTTGAATTTCTCACTTACACTCTTACCCTTTTAAATTCTTGCATTAATCTATTACTTAAAAATATTTAAACGGATTGTCTTGTTATTTTAATTGTTTCATTTAAATTCTTGTAGTAGGTTTTTATTTTTTATTTTCTATATTTATAGATGAGTAGAACAAATTACAACAGAAACAAAATACAGAAAATTACAAAATCAAAATACAAACATAGCATAACTACAATGATAGCAATTCAACAACCACCCAAGTAAGAATTCTTGAAAATGGAGGAGTTGATAGGAAATCTGCCAGTAAAGCTGGTTATAGCATCTCATCAAAGGCAGTCAAGAGAAGACTCTGAGCTGCCATGGCCCTCCCAAGCTCCCTCCTCCCACAAATAAATAAATAAATTTAGGGTCTCTATTTTAACCTTATTACAATGGTCCCCTTTTAAAAAATATAGCTCGACTCCTTTAAAGTTAAGTTCTTAGTTCCTAACATGACCCTAAACTTAACTCATTTTCAGCTTCTAAGGAGCTTGAAAGACTAAGAAGTAGATGTACGGTAGCCGATGAGTAAGGCATAAAAAAATTAAAATCATATTTTTTTCTAAGCTCTCTAAAATTTCTTGTGTTTCAAAAAGAGACCTTCAAAAGAGTCAAAGAAGCCGTGATGAAGAAGATCCGCCATAAAAGACCAGAAAGAATGGCGTCGCGTGTAACCCACACGAGCCACGATGTCACAATTATAGCAATAACCTACTTGTTTGTAAGATTTTTGTGAAATATTTGTGAAATGTTTGTCTTGATGTATGGAATGTCGCAGTAGCACAACTCAAAAGTGAAATATAGTTGTTATTTCAATGCAATTCGAGTCCTGTACACGTGGTTTGTGCACAACCATGCATTAGATTACACGTGGCATTAAATGATAGGAGGGTATGAGTTACAAGGGCTTGTGCCATGGATTCCACACCACAAAACTAGCATTGCCTCATGCATGGGAGTTGTTTATCTCCACATAATTTTAATCGATTTTTTCTGGTTATAAAAAAAAGTCGGAGGAGAAATAATTGACTTCATCTTTTGGAGGCTTCTGATTGGTGAAAACAACAGCAATATCCTTTTTTCCTCATCCTTTATTTATTTACTTTTTCCTTTTGTAATATGAATCTCTCTTAATGCCTTAACTTTAAGGCATCAGGTATAATTTCAATATATTCCTACCAAATCTGAAAACTCTCTTCCTAGCAATGGATAATCCTCAAACTTTCGAGCAATGGAAGATGTTAATTCTAAGTGGTCTACTTTTGTCTCACTAAAAATAATGTGGCTATTAAAATTACATTTTGATCAAAATTCAATAATGATTAATCACAAACTCAATTGTGATTTTAATAGCCACATCATTCTTAGTAGGACATAAGTAAACCACATAAAATTACTCAATGAAAGACATTATTAGAATTTTTAGAGGTAAATGGTAATAAATTATAGGCTAATTTTTTTTTATTCGATAATTATTTACAAAAACTACATAAAAGGTTTTTTTTTTTTTTTTAATGTAGAAAAAAATTAAAAAATAAAACTCTTGAAACAGACTCTTATGTTTTTGAAATTAAGAGAAACAAAAGCGCTACCCTAAATATTTATTAACATTATGGTTTGAAATAAAAGATAAGTTTGGTTTCCTAATTTTTTTTTTTTTAAAAAAAAAATCTAAGAAAAAAATGTTGTAGTGCTCTAAATAGTAATTGGCAAAATTTGTTGGAGATTATGGGTAATTTTTTAAAATTTAAGGAGTAAATTGTCAAAAATCAAATTTAGAGAAGAAATTAAGATAGAAGGGAAAGGAAATAAGAGACCCAAAAAAAAGCACATCAAAATATTTTTGGCTGGATTACAGGCTCCCTTGAAAATGCCACATTGCCCCAACGTCACCCATTGAACCATTATTCCATGGGCTGAGAGTTTCTGTGTAACTCCACTGGGGATTGAGGAGAGAACGTCACACCCTTTGCAGTTTGCACTCATTCTCCTCCCATTCCCCATTCCAAGCTCCTCACTTTCCCACCCAGATTCCCACTCTCTCACCCCCCCAAACATGGACTTAACCACCAAACTCCATCGCCTCCACCTCAATTCCACCTTCCTCACCGGTTCACCCCTTCTCAATCCCCACAAACTCATTTTCCGGCCACGTCTCCACAGCTCAAACTCGATCAAAGTTGCCAATTTCTTCAACCCCAGCAAAGCCCCAAGCCTCAGAATCACCTCCCAGCTATCCGCCGTCGCTGTGGAAACACCGGTCACCGAAACCGACATCGAGTCTTTGTTCTCGAGCACTACCGTCGACCAAAAGAGGCCCAATAAGAAATCAAACACTGGCGCTTCGGGCATTTCATCCGGTGTTAAGCTCGAAAACGTGACTAAGAGCTATAAGGGCGTCACGGTATTGAAGGACGTGACTTGGGAAGTGAAGAAAGGCGAAAAGGTTGGACTAGTAGGCGTAAATGGTGCAGGGAAAACGACCCAGATGAGAATTGTTGCGGGGCTGGAGGAACCCGATTCTGGGTCTGTGATTAAAGCGAAACCCAACATGAAAATTGCGTTTTTAAGCCAGGAGTTTGAGGTGTCGATGAGCAGGACGGTGAGAGAGGAGTTTCTGAGCGCGTTCAAGGAGGAGATGGAGATTTCTGGGAAGTTGGAGAAGGTGCAGAAGGCGTTGGAGGGTGTGGGGGAGGACTTGAAACTGATGGGGAGGCTCTTGGACGAGTTTGATTTGCTCCACAGAAGGGCACAGGCGGTGAACTTGGATGGGGTGGACGCTAAGGTTAGTAAGTTGATGCCTGAGCTCGGGTTCGCGCCTGAGGATTCGGATAGGTTGGTGGCCTCCTTTAGTGGCGGCTGGCAGATGAGGATGTCGCTTGGGAAGATTTTGCTTCAGGTATGTTTGTGTACGAGGTTGAGTTTTAGTTTTAAATTCTGCCTAACGTATGGATATGTTCCTGCTATGTGCTTTTCTTCTCTCTTTTTTATGCAACTGTAGTTTAATTGCCAAGAAAATGCTGAGAGGAAGAATTGTTGGTTTGGTAATTCAGAAACAAGTTGATATATGAGCAAACGTAATCCATCGTTAGTGAACTGCTACTCCCTTAAAAATATATCTTTCGTCGGTGTAGGGGTAAATTTTACAACTCTTCTTAATCTCATTATTCCCAATTCATATAACCTGAAAATTCTCCTATCTTTTCCTAGCCTAATGAAGGGGCACTTTACTTTATGTTATTATTATTTGTATACTCGATTGCACGTAGTAATATGTATGGCTTATACATGTTGCATTAGATCGGATATTGGTCAATTGTTTACATATGTGACAGGCAGAAGAATGTGTTGGTGTTACTTTGTGATTGTAGTCTTATCTCTTCACATGCAGGAACCAGATTTATTGCTCTTGGATGAGCCCACAAACCACCTTGACCTTGACACAATCGAGTGGCTTGAAGGCTATCTTAGCAAGCAAGAGGTGCCGATGGTTATCATATCTCATGACAGAGCATTTCTCGATCAGCTCTGCACAAAAATTGTGGAGACCGATATGGGTGTTGCCAGGACATTTGAAGGAAATTATTCTCAGTATATCATTTCAAAGGCAGCATGGGTTGAAGCACAGTATGCAGCATGGGAGAAGCAGCAGAAGGAAATTGAACATACAAAAGACTTAATAAACAGGTTAGGTGCTGGAGCAAACTCTGGCCGTGCTTCTACTGCTGAAAAGGTACATTGATATCTTCTGAACTAGTCAATGATAGCAGTACTAATACATACCATTCTATCTGAAAACAACATGAACTATTCTTGTCTTGGTAGGCAGTTACGAATCTACTTGATATTTGGTTAGTATTACTATTTGTTGGGATGTATATATACAGATGACAAAGCACATTCTTTTATTTTGGTCTAGACCATAAGAACATGGTACCCACATTAGCGTTTAGTAGCTCTCCCAGTTTTGACAGGAGTGATACAGTGATGAATAACTTTCAGTCACCGAAAATGATGAATATGCATATAAAAATCATGATGTATTTGTGCAGCACTGTGTTTTTTCAGAGACATTGTATTGAATCTGTCTCCTACACAACAGCTTAATGATCTTCTCTGATTCAAACTTTGAATCCTTTAAATTGCTTCTTTTTAAGCAAACTACCAATATGTGTTCCAAAATAGTAAGTTGATAATTTTTTTCCCCTCTTCTTCCTTTTCATTCTGTATTGTGACAGTTATGCAGTGGACCTACTTTTGCTTTATTTGATTTTTTTTCACTGAACTGTCACCAAATAATTGCTCAGTATGAGTTGCCTATTCTCTTGATTCAATTTTATTGACCCTATTAGTGATTGTTGCTCAAGACCACTCAGAACTTGTGCTAATTACTGACAAAAATTCTCTAGCTCCAATTACATGGCTTCACTTTAAACGATTTTCTGGCTAGTATAATTCCTTATCTAACAATCTCTTATTGCTCTGGTATACCAACAGAAGCTGGAGAGACTTCAAGAAGACGAGCTAGTAGAGAAGCCATTTGAACGGAAACAAATGAAGATCAGGTTCCCTGAGCATGGAAGTAGCGGAAGATCTGTTGTAGCAATTAAGAATTTGGAATATGGCTTTGGGGACAAGGTGAATTGACATACATCGCCAAACAAGGAAGATGGCTCTAGAAACATTGAATTTTCTACTTATTATTATTATCTGTATGTTATATTTATGAAGTTGATATCTGTTGTGTACCAGGTGCTCTTCAACAGGGCAAATCTTTCAATTGAAAGGGGAGAAAAAATTGCCATTATTGGCCCAAATGGATGTGGAAAGAGTACGTTGCTGAAACTGATAATGGGTTTAGAAAAGCCAAGAGGAGGCGAAATTCTGCTTGGGGAGCATAATGTCCTACCTAACTATTTTGAGCAAAATCAGGTGACCTATTTATAAGTTCCAACAGTTTAGAGAAGCCAAGAGATACTATATTATGATCGATCTAATTATCTTGGTGCTTCTACTTATAAATGGTTACTTTCTAGGTACAACAGTTTGGCAAAAAAATAAAAAATATTTACCACACACACGCATATCATTTATGTTCTTATATAATTTGCAATCGCATAGATACACAAATATATTGATTCTGCTAACTGAGATTGATCTACCTCTTAGGCTGAGGCACTTGATCTGGATAAAACAGTGCTTGAAACAGTAGAAGAAGCAGCAGAGAACTGGAGAATTGACGATATTAAAGGGCTCCTTGGGCGTTGTAATTTCAAAGCTAATATGCTTGATCGAAAGGTTTCTCTTTTGAGTGGTGGGGAGAAGGTAAACTAAAACTTGTATACTTTCTACTATTGCTCGACATTGATTTAGCAATAATGTGCTGCATAAAAAGTTCTGTAATTTTGTGATTTTATGGTAGCTCATGCATAGTTCGTATTGTTATAGTAGAATTATAGTCTAATGGAAAACAAAAATTACCACCCGCACAATTTGGTGAAGGTTTTGTTGATAGGTTGAGGATTTTTGGTTAAAGTCTTGTCACTGCCTGATAGAAAACTGTTGTGACGATTGAACAAAAAATAGAAAAGGAAAAGAATAAATTTTTTGTTGAAATGAAATGTGCAACTAAACTATCATTGAAACAATTTGTCAAGGTAATTCTTAATTCCAGTATTTAGATTTCTTTTTCCCTTTATTAATAGCTCTTTTGTTTTCTGTTTGTATGTATTAGGAAAAGATCCAGGGGAAGGCACACATATTTTGGGGATAATATGTTGTCCTAAATTTTTATTGATAATCAAGTCATATACTATCGTGAATTCGTAACTGTTACTTTACCATGTGGAAGATAGATGTAGTGTTTAAAGTGGATCCCATTACAATGTATCCTGTTATCTGCATATATAATTCTTCCCCAGAAAAGTTTGTGTAATTTTTTTCTCTTGAATACATTTTGGGACTTAACTAGCATCTCTTTATCAGTTTAATAGGCCTATTTTTTTATAGGGTTAATTACAGCTATCCAACCTAAACGATGAGATTGTTTGCAAATACCCCTCAAATGACAATTTTTTTGCAATCAACACCCTAATACTAGATTAATTTGCTATATCAATCCCAGAGTTTAAATCCTAATGAAAATTAACTGAATAGTAGAGTGAGATGGGGTAAACATTTCAAATTACCGTGTACAAATATTTTAATTTTGATAGATTAGTACATTCCACCATCCTACTTGCCAAAATTTTGACCTGGATTTGGACGCCGGGGTAAACATTGCAACTTAATATCAACTTGGGGTGTTAATTTGTGACTTAGTGGGGACACTGTAAATGATACAATAATTTAGGGTGGATAGCTACAATTAATGCTCTTGCTAATAGCTTTCAACATTAAGCTTCAAAAATTTACATTCAATTGCTTTGTACATCGTGTAATGCTTTTTATATCTTTTCCTTTTAATGAAACAAACTTTGATGTTTTTTTTTTTTTGTTCCTGTTTTATTAGGCACGTCTTGCTTTTTGCAAGTTCATGGTGAAACCTTCAACCCTGCTAGTTTTGGACGAACCAACTAATCACTTGGATATACCTTCAAAAGAGATGCTCGAGGTGGGTTTGTGTCTCCGTTGTGATTTTTCGATTCAACACTGTAAACTTTTATGAATGTTGCGCAAAAGCTGATCAGCACTTTAATCGTTCTATACATAAATGTTCTATCAGGAGGCAATAACAGAGTACAAGGGCACCGTCATCGCAGTTTCTCATGACAGATACTTTATAAAGCAAATAGTCAATAGAGTAGTGGAAGTTAAAGACTGCAATTTACAGGATTATGCAGGAGATTACAATGTAAGTGCCTCCTCTTCTTTCCCTTAAAAGAAAACAAGAGGTTGATGAGATGTGTTAAGAAAATGAAGCTGAGCCTTAGGGCCATAGCATGATTTCTCAAGCATTTTAATTGGGCACTTCATGTTTGCTGTGACGGGCAGTGATGCACAAAACTGAAGATGAACCCACTTAGTAGATTTTAAATGCCAAGTATTATTGTCATTGGATATTGTGGATTATAAATCCTCGTGTTTTTTTTTTTTTTTTTATCTCATGTTCTTATTTTACATTTGATCAAATTATCAATATAGTAGAATCATACTTTAAATATCTAAAGATGGGCTCCGTAGCCTCCATGTAATCATTCTGACTACATTGACATTGTTAAATTTACTGACCTTGAATTATGTACTTCACAGTATTATCTAGAGAAAAATCTTGACGCCAGGATGAGAGAGCTAGAACGTGAGGCAGAGCTTGAGGAGAAGGCTCCTAAAGTAAAGGCCAAATCCAAGATGTCAAAGGTATCCATTCTGAAACTGGAAAGGAAATATGATATATGGCTTGTGCTGTGGAAACCTGAGCCAAAACTTATATATCTTTTTCCCTTAACAGGCTGAGAAGGAAGCTATGAAGAAGCAGAAAAGGCAGGCATTTCAGCAGGCAAAACAAAAATCAAAAGGTCTGAAGAATTCTAAGAGGTGGAACTGACCAATTCGCCCAAAAAACTTGTTTCACCATTTCTGCATTGTTAAATTAATTTTACCTGTGAAAAAGCTTAGGAGATGAGGTGGCCAGTTGTGAGCCATGTGGTTGACCATATGTATATAATATGAATAGAATTACAGGTATTACCTCAATGAATCATTGTTTTTTCCCCAAACCATTGCAGATCCCTGGAAATTGACATTTTTCCTTTAAAAAAACCGTAATACAGGAAATGAAAAACATGAGGGCACGTGTTAGTCACTGTTTAATTCTGTAAGCCTTGAAGTTAATATATCAATTGTATAACCATGTTCTAGATCTTATATAACCATTATTCCAACAGTCTTGCAGTTGCGTGCCAAACAAACGAAACCTTAATCCAGACCAACTTTAGATACTATTATACTAACCATGAAATTGTTATAGGAAATCAAAACACCGTAAAAGTGGTGGGTTTCCCAACAATGGATCCAAAACAATAAATTACAGTGCAGGTAGGAAATTGGTCAACAATTGACATGGTTCTCTCTTAAGCAAAATGGGCATGAACCTTGAGAGTGCCTTCAACTCTTCCCAAACTTCAACTTATAAACAACTACCGAAAGGAAGATGAAGAGCTGATGTTGAGGGAGAACAAACTCCAATAGCACAAGTCTTTATTACAAGATTAAACCATGGAGGCACATGGAGACTAAAACCCATAAAACACAACAAAAAGTGCTGAGTAATATAGTGAATAATATGAACACAAAAACAAAAACCCTAACAATAGCAACAATGATGGAGGGAAGCGGCATTTGGAAGGCGAGGGCAAGCCACATGATGGCACATGAAGGCCATGCGCGGGCGCATGGGGTCCAATGGTGGCTTGGAGGGGGTAGCGGGATGCAGACGACCATGGAAGGCAGTGGTGAGGCATGTCGATGGACTGGACCTGCAGAGAAAGATAAATCCAGTTGTGTGAAAACCAAATCTGTAAAAAATGCACACTAGTAAAGATGCTAAGATCAGCAGGGAATGGTAAGTGGATGAAGATGAGGCTTAGATCAGCGGTTCCATGGTTGAGAGCCTCACAAGAAGAAGAAAAAAAAAAAAAAACTTTTACTCTTAGAAATAAGAGAGAAGTTTGTGGTATCCATTTCATTTGAAATTGAGATAATCTTATTCCCTATTAAATTGGACTGAGTTTAACTTCTATCAGAACTGGGTGTAGACCAGATCCTTTACAATTACAAATAATAGATCACCACATCAGTTAGGAATACAAAAACAGATTGAGAGGAAAGCACTTGATCACACATTATGAGAAACTAGCCCATAACCGACGCGATGCGCGAGATTTTTCATTATAATTTAATTACAAAATTTAAAAGTATTGTCATCGTACTTTTCATTATAGGTTCCAAAAGCAGTTCTATCATACATTTAATGCAATCAAATAAATTATCTTACCTCAAGTTCAATGATTAATTATCTTTTCAGTGTTTTGAAAGCGTTTATGTTCCTTTTATGCACAACAATCAAATAAGTTTTTACCCTTTTTTTTTTCTTCTTTTTTTTTTTTTTGCTTTCAAAAGCAGAAAAATCACTTCCAAAACATGTCTTAAAATTTGAGTAAATCACAAAAATCATTCAAATGAATTAAAACATACAACCCTTAATTTTAGTTTAATTCATATAAATAAAAAAACTTGTCAAAATCTTTGTTCCCATATGAGTAGTTTAAAATGAATAAAATATAAAGAAAAAAAAAATTGAAAGAGGAAAACTTGAATTATGCTTGATCAAAGCATGAATAGAAAATTAACAAGAATCTCTAATATTGTTGATATGATACCTATTAGATTTCAATAAAAATAAAACTTATAACTATGAGCATTCAAAGAACAAAAAAAATACAGAGCAAAATAAACAAAGATTTTTTTATGAATACAAAATAAAACAAAATATTTCACTCAAGTTTTTTTTTTTTTTTTTTAAAAAGGTTTTTAGGTAACGTATTAAGTATTAACACATATAGCTTTTGATTCTATATACCACAATTTTTTCTATATATGACTTTTTTTTTTAAAAAAAAAAAATCCTATCTATGGGTTTTTTTCTTCGATATATGAGTTTTTAAGCAAACATATTAATATATATTAAATAGCCGGATCAGTTCAATTTTAGTTAAAGCCGGTTCACTACTTAAATGACTAGTTTACTCACTAAAAAATATGAGTTGACGCTACATGTTGCAATTTTAAAACACTTGTGTTTTTTCTTTTTCTTTTTTTTTTCTGTTTTTTTTTTTTTTGTTTTGTTCCTTTGTGGCAGGGAATTGGGTTCCTCCGCCTTCGCCCCACGCCCCTCTCTCCATTCCTCCGCCTCACACAACACCATTGCCGACAGCCGAACATGATATTCTCTTTGATGGTGTTGTTTAGGTAGTTGATGAGTTCCACCGTTCCAAATTGGTTTCTCTTAAGGATAGAAATGTCCTCCAAACCTTGGAGGAAATTTGTGTCTTTCTCTGAATATGTTATGGGTATTCCTCTTAATGATAGAAACACAACTTTGACCAAACTTTTCTTTTATGTGGTCATTTTTTTTTTAAAAATAAAATATAAAGTATTTTTTTTTTAATTTACCAACTTTTTTTTTTTTAAATGAACATATAAGAGAAAAGTTGGGCCAAAATTCTTTCTCTAAGTTATGTCTCTATCATTTATTTTCCTCTTTTATGTGTTTTGGTATTCTACGCTGATATGGCAATTTATTATTGGTTAAACTTCAATCATAATCACCGAATGGGCCTTGGGTTCAGCTAGGTTTAGCCCATCGACTAATTGTCCATCTCAGTCCACCACTTTCAGCCCATCGCCACTTAAACCCTACTTATACTAAATCCAAAACGGTGTAGTTTAGGATAACCGCATCTATGCGGTAGTTTTCACTACCGCATAGAAGCCGGATCCTGCCCGCACCCCCTGCACCGCTCCTCGTTCGTCTGAACCCTCTGCATCGCGATTCGCGCCTTTTTAACCTACACAATCACATCACTATACACACTTCTACTACTACTAAACGACTTGTTTCTTCAAGGTACGTGATTTTACACTAACCATGATATTATCTTGGCCTTAGCTTCTGAAAATACTAGTTTTTCCAAGACATGGCGCTATATTTAGTGGGCAATCTTTATTTTCGTTATTACCTCTGGTTTTCATTTGTTTTCTTGTGATATTTTCTTCTGCACTTTGTTCTGCTTGTTTTTCTGGAAGATGGTTCATGGGAAACGGTAAAGGATGTAATTTTTTTTTATTTTTTCTTGATGATGTGTTTTTTAGGCCAGATGAATTTGAATTAATGTAAAGAACTTGGTTGAGATAAATGGAGCTAGGCAGGTAAAAACTAATAAAAGAAGTGTAAAACTTGGATTGAATTTATGGGATTGGGATGTCTTCTTCGTGGTAACAAATGTTGAGATGGGTAGTAGTCGCTTTGGTTGGCTCTTTGCAAAACTATGCTGGAATCACTTTTCTGGAATCGGGAGAAATTGAAGATAAACAATGTGTTTCTCTTATATTAGACACATAACTGTTTAGAAGCTAAACGCCACTGAGGTCCAGCTCAAATAGCGCTTCCTCACTTTCTAACAACAAGAAGTTGCGGGTTTATAACTTACCGGATGCGTGTGTACTAGAGGCCAATGAGCTGTACCTTAAATGGTACTTCCTCTTAGAGGTGGAGGGTGAAATCGTGGGTCCTAGGCTTAGTGGTTGCGGTGTAAGTTACCAACAAAAAAAAAAAAAAAAAAAAAAAAGACTTGTACAGTTCTTAGGCTTCAATTATGTATTCTTAGGTTTAGGGAATGCAATTCTGAGGTCATGTTAGTATTCTTGAGACTGCTGCTTTTGCATATATGTGGTTCATGGTGTTAGTATTTGGTATTCATCAGCAAATTATCATTGATTGTATGGTTATTGTGATAAAATTGTGTATAAGCTCTCTTCTGTTGCTGAAACAAACTATAATGTTGGACTTCAAATCTGTTTGGACGGCTGTATTCGGAAAGTTTTTTTTTGTTGTTGTTGAGTATTAGGAAAGATTTTTACATTGAATAAACTGAGAAAAAGGCACAGCATAGTGAGGAGACTTGTGTTGTATGTGCAAGAAGAGTTGGTAATCCGTTGATCATCATCTGCTCCACTGTGAAGTGGCTAAAGACTGGGTTTTAGTTTTCTGTCTTTTTGGGATAGAGTGGGTCATGCCTCAACCAGTAGTAAACCTGTCAGTTAGTTGGAGAGGTTTTGAAGCCACCGCTGTATAGAAGTCTAGAGGATGGTTTCCCTTTGCTTAATATGATGTATTTGGAGGGAACGTTGTACTCAAAATGTTGATGATTGTGAGAGATTGGTGATTGAGTCACCTCTCTATGTTTGGATGATTGTTTATAATAGTTCTCTCTTTTCTAATTTCCTAGCGTTTTTGGATTTGTGTTCTTTTCCAAGGTTGGGTGTCTCTCTTGTATACTTGTTGATCTTTGTAATCCTAGGCATGTATGCAACTTATTGTGGCTTCTAAAATTGTTTTTCAGTGGCCTTTAGGCATGTAATTATGAGTTTTGACCTTATTAATATTGTGATCCAAGCATGATATGTGACTATATTAAGTACTCCTGTTTTCATTCTAGTAGAGACGTGATGGGGGCAGTTTTCCTGGGCATGCCAGGACCATGGGCCAATGATCATCGTGAACCATCTGATCATTATACAACAAAAATTGGTGGACTGCCTGTAAGTAACTGCAGTTGATCTGCTTGCACAATTTTATTTTTGAAGGTGTGGTGTTATTGAATAACCTCTACTCCTTTTTCTCCTCCCTACTTAACAGGATTGGCCTCTTCCCGAGGAGGCTGTAAGATCCAATCTGCTTGAGTGTGGTGCATGTGGAAGTAAACTCTGTCTTATTGCACAGGTTTAACATTCTCAAAACTAGCAGGTTACAATATTTGTTGAGAATGTATCATTTGAAGTGTGTAAGCACTGGAATTATTTTTTTTTCTTCCCAGGTTTATGCTCCAGTTTCAAGTAAAAGTTTAGATATTGAAGAGCGTGTTCTTTTTGTTTTTGGTTGTGTGATGCAAAAATGTCAGAGCACTCCCCTGAGGTCTTCTTCAATTTATCCTCCAATCTTTAATAAAATTGTTAGTACAATAATTGTCAATACCATATTTCTCTTTTTCTCCTGCTAATACTGGTCGTCTGCAGTTGGCGGGCTCTTCGCGTTCAGAAATCACCCGATGTAGAAGAATCGCGTACCAACTCTTTGGAAGTGGCATCTTCACCTGCACCCTGTGTTTCAGTTTCAAATACCAGCTGGTGGGAGGGTTTTGGTGATGAAGATGGTGAAGACATGGATCTGGAGGAATTGGGTAAAGCACTCTCTGAAGCTGCAACCTTTGCTTCTCATTCCAAGAAACCACAGAGCAATCACCATTCTGAGACTATTATGAAGCCCACACCTGTAAGCCCTAGAAGAAGAATAATGGATGCCAACACACCAGGTATGGTTAAGAAGTGGAAGAAAGCTTAAAACATATGTTTCCTTTTCCGCATTGTGTTGCCTGATTTTCATATCTCATGAGTTGTATGTTATGAGTAGACTTCTGCCGCATCAATTTTCTACCCATAATACTATAATGTAGCAGTATTTTTCATGAGAAAATGCGATTTTCATGCTTGCGGGTTTATAGTTCTCTCCCGTTTTCAAGCTTCAAATCGAATTTAATCATTTGACCGGAACAACCAATGCACAAGTAATCACAAAACATGCAAAAGAAAAGAACCAATTATGAAATGAAGGGATCTTGAAGAAAGAAGTTGAATTGGCTTATATGTTCGTTTCCTTGTTATGTGGAATAGAAATGTAAAACGGTATGTTGTCATACTGAATAGCTCCCCCGCCCCCACCTTGAATCTAATTTTTGGTGCAGTTTAGTTTATTTGGGTTGCAAAATTATTTCTTGGTTGTTTCTAAGCTATAAATGTTGTGTTAAAAATGACATATTTGATTTCTGTGTTTAATGATTGCAGTGGTACCTTGCTTTTATATTTATACTCAGGAAGAACTATCCTCAAGGGATATAACTTCAATATGCTCAAATTACTCGTCACTTTCCATTAAGGAAAATGGTGGTGATGCTAAGGATCATGGAGAAGAAGCTTGGGCAGAGGAACGTTATGAATATGATAAATCATTGACTGCTGATAGGACTTACGTTAAATTCAAGCGTCGACTGGATGCATACCCAGAGCAATGCTTCAGGTATAAAACCAATTAAATTTAGGACCTGAATCACAGACGTGTGATTCTACTGGTAGCTTGATATGGCTGTTAATTGATGAAGCATTCCTCTACCATTGTCTCATTCTATAATATCATTCCACTTGATCTATGGGTGAAGGAGCCCAGATCACCCCACCTGGGCGTCTCACAGAAGCACTTATACTTTGAGGGGCAATCTATATCAGAGTTAGGGCTCATTATTTAAGAAAAGGAGAAAAAGAAAAAAAGGAATTTATGTTTACATGCTTCATTCTACTTTCTATTCATTAAAAAAAAAATCTTCATTCTACTTTCCACCAGAGTACCATATATGTCTGTTATACATGCTTATTTCTTGGTTGCTACTGATTTGAAAAGCTGGAGAAAGTATCAGTTATAGTAATTTTGAGGGTGAGTTTGTGACAACTTAAAAGTCCAGAAACAGATAACACGTTTGACTATGCAATTATCCACTAAGAAGTGTAATTACAGAAGAACTCAATAAAACAAGTAACTTCTCCAGCTTCTAGTTTGCCACAAAATGAAAATTGCATATTTATTGACAGTTGTTTTCTGACGTAGCTTTGAGTTTCCATCATGTTTAGTTTATATGTATATTCTAGAGGTGATGCATATATCAATGTAGAATTGGCGAATTATATCCTCTCTCAACTTTGTTGCCTCTAACCTTCGATTTGTTCTCTTTATTAGTTTGTTAATATTCTTGCTCGCTCAGATACTCATTTGGTGGGAAGCCACTTCTTGCTACAGCAGATGAAGGAAACCATGGGAGGTGCAGGCTCTGTGGTGGATCAAGGCAATTTGAAATGCAGCTAATGTCACCGTTGTTATATTTTCTGCTCGAAGCAGTTGATGATCGTCAAAGACTGTTGCTGAGGAATTGGGACTGGATGACACTTATTGTATATACTTGTTCCAAGGTGAGTTTTCAACTCTGCTCTAATTGGTGTAGATGACAAACCCTTCTCCCCTCCTATCCGCAAGTTTCAGAGTCATTGGATTGGCTTACCAAACAAATCAGTTGTTGCTTTAGTGGTGCTATCTTGAAATTGTCCTTAGTCACTCAGTTTAGGAGAATAGGTTTACCAAACAAATTGTCCTTTATCTTGAAATTGGCTTACCAAACAAATTGTCCTTGTCCTAGCCCCTTTCCGTATTGACAAATATCCTTAGTGAAGCAGATATGACTGGTTGGTTGTCTCTGACTCCTTTTGATGGTCTTACCTTAAAAATTTGTTCCTCTATGTTTAGTTGTAGATTTAGGGTCGCCCTCAAAGTCTGCATATATATATATATATAAACTTTGATGCATTCTATTTTTAAGATTATGGTACATTTTAAACTTGTGTTTTACACTGTTGCTGTCCTTTGTCATTGCTAGAACTGTTCTCAACCAATCGATGAAGAAAATTCCCACACTGGGGGCTGGATTGTGGCGGAGGAGGCTGTTGTGGTACAATGTGAGAAACCCTTGGATGAGTCATCTTCACGTAGCTTTTTCTCATGATTTGTAATATTAACAAGCACGTCTCACATGCAAGCAAATTTTGCTCTTACTCTGAACTGCTTATAATATTAGGAATACTCCCCTATTGATTGTGTTATGGTGCAGTTTCATTACAGAAATTAATAAAGATAATTTTGCATTCGTTGATTTCATTTGTTAAAATCTTTGCACAACTGATCGGATTCGATTCATGTTCAACAAATGAAGACAATTCCTTTTTTTACATCAGGAAGATGAGTGATGAAATGGTGGCCCAATCAGTTAATTCAATTCCTTGTTCTGGCCCAAATGCAAAAACCAGATTTTTACTTCCAGTGCCATTTTTTTTTTCCGACAGAGTGGGACCAGAATCAGGTTGAGTTTCAGCAAGTCATTTAGACGTATCTCCTGTCTCAAAATAGATATCATACTTTTTAGATTGTCTCAAGATATTGTCTCACAAGAAGAATTTTTTTTAGATTAAAATAAAATAAAAAAAATTCGAAGTACTTTATTGATGGGAAAAAATATAAAATTAGTACTTGTAATTTACTTGATTTACAATTAGCTTTCTTTGATATCAAAATGAACTCAAAGGTCTTTAAGCTATGCCAAAAAAATAATTTAGTTCTTACAGTCAAGTTCTGTCCATTAATTTGACAGATTCTGTTAGTGTGACACTGACTTAAATAGAGCAAGTATCACAATTTTATTACCTCTAACGTTTTATGCTATCAGAATTTATTAAGTCAGTGAACAAATTTTGACTGTAAGGACTAAATTATTTTTTTGGCATACTTCATGGATCTTTAAATTCATTTTAATACCATATGAAGTTAATTACAAATCAGGTAAACCACATGGATTGATTTTGCATTTTTCCCTTATCGATAAAAATGAGTATAAATTGACTTACAAATAAAATGAGACAAAACTAATATTGTCAAGATAAAATTATTATTACCCTACTTCATTTCAGTTATTTCTTCTAATTTTATCGTCTATCTCTAATAAATTATGTTGGGGTTAACTGGGCCTAGCAAACCGAATACTCAGCGGAAAAGGATTCTCCATTTCAAATACTCTTAATTTTCTCAATTTAGTGCATTTTGAAAGATAGTGTTGTCTAAAAGTTTTAATGATGGAAGTGCATTAACTGCACTATCTTTCAAAATGCACTAAATGGAAGAAATAGAGGAGATTTAAAATAGAGAGGATCATTTTCCATACTCAGCATAGGCCCAAACTTAAAGCCTAATTATTATAAAAGTCCTACTAAAACAGCTCACTACATGGCAATAATCAAATGGATTTAGGACTGCCTTGTGGCGAGCATTCAAGGGTCATATTCAAGATTTCCTCACTATAAAAGTACTCTCCAAACAATTAGAAATGTTAGGCTTACAAAATATTTTACGAAAGAATATATATATATATATCTTACAAAGTGATGTAACACAATATAATTGAATTTATCAAAATTTGAATTCATCTTCTTCTAAATTATATTATGCCACGTCAATTTTTTTAAGCGGATAAGCCTAGCATTGCTCCCAAATAACTCAAACTCACTCATTTTTACGCCTCTCGTTCTTTCTCTCTCATACAGCTGTCCGATAACTTTTTTCTAATAAATTATTAATCTTAATCCTAATCTTTCAATTAGGCTTAGAGGCTAAGCTATTTGAAACATAATCAAAATCTGGCCGTGCTCTCTCATGTAGTCGTTTAATCAGTGCCCACCTTTTACAGTTATGAAAGATACTTTTGGCTCTTGGAAACAGCTAGCAGATGACAGAGAAAATCCAGCCGAAGAAAAGCATGGAAAGTTGGAGAGAAAGAAAAGCTAAACACGTAAGAAATGCGCGTAGCTTGAGGGTGGCAGCTGCGTAATTACGTCAAAGTAAGAGGCCCACTCTCGTAAATGGAAGGTATATATATATATATATAAGAGGATCAAACGGTGTAATCAAGTCATGCCGACCAATCCCATCGCGCCAGTGCTTGTCGAACAGTAGCTCTCGTCGGCCCACACGGGAACACTAGACAAAGCCCTCTCTTGCCCTCCGTTTGACGAAGTTCATATACACAAATAAACGCCTTTTTTCTTTGAAGAACTCGTATCCCTCTCATGGAGGATCGTAAGGAGGTGGGTGAGTGTGTGTCTGTGTGGGTGTGTGTGTGTGAGTGTGACTCTTTTTTTTTTCCCTGGTTTTTTTTGGGTTTTTTGTTTTGGTTGCTGGGCTGTCTTGTTTGTTTGATGAGAAATCCGAGGAAAATACAAAGGAAGTAATTAATGAAGTATTTATGTGTTTCGTGTTCTTCTGGTTTTGGGAAAGGATACTTCGAGTTAAAACTTCAAACGGATGTGTGGATGTTGATATTTATTCATTTCACAGTCAGTAAAAATCCAAAAATATACATATTTTCTTTCGTTTTCCTGGCAAGCAAACGGAGCATGAAACTTTTTTTTTTTTTTAGTCTAATATCGATATATGTGTAGCTATACATGTACATGCACACATATATGTATGGCTTTTTAGATTGAATTTTGCGTTTACTTTTTTTCTTTTTTGGTTTCCTTCTTTTTTACTCTGTCTACCTGGATTTTGTTTCAGATGAATATGCCTGGAATTAGATCTATAAATACTCGTTCAAACGGTCATTTACTCCTTTGTTCTGGAAATAAATTGAGATCTATAAATACTCATTCAAATGGTCTCTTTTGTTCTAGATAGTTAAATCCCTCTTTCTTTCTTTTGAATTTTTCTTTTTTGATTTGTTCAGCCTTATGAGACATTCAAACTAGCAATCATTTCACCCCCCACTTTTTTTTTTTTTTTTTCAAAGATGAGAAACAGTCAAAGTTAGCGCCTTTATACAATTTTTTCTCTCTCTGGGTTTGAAATTCCACTCCTGTCATGATAGTTTTCATCTCTTTTCATAGTATACATATTTGGAAGAACATGTCCAAAGACCAATTTTATTTCAGATATCCACCAAACTGACAATTTTGGAAAACAGAGCTAGAAGTTAAAATGAAGGTAAAACTGAGATTTCCAAACTTATTTTATCTACTTTTGGGCATTGTGCAAGAGGGTATTCTAGATTCACATGTTAAGATCATTGTAAAGAAGATGCATGACTTTTTAGTCACAGACATGAGCAATAGATGCTGTGTAGATTTTGTATTTCATGGCTTTTTATCATGAACTTGATTGTGTGCCTATAAGGTTTCCATTATGCACTCTTTCAGGCTCTTGGGAGGTGAGTTGGTAAAGTGATTTTGATAAGATAAGAAGCATTGATGATGCTTTTTGTTTAGAAAATTGTATTTTTCTATGAGGGGGCATTGAATTTTTTGAAGTAATATTATGAATAAGTTTAATCTTTTTTTTTTTTTTATGCAGAAGAATGCTCCCTGGTTATCAGTGCCACAATTTGGGGGCTGGGACCCGAATGCACAGGTGCCAGACTACTCCCTGGATTTCTCAAAAATAAGGGAAAATAGGAAGCAAAACAAGATGCATTTGTCTAGAGCGAGTCTTGGAAACGAGGAAGAGCTGATTGCCTCATCCACCACAACCAGTACCAGTGGAAGCAACCCTCAAATTGATCAGCACTGCCATCAGAGCCAGCACTCTCCAACTGTAAGATTCTTGTCCAGTTCTTTGTTGTGATTTTGTCTGCTGGCATTATTTAATGGTGTATCGAGTACAGCTAGATATGTAGTAGTTGGTAGTTATAAAAGGTGAGAGAGAGAGAGAGAGAGAGAGAGAGAGAGGAGCATAGTCTACAATTACTATGATGGTGGCATGCATGTGGTTGGATGGTGGGGAAATTGCTAACTTGATGGTGGGAAATACTGTGGGTCAATACCCAAAACTGCTAATGTCTAGGTAGGAACTTTCATATATCCTAAGCTTTGATTCAATTGATTTTCCTTAGGGATTAGAGATTTGAAAACACATGCACATGCACATGCACAAACACCTGTATATGCTATAAACTACATTTTTATCTCATAACTATCTAACAATACTGATGTGACACTTCTAACTCATCTTTGAATCAGTCCTTGTTTAAAAAAAAATAAAAAATTTAAGGGTTAGTTGAAACTGTCATATCAGTATTATGGGATATATATATAAAAGAGAAATATTATGGGTTAATAAGTTCTTCATATTTAGCCCATATTTTCTTCCAAATTCAATAGATGAACTATTAGATTTGTTGGGTCCGCCATTAACTTATGTGGAGTCCACATAAGTCCACAGATCTAATGGTTAATTTATAAGATGAGATGGGTGAAATATAAGAAAAACATTGATCCTTAGTATTTTTTTTCATATAAAATAATGTTATTTAATAAACTAACATTTATTTTTTATCAAGCCCTAATCCCAGGGCTAACTTTTGCCGACACATAATATTCTAAGCATTATTATTTGATATAATTGTGAATGTGCAGGATGATTGTCATTGAGAACCGCTAGTCAAAGAATTTTCTTTTGGTGCCTTTTCTTTAGTTAATAGTTTTATAAAGGAAATTGAGAATCTAATGGTACAAGAATATGTAGAATGTTTATAAATAGAGTAATGAATTCTTAAAAAGTGATTTCGGACCCATCATAACTCTTTTTCTCTATGATATTGTGTCCTACATCATTAAATTTTTTTTGAGAGGGACCCATCATCATCAACTTGCATGATAGAGATGCGTGCTCAAAAGTAGAAAGATTGATGCAAAAACTAATAAGAAACAAGTGAGATTGTTACCTTTGCTCCACGCAATTCTCTGTGGTGCACATGCAACTGATGTTTCCAGCCATAAAATATTTTCTGTTTGTGGGGAAAGAAAACAGAAATAAACTTCTTTTCTGGTATGATGATGCAGAGTTGACAGGAAAGTTTACGAAATTTTTCTAATTTAAAATAATGATGGCGGTGCAAAGAGGAAATAATAGTTTTCTAATTAGGGTTCCATTTCTTTTTAATTATATCAATGGTCGTCTTTAACATCTTTTGAGTATTTGTTGCAGGCAAGGAGGAGCTTTTTCAGCTACTTCAACTGTTGCGTGAAAGCCTGAGACTCGAGAACACATTATTACATGTTTTCGAGCTGAAGCTTAGTGATATATTTGTATTGAGAAACTAAATTTCTTTTGCTTAAATGTTTTGGGTTTCTCGTCTTTACTGTTTGATCAAATGTGAATCGGATTTCTCGCTTATGACCCTCGAGATCTTTTTATCGAGCATAATGGTGCGAATTGAGCTTTAATGAGTTCTAATATGCAACGTCGGCCAGTTCTACTTTCTCGGTCAAAAAAATGCATTGTTGGAACGCCAAGCAACTCTAGATTTGAGGGCTCTCGCTATAGCTTAACATAGGAAAAGATCATTTATACCGATATTGGCAAGATACTTTTTTTTGGGGCATCGAAGATGTTCCAAGCATTTCATTAGTTATGTATAGGTTTCTAACAAAAATACTTATATGAAAAACACTTTCGCTCTTTTACACTATACAAGTCTTCAGTAAAACTCATCCTTAAAAATTTGCTTGCAAGGAGAGGGTGTTTAAAAGTTTATATGTACATGGTTAAAATTGTACTTAAGCAATGTATGATATTTAAGATTGTAACATAACCCCACACCTTGTAACCGACGTTCACAATGGTCTGCTCTCTTGATACTGACCTGATAATAGGTTTTTTTTTAGAAACTTCACTCACCTATCAGTATTCGATGGCTTAAAACTATTATGTCCACATATAATGCTAAATTATTTTAATCTAGCATATATGTAGTCCCTTATGTAACTCAACTACAAAATTGCAATTCAATCAATCTCACACTCCACAAGTTGAGTCTAATTCCATACTCAAAATGGGATCTAGATCCTCTCCAATCCAAAATGGATTGGAGACTATCTAGTTAATGGCTAGGTCTTAGAAACCCTAGGGCCACATGTCCCACTAATAAAAAAAATAAAATATTATTTAATATTAAAAAAGAAAATAAAAAATAATAATAATAATGAGGTAGCCGGCCACCCAATGGCTAGCCAGGGGTGGCTGAACCACTCCCATAGCCTATTCGGCCACCCCCAACTTGCAAAAGGGAGGTGGCCGAACCACCTTCGGTCAACCCCAAAGGATCACATGAAAAAAATAATAATAAAAATAAAATTATAGGGTTTGTGGCCACCCCCAATGGCCATGGAGCCACCCCAGACTAGCCTTTGGGTGTGGTTCGGCCACCCCCAAAGGCAAACCCTAGAATTTTTATTTTATTTTATTTTATTTTTTCATTTGGCCTTTGCGGGTGGCCGGCCAGCCACCCTATTTTTTTTTTTTTTTTTAATTCTAAATAATATTTTGTTATTCTTTTATTAATGAGACATGTATCCCATTTGTGGCCCTAATATTTCTAAGAAGAAATCATAACCATTAACTGGATACTCTCCGGTCCATTTTAGACCAGAGAGGATCCAGATTTCTCAAAATAGTGATTACTTTAATACTAAATTATGCAAACCCTAAATAAAACTCACCATTAAAAACTGACTTACAAGTAAAAGGTGCTCAAAAACTTAAACAAACCTGATTAAAAGTGTACTTAAACCACATAAAACACGTAGCATTAGGAATCTAGGATCGTAATGTAATGTTGAGCGGATAAGCAAGCCACATCTAGAGGAAGTTAGTATTTTTTGCGTCCTGTCAAGCCACATCTAGAGGAAATTAGGATTTTTTGCGCCCTGTTAAGCCACATCTAGAGGAAGTTAGGATTTTTTGCGCCCTATTAAGCCACATCTAGAGGAAGTTAGGATTTTTTGCGCTCTGTTTTGGTATGCCGCTTTTACCATTAATAATATACAATAATAAATAAAATTGATCTGTATAAGCAACCACATTAGGGGATTTGATTTGACCGAAACAGATACAGTAGTTCAAAATTTGAGAAGTCAATTTTTGCGTCGCATGACTAATTGGGAATAGCTTTATGGTTCAAATGACAAACTCAATTTGAATATGATTTATGTTTCCAGCCAAGTGGTTGCCAAAGACGAACAAATGAACGACTTCAGCTGGCTTCATGGGAGTCACTATCACTCACTCTCACCGCTACAAATTCTTTGAAAATCTTCTATCTTGTCCCGTATTTGATGCTCATTTAGATTAAAATATAGGCCCATGAAACAGCTCCAAGAGCCAAGCTTCGGCCAACACAAGAATCTATCAGAACCGGACGATGCTTGGGCTGGAGTAAATAGTATGGCTACCTTTTCCCTTTAACAGGTGGGGCAGCGAAAAAATTTGCATAAATTCTGGCAACATGTTTTTGTTTTCTGGCTACCCATGTTCAAGTGACATAATTAAGCAGCATAGAATTCAAACCCTAGCTCTCTCAAATGACATTGCTAAAACACGAACTAAAGACGAAGCTAAAACCTCCAAATGATCTGAAAATTAAAAATGTGCATGTTCAGACACCAATTATAGCAAACTTATTTCAAAGTTTAAACTTCCATATAGTCTTTTCTCTAATAGATTTCATGTTTGGTGTCATACAATACAACCAAGCAGAAGACGATCAACGAAAACAAGCTTGACCTCAAAAATAAAAGCTTAATTACACATCAAGCTCTCCCTCTTCTACCTAATCAGCAAATGAAAAAGAGATGACATGGACTGCTTAGGCCTGGCAAAGCTTGGGAAAAATATGAAATAAAATCTCATAAAAGCCTTGCACAGTGCTCGAAAATTCTTTTAACCGTTGCTTGCCAACAAACTTCGAGAAGTTGTTCCAGGATTATATTGTTCCTACGGTCACACCTTTTTGATTATCTGAACAACATCCTCATCCTCAAGCTCGTGTTCCTGGCGAGTACGAAGAACCAGTCATTTATTCAATCACTAGATGAGATAAAAATGAATTAAGGAGAAAAATAAATTTGCAATTAAAGGAACAAAAAAAAAAAAAAGGAGTACAAAGGAGGGTATTGAATAAACCTTGCCAACCCTTTGGGGCTTGTGTTTCGCGCTTGACCCCCATACCAAAGCACTGTAAATCAGCCAGAGTAAGCCACCATTGAACAGTAAAAATGAGGAAGAAAAAGCATCAAACTAAATGAGGACGCTCAACCAAAATCCACAATCTAATGGCTCTACTATACATCTATAATAGGCATATTTCGCGTAATTAACTGCTTTAGAAGGGTAATCCAATTGCTGTCAAGTAGCTTAGGCTGTTATTGCTATTTCTCACAAGATGTCAATCATGAGATGATTTGCCTTCCAATAACTAAATCAACAAAATTCAGCTTCAAATATTTGATAAAATTAATAATATTGTCAAAACAATTCTGCCAAATTAAAAAACTGAGACTGAATCTGCTATATCAGCTGGTTCTAAGATTTTGTTGTGTCTAAGACAAGTCACATTATATGATGAATGTGGCGTATAGAACATAATTGGCCTGACTATT
This sequence comes from Corylus avellana, assembly GCF_901000735.1. NCBI lineage: Eukaryota > Viridiplantae > Streptophyta > Magnoliopsida > Fagales > Betulaceae > Corylus > Corylus avellana. The sequence goes on along the minus strand of NC_081551.1, from coordinate 5,514,827 downwards.
CTGCCACATTATATGGTTGGTTAGAAAAGATATACCAGGAAAGATTATTAGACAATTGTCCAAAGTGATTAGCTAATACTGAGCTACAAGCCAAATCTAGGCTGCATTTGGCCAAAGGAAATTCCGATGACTACTCAATATTAGGAATGGCTAGGGAATTTCTCCAACTTTGTCTCCATCAAGGTTGGGGATGGATCCGGCATTTGAGGCTTTGGTTTCGGATAACTTAGATTCCTCTGGCACTTTTATCCATTGAAATCCAAGTTTCACTAAGGCAGTCCAAGACTGGAAGGTGGAATCTCTCGACTCTTTACTCAATATATTATACTCCTTGAAAGCCCGTCAAGGTGAGGCGAATAGTGTTGTGGAACCCAGATAGCAATCACAACTTTAAAGTGAAGAGCTATTATGAAACTTTACTGGCTGAAGAGCCCTGTCTGTTCCCCTAAAAAAGGGTTTGGAAGGTTGAGGCCCCACTCCACAATGTTTTCTTTACAAGGACAACAACTTTGGGTAAAATTCTCACAGTTGATAATCTTAGATGACAGGGTTTACTCTTGTAAATTGGTGTTACCTATGCAAAAAGTATGAGGAGACCGTAAATCACCTCCTCATCCATTTTGAGACACTAGTGATCTTTGGCACTTGGAGTTTGGTGGGCTATGTGACTATGTACAACATCCTAAAGCTGCTTCATTTCTTCATTGTCGGAAGACTAAAGGGTGAGAACATTCCAAAGAGACTATCTGAAAAGTTATTCATGCATTCTTAATGTGGAGCATTTGGAAAGAAGAGAATCGGTGCCTTTTTGAGGACTGCGAGTTCGACAAGCTCTATTTAAAATCCTCTTTTTTGAGATCTCTCTTAGATTGGGTTGTAATGTTCCTAATTTCTCCTTTTCGAATCTTTTAAATCATGTCAACATTTTAGATTTTAGACGCCTTTAGGGCCGTGGTCTCTCTTGTACACTTTCATGTACAAGGGCTTTGCCTTTTTCTTTTAATAAATTATAGCTCATTAGGGGAAACAAAAAAAGAGAGGGAGAGAGAAAGAAGCCTTCAAAGCATCTAATTTTTTGAGGGCGTGGACAAGTACCTAAAAAGGATTTCTTATGCTCTCAAATCTTTTGATCCACAGTTCGTAAGAAGTTGAAGCCTATAAAACCACAAAATTTTGGAGAGGGCACTTACTACTTAAACTGTTTAAGCATATCCTTGTGAATTCGTTCACAGAAGTCCTCAACTGTCTTCCTTTTAGATGACAGAATTACAGGGTCCTCATAGTCAGGATTCATCCCTTTAGGCTTCGTGTATATGCGAGTCAAATTTAGATATTCCCATATCTTATCCAGCAGACCATCAAGATTCCATTCCAGGTGAGCACTGCAGATAGCCATGGTAAATCACCCAATAATAATAATAATAATAAAACTGATCACTAAATAAATGAGTTCATAAATGTAATTGAACTTGCGAAGAAAGATGAACAAAAATTGCTGTCTTCTGCAGGGAAGACTGAGGGTGAAGGGGGAAGGGGGTGGTTATGGGGGCTAATAATGCAACCAAAGAAAGTCATTCAGAGAACAATACCTGGGGCTAATGATAACAAGTCAAAAAGAACTCGTGACTACAAGTTACTCTTAAACGAAAAAGTAAAGTTCAAACCCAAAGATTCATGGACATACTTTTTTTTTGATAAATAAAAAAGAAAAATGTATGGACGCCATGTCCATACATATACATATTTCTAATTGAAAAAGGCAGTAATTTTGATGTTTGGATACCATGTCCTGAACATTATCAAGTAAACTGCAACCTACTAATGTTTCCCAGTATAACTTCTACAAATGCTGTTAAATTGAGAAAATTTGGAGAAATGTAATGTGCGTGGCAACATGGTTAACAAAATGGGCAAATTTTGATATGAATACAGCATGTCTTCAGACATAAGACAAAGCAACAGCTCAGATACTTTTGAATAGAGACAGTTTTGAGTTGTTTAGTGAAACTGAGAAATTTGTTATGAGAGAGAGAAGCATTTCTCAACAAATACATGTCCATGAAACTATAGTCAGAGGAACTCGCGCACTGTACTAGTAATGTACTTAAAGATCTGGACATATCTCCCATATGATCTAAAAAAGGAAGTGTCCCAAAAAAAAGAATTGTATATGTGATGGCACAATCAGAATATCAAGGTACAGGATCATGTCAAAGAGAAAATGTTGTCCAGATACAGTTGAGCATATTTGCCAATGGTAACTGAACCAAATGGTTTCTCATCCCCTAATGAAACAAGGGATGGTGTGTGAGGTCACACACAGATTCATGACAAACTACTGTGTATTATCTTATGCAACACTCAAAAGGGAAATAGAAAAAGGCAAGGAAAGGTCCTAAATAAGGACCAAGTGTCAGTACGGGTAAAAAAATACCTGACTGGGCAGTAGTGAGGAAGTTTATCCAAAATCTCCAGCTCTTCCAGGGTGATCTGATCAATCTTGTTCACAACATAGATGCAAGGCATATATATCCTACTTCCCTCAATGACATCTATGAGGTCATCAGCAGTTGCATCATACCTAAGAGTAATATCAGCATTGTGAATTCTGTATTCACTACATATTGCCTTCACAGTTTCAAGGTCTAGATGTGTGTTGGTAACAGTTGAAGTAAAATTGATTCCACCCTTATCTTTCTTCCTGAAAGTCAGATTAGGTGGTTCCTTGTTTAACCTGCATCAAGAAAATAAACAAATAAAAAGTTAGCACAGACAGACCTGGAGGAAAAAAAAAAAAAAAGTTAATGAGGAAGAGAAAAATATATATAAGAGAACTCTATGAACCAAATAAAGTAATGGAAATGCAACTCAAAAGCATGGGGTTACACCTAATGATCCTTAGGAAGTAGCAGAATTTTTTTTTTTTTTTTTTTATAAGTAAAAAATAAACTGCAAATATGGAGAATCGAACTAGTACGCTTACAGATGAAGGGGCGCCTTCGGACCATTGAGCAGAATTCATAAAAGAATAAAGAGAACAGCAAACCATGATCATAAATAAAAACATTTGATCATCTACAATATACTGCCACAGAGCAATTCAAGATACTTCAAGAAACTCCATCAAGGAGTGTAGTCCTAGTTACACTATAACTGGTCATAATATCAAGGAAGTGTTTAGCACAGCTTCCTGCAATTGAAACTCCTTCTCAGGGATGTGCTTCTAGAAGAAAAAAAAAAAAAAAAAAAAAAACTTTCCAAGAATGCTTCTTAAGAAAAAGTGATATTTGGAGAATCAGGATTGTACAGACAAGGAACAGAATGCCTTTTATGTTGATCGAAATGATGAGAAATTTTTTTCTTGAAAAGAAAATAAAAAGATCCACAAGATATTTAGCTGAAACCTTATTAGCTAAAGGTAATCTGACGGAATGCCAAACCACCATCTGAAATCCACTGTCAATCAAGTATTAGCAGCAGAAGTAAAAACACCAAGAACCACAAGACTAACAGCACGCTCCTGGAGTCTGCTCATGTCAGTTCTTAACAGAAAATGAAGGCCGGAAGCCTTTCCATGCTCATAAGATTTCACAATTGGCAAAAGGCAAGACTGATAAGTAAGCTTCAGCCATTGAAGAACACATGCCAATCGGTAAGGAAGAAAGGTAATTAGAGGACAGCAATCAATACTAGAGAGAGGGTACAAGAAGTGCACAAGAGCACTCAAAGAAAAGAGAAAGAGAAGTCAGAGCCCGAAATTGAAGTAAATCACTCACACACACACACACACACACACAGAGCTCTCAGTAGGGACAGGTCTACAATACACTTCTTGAGATTTATACTGAAATCTAACAACTATTGAAATGGGCCTAACTATTCAATTAACCTAATAATGGAAAATGGGCTACAATTACAACATAATGTTCAGCCCAACTACCCAAACCACTACACCCTTTACAACCTACCACCCACTAAAATTGGTCCTGTTATATTCTTATTCAATCTATTAGCACTGAAATATCCCTTTCACCTTTAAAAACGTTCCAAATCATAATCTATGCTACTGTTTGGCCACCACATATAAGTGTTGTGGGCAGCACTTTTTCAGATTGCTTCTGCTGTCTCGCACAATAAACCCAGGAAGTAGATGTCTGAACCGATAGGTTTGCATCAAGTTGGTTGTCACTCAGTGCCTCAGTAACAAGTTCAGAAGCCAAAAAATCTCTTTTGGGCAAGATAACACCTCAGTCTCAAAAATTGTTGTATTTTTATTCTCCATAAGAATATGAATAATAAAAATCTAGAGGCGTAGTTCATCACAACAGTTGAATGCATTTTTTTTTTTTAAAATAATCGAGATATCATTAAACTACATCCCATAAGTTCATGTCACTGAGTGACTTATCAAAAAAGTTCATGTCACTGAGTTATTATAGGACACTTGTCAGACACATGCAGGAAAAATCTAGAAAAACCCATTGCCAAAATAACAAAGAGAGCATCTTTTACAAAGACAGAAGTATTAACCGTGCACATGTTACCTTATGCCAAATCCCTCAAGTTCTTTCTCTATCAGACGTTTGTGAGTTATAGGCTTTATTGCATCAAGAACAATTAAAATGCAATTGCATGTTCTAGAAGTGCTGATGACCTGCAATTGCAATGACAGATCAATAGAAGACCCAATTAGATGGGCATATGAAGAATACACATGCATCAGAAGCATCTATACCATGTGAACTTCTGTATGCCAAACAGATTGTTAAATAACATGATTTATATAATAAAACCTTCATTTCACAGCATCAAAGGCCCAATGACAACACAGAATTGTTTCAGAAACAATATTCGTAATCTTTTACTTATCAAAAACAATATCTGTAATCTTTCATAACCAGATGTCACAAAATTCAAAGACAAGGTTGGCCATCATGTTCATAGATGATTCTGGTATTCCTGAATCCATTCCACTACCCAGGTCTAAAAGTATGACCCTACACCACGTGGACCCAAAAGCAATGGGCAATCGAAAAAAAAAAAAAAAAATCTGGGCCATGTTTCCCAAGAGAAGCGGCCTTGCATTTAAGGTGCTGGAGGAGGTTAGCATGTGTCTATCTGTCAGATCCGATGTTATCACCAAATCTTAGGATGCAATGATACAGTATCGACATGAAACATGTCTGACTTCTATTCTTTCTAGACCTGGTGTTAACTGCACAACTAACTTGAAATAAAAACCAACTTATGACATATCCATAGAAGATGACAACAGATACGGAAAATATCCTGTGACAAACTTTTCATGAACTGTAAGTTAATTCCTTATTTGCATTCTAGGACACAAAGTTCATGTCCAATAGCAAGCACGTCCAATACATAGCCTATAGCCGTCACCAAGTTTTTGGGTCTCACAAAAAGTGTCATTCTTTTCATTTGTTCGTTTAAAATGCGCATATGCCTCCGGGCCTTGAAAACTAAATTTGGTACAACCTATTTTCAAGGCAATTAATTTTCCAAATCTGCCCTTTAAGGCGGCCTTCATATGCTAACTACATAGAATATACAAAATATGCGAGGAAAACTTTGAAACAAAATGAAATATTGAGTACAGAGAATATACAAAATATTTCCCATAGATAACTCGATAAATATTTATGTATATTTAGATAGAAATGGTTATCAAGACCAGCCTATTGTAGCAAAATCACCAACATGCAGAGGCAGAAAAAACCCAACAAATAATAACGGACAACCAAGTTGGATAGAAATGTTTTACCTGCCGCCCTCTACCCTTTCCATCCTTAGCACCCTCAATAATTCCAGGGAGATCCAACAACTGCCAATCAAAGTTTAAAAAAAAAATTCAGAGAGAGAGAGAGAGAGAGAAGACTATCTCAACAACTAAACATTGACAGTGCGAGTGTGAGAAGAAAAAAAATCCAATGAAAAGTTCACTCATCAAAGCATGTTGTGGTATCTTATGGATATTATACAATTTGAATACACAAAACCATCACCACCAAAGGGGCCACAACCAATGATAATAACCATGCTTACGTATGATTTTTTGAAGAAGGGCATTCGAGTCTTAGATCACCAATTGTTGTTACAGGTTCAAAATCCGAACCAACTCCAAAGGAACAAGTTCAACACAAAGTTCTCGAATGGAAATATTTTTTTTTTTTTTTGAAAAAAAAACAAAGAGTTGTACGAGAAAATCACTGGGTGTTAAGCAAACAGCATAGGGCTTCAGCTAGTAGATGATGAGAAGTAGTGGCTTCTCCTCTTTGTTTTTGGAGTTCTTGGATCTTAGTAATATTAGAATTTAGATATCTTTTTTCTCTCTTTTGTCTTCTTTTAGCTTTTCTCTTGTATACTCTCTGAGTAACTATGAAAGCAACCTTCTAGAATTTTCAGACAAGTTTTATTTAGTATAAAATGCAGGACTTTCTTCTACCAACCTAACATGTTCCCAACCCCCAATAAAACAAAGAACAACAAAAAAGTAATCAACTTTTTGTCATAATTGAGATATTAAAAAAGCTCAAAGATACAACCCAGGTACACAGGAGGATACAAGAGATGCACCTAGCTGGAACGAGAAAGAAAATCAAGAAAATTAGGCAAATTTTTTGTTTCATAAATAAGTAATTCATTGAAAAGTGCAGAGGAGCGCAACCCTAGTGCACAAGATGTATACAAAGAAAGGCCCCACTAAAGGCAAAAAAAGGAACATAAAGAAAAAAATTGAGGCATAGTCTAAAGCAGTTTTCCAATGGTAGAGAGTATTGAAAAAGAAAGACTTTACTTTCGATACTTTCCTCTCATGATCTCCAAACTTCTATCATTTCTTTCCCTCCATAGACACCATATTAGGCAAAACAGAATAGTATTGCTAATCGTGTTTGTGCCTATTTTTAAGGGAAAAGAGCCTAGGGAAATGGTGATACAACATACATTCATCTTCTCAAGACAATATTCCTTTCACACTGCTGGCATATTCAACCATTAAAGATTCATCAATCATGAAACCTTGATTTTTGAAGGGAGACCAGAATAAACATCTAACACACTGATATTATCGACATGAACCTTCAAAAGTCACATTGAACATAATAACACTTCATTTCGTTCTTAATTCCTACTCACTCATTAGCATTTTTCATAAACCATACACCCTTCAGAATGAGGGTAGCAAATAGCACACAGTAGCACTACCTAATTAAAACATAGTATAACTGATGCAGGAGCATCTAAGCACAAAGCAAAGAGGGTTTATCCAGTCCATTAGCAATCTCAAGACTAGTCTTTTATAATAATGCTATGATTGATATCAACATGTTTTAGCTGTTTACAAAGGGCATGTGTTGAATCCTTTATATTGTAGGCAGCCTTTTTATTCTCTATTGCATGAAATTTCATATCTGAATTCTTGGACTCTTTGGAGCCTAGAAATTTATCTTTTATTTTCCAACTTCAATCTTATCTTCTTCTCTTTGCAATAGTCTTGATTATTGCAGGAATTTCTTCTTAAACCTTTGTAAGCATCAATTTGCTTGAAAGGTGGCATCATTGGCTGGTTCATTTCAGATCTGCTTTAGATCTAAGTTCTCCTTGCCGCATCAACAACAACATCAAATAAGACAACAAGCCACATTCATGTAAAAATGGTGGTCCTCAAATGCAAATGAAAAACAACGTAGGTAGTGATACTAAGAACCATGAAGAGTTGTTTTGAATCAAACATTGTTAAAACAAGCAAAATTGAAACATTTCTTTTTTTATCAATAATAATTTATTGAAGAAGAAGAAAAGCTCGCATACACAAAAAGTATACAAGAGAAGCAACTATCCTATTGGGGTCAATAATCTTTTTTTTTTATAAGTAAAGATATATTATCAAAGCGCAGAGGGGCGCAACCCTAGTACACATGGAGTATAATTGGGGTCAATAATCTTAAAAGAAAGGATAAGTTAGAAAAATAATTAAAATTGTGTACATTGGCATTTCAAAGAGGACAATCTTTTGGGACATCTCATAATGGAATAGAGCACCAACAATATGGGACAGGAGGAATAAATCATTTCTAATTCAGTAAGTAAACCTTCTGAATTATCTCACGAAAAACAGGGAGGTGTAAATTTCAATCTTGATTTGAGAGAAATCTAATCCATTAAGAGTTTTATTCAAATTTACAACTAACGAAAAAAAAAAAGGAAGTGGGAGAAAGAAACCCAATGTCCCCTTAATCATGTGCAACACACATATAGATGGCTGCAGAATAATACATTTTTAATAGAATAACCAGTGCAGGATGATATTACCTGAATTTTAGCTCCTCGATATGTGATCACACCTGGGATGCAAGTTAAAGTAGTAAATTCATAGGAAGCAACCTGTAAACCATAAGAAGCCTTCAAATGAACCATGGAAATAACCAAAAAGAAACTTTCATTATAACTATTATTTCACCATTATCCATTATCCATTCCTACAGAAGCAAAAGGAAACAATGACAAGAATAAACAGATTCAACGTTAGAAAGGCATGTACACATAGTAATGAGCTAGGAGATCCACCGTCCATAAGCTGCTTGCATCCATAAGATATGCTTGGTGCACAATGGTGATTGTAATTAAAAAATTTCAAACAAGAATATTTCACCTCTTGCGTGAGGTGTTTATTACACCTTAAATTTTCAATATTTCTTTATCCATTCTATTGTCCAATCTTTATAAAAAAAATAAGTAATTGACCCCAATGGGAAGGAAAATGGGAGATTCAAACCAATGATCTCCATTTCATGAGACATGGTCCCAGTCAATTGAGCTTCATCCTAAGCTTCGCCTACTTTCTATTAGGGCTGTAAATGAGGATGCAGTTATTAGCAATATCTGCATCCACGCAGTTACTACGGTTAATAAATGCTGTTATTATCTGCTATCCACATATAAGGTCATAAGCGTTTTGGACCTTGAAGTTGTAATTCTTGCTTCTAGTAAATACAAAAGGCATTAACTATAGTTGAACACTATTATTCATATAACACTTGCTGATCATTTTGCCATGAAATTTTCATCTCATACATTATTTAGCTTCTTGTATCATCTATCTATAGACTATAGTTGGTAACGAGAAAAATATTTGAAATAATAATAATAATAATAATAAAGAACATATAAGGCAATTAAATCAGAACAAATCAAAAAAGTTTCCCAGCAATGAAATGCAATAATATTACAAATCCAGCAAATATAAAAAATATAAATTACAAATCCGGAAAACATAAAATAAAATAAATTAAATTAAAATTAAAAAGAAAAAAAAAATTGTGGTTGTGAGGCGTGAAGTATGACTTTGAGATGATAGTAGAAAAAAACCTAACATAACCTAAAGGTCATAAACTTATCAAATCCAAAAAGACATCATTTTAGTGAATTTAATTTTTAATTTTTACTAAAATATATAATTTATATATTATATATAAAGAGAATGAGGATGTGATTATTATCCGCATTTGCATATACGGATAGCGAATAGTGGATAAGTGCGGATAGCGGATGTGGGCCGCGCTATTATCCACCCGCATTTCACCCCTACTTTCTAGAATATCAATTTTTTTCTCAACATGTAAGAAATGTAATGTAATTCATAATGCAATATAATTGATGGAAGGGTAAATTTAAATTGACAAAAAGAAGCATTCCACCAACAAGGACCAACAACAGACTTTTTCTCTTTCATTTCATAAGTGATTCCAGTAATCTGTTCCATACTAACAAAAATGCCAATTGGCAATATTAGCCTTTCCAAACTTCATGGATGAAAGAAGATAATTTATGAGTTGGAGAACATCAAATACCTCTGAAAAGGTCCCTGTTAATTTATTTAACAGTGTAGATTTCCCAACTGAAGGGAAGCCCACCAGACCAACTCTTGCATCTCCACTTTTAGTAACATCAAATCCTTCACCAGCACCACCACCTCCCTTTGAGGGAGGCGCAAGGAGTTCCCTCCGTAGCTTTGCAAGTTTAGCCTAGCAACACATAATCACAAATATGTAGATCAGTTCTGTCAAAGAAAGAATGTGAATGCACCATGGAATTGGGCAAGTAAATCCATGTATGATTAACTTAAGCTACAAATAAACACCATAATGCACCATGGAATGGCTTTTGATTAAAAGGAGCACCTAGATGGAGACCCAAGTATTCCATAGGAAGAGAAGAGAAGAGATGCTAACACTAAGAATACCGACCAACTCTTCTTTATGCAGAACCTCCCCTACGGTGACTAACTTAGATTTTCAGAGGTTGACCTTCAATCCCAAAATGATGCGAACAAAAGATGAGATATTTCCATAGGGGTAGCGTTGAGGATGTCTACCCAAAATCCTGATAAAAAGCCCCCAACCATTGCTCTAGAGACTCAGAGAGCCCCCTACTAAGTGGGTCCATGACTATCACGAAGAGAAGGGGTAAGAGAGTGTCCCCATGGCACGCCTTAAGAACTACCAAAAAAGTATGTGGGCTACCGTTGATCAAGATGGAAAAGTGGGCTGTGGGAATACAAGCAAATATCCAATTCCTCCATTTAGTACCATACCAACAGCGCCTCAAGAGGTAGGAGAGGAACTCCCAATTGATATGGTCATGAACCTTTTCCAAGTCCAGTTTGCACATAGCACATTAGATATTCAAGAGATTTCAAACCCTTTGGTAGAGATAATGTTTTCAAAATCTGCTTCAACTGTTTTTATTTTTTTAACCAGAACTGGCTAGATGATGTAAACAATCCCATCCTGATCCCCGCCATTTCAAAAGCAAGTTTTAGACCAAGAATGAGTTTCGACACACACCAAAGAGATCCATATTATGTTTAGTACTAGAGAATCATTTCATGTCATATCCTAGACTATGTCTGTAAGAAAATGATCTTGAATAAAAGATTAATCGCTATAGTTCATGCCAGGAGTTAGTGTGATCAATTGGATTACAATCTGGTATCATATCAAACCAATTATGCAACCACCATTATCTTCGACCAACACATAAATCAGGCACATGATGAATATTTAGCCTAGACTTGTGATTTCACAGAGCACATATTTTCGGCACAACAATGATCTTGATTCCATGGATCACTAAAGCATTGGGTTAAGATCGCATAGACAGTGTATTAGGTGCTAAAAACTTTTTAAGTGATTTTTTTTTTTTTAATAAATAATCGACATATCATTAAAAGCGCAAAATGTACAACACAGGTACATAGAAAGTATACAAGAGAAACACCTAGATAAAAAAGACAAAAGATCATGAAAAATAAGCAGATTAGGACAGTCAAACGCAGCAGTCCAAAGCTAAAGAGTGTTGAATAAAATAAACTTTATCTCAACCACCGTCCTCTCATAATCTTCAAAACTTCTATCATTTCTTTCCCTCCAAGGACACCACAATTTTCCTAAGTGATACTAAACATGCCGCACTATTCAATTTTCCATAATAACAAAGAACATAGAAAAAATTGAGATATACGAAAGAAGTTATAATGCAAATATGAATCTTCACAACATCTTCCAATGAAAAATATTAAGGAGCGGAAGAATATCTACCTTGAGCAAGCCCAGGTGATGAGCAGTAGCCTTGTTCTTTTGAGTCTTTGCCATCTGCAATGAACAGAACAGCCATGAGCATATTGCAGTTAATCAAATAATTGTCAACTTTATACCCTGAACAGCAAACAAGATCATATATCTATTCATCTAATGTCCCAGAATCTTATTAATAGGATAAATATCATTATGGACTCATGTCTATATGCAAGGATAGCAGAGAGACAACTGTGCATTTACTGCTTCGTCTCTGTTGCAAGGGAGTTTACAGTCTGAAATTTTCATTGTTTCAGATCATTGATCGCTGAGTTGGTTGTTCAGTTGTTAGTTTGATGAGAACGAATACTCGGGAATCACAACAATAGTGTGACTTAGAGCCTTTTCACTTGACTTAATTTTGTTTATTTCATGGGAGAGACATTATTAAAGTTTGAAGGTCTTTGAACTCTCATAACATAAGCTAAAGCTAGTGTTCTTTCATTCACTTCTAGATTATAAAAGGGCTTCCGTCTGTTTTTATTTCCACTTCTTTCAATTTTCATAATATTTTCAGTTTGAGGTGTTAATTTTTCTATTTTACACTTCCCAAGCACTAGTTCCATAAACTCAATACTTATGAAAAGAAAATGATAGAGCACAACTCTCCATTTGCATTTCTGAGAGCATGCAAGTGCAGGGAATTAGAAGATCAGATTCTTAAGAAGATTAAATGGGAGGTCTGTTCCCGTATATTGAGGGAGGGAAAGTTTAAAAGGACCATGGGTAATGAGAGAATTTGTTGCAGATGGGGGATTGATATGGGGATTTTGGTTTAGTCTTTGTGTAGGTGCTGTTTGTTCTTGTTTGTGTAGATTGCAGAGTGGTTGTTGCTTGGCTTTGGAGCCTGCTCCTTAGCCTTGCTGTTTTCCAGTTTTTTGCTGGAAAGCGGATGTAATTGTACTTGTTTTGTTGGTAATAAAAGTTCTCTTATTCATCAAAAAAAAAAAAGTGCAGGGAATTAGAAATGAGATTCATCATTCAAAGGAAAAAGTTCTCACACTTGCTAATGTTTTCGACATATCAAAACCACAATTCAACTTAAACACGAGTCAAAGGAAACAGAACTTGATTTTCTCTTATTTTCCTTTTCCATTTTCTGATTACTGAGCGGAACATAGGGAAAAATCAGGATAGTAAAGCCCTTCAGGTTATCCAGTTACATGAATTTTGATTATAAAGAGACTTAAAACTATGCTTTCAGTCATTTCCCTCCGTTCTCTCAAAAAACCAAACGGATTCTGACCGCTGAGGCCAAATTCTACTACAACTACTCGAATGCTAAGTCGAAATAAACTGCTTATAGCAAAAAACAACGAAATAAATAGATAAATATACTCGGAATTCTGTCTATTATTTTCTGAGTTTTCCTCTGATTTCTCAGTAACCAAACAAAGTTAATAGATGGTTCTAGGGTTACACAAAATGTAAGAAGTGCTTGAGGTATAGGAAACAATTACCTCATCTTCGATATCTTTGATTTTCTGCATAACCGTCGACATTGTTGAGGCAGAGAAGTCTAGAGTGAGTGCGTATGTATGTGCGTGAGTGCGTCTCCGATCACGATGTACGGGCGGTGGCGACTGAGCTGTAAATGGTTTGTGAATTGGTTCAGAGGAAGATGAGGTACTAGAAAAATTGCGCAATAAAATGGGCGTAGCGCTAGAAACGGCACAGCCCTTGAGCATGCCGGATTCGGCCCAACAGATCTTGGACCACGAGGTCAAATGGGCCAGTAAAGGGTGAGACCACCATCGTCCGATCCAGGACGAGGTTGTACACTTCTACTAAACTTACTATGTCCTTGAGTTTTTAACGAGAAAAATGTGGCACAACATGATTCACTTTGTGCCGCGTTATGTTGAAAAAAATTTTTGTGTAAATTTTGTTTGTAAGTCTAACATTCATCTTTTAACAATGGTGAGGGTGGTTCAGCCACCCCTATAAATTTTTTTTTTTATTTGGCCCTTGGCCAAACCACCCTCAAGGGCGATGGGGTGGCCGCTAAAGCCACCCCAGTAGCAAAAATAAAGTGGCCGGCCACGCCAAGGTCAATTTTTTTTTTTTTTTTTTTCCATTTGGCCCTTGGGGGTGGGCCATGGGGTGGCTTCGGTCACCCTATGGCCAAAATTGGGTAGCTAACCACCCCTTACTTTTTTATTTTTTATTTTTTTAATTATAAATAATATTTTATTATTATTTTAGTAATGAAACAAGTATTCCATTTAAAGCACTAAAATTTTTGAAAAAAAAAAAAAATTTAGCTCTTAACCGAATACTCTTCAATCCAAAATAGATGGAGTTTCCCTGCATTTTAAGTGGTGTGAGGGTTTGTTTGGTAAATGAGTTAGAGTTTCCCTCGTTACTATTCATCACTATTTTACAAAAAAAATTAACATAAAAACATTCTAACTTTTTCACTTTTTATATTACATCATTCACTTTTTATTATTATTTAAATAAAAAAAATTACTATAAAATAAATTTTTTTTACTTTTTCATACCATTTTTTTAATTTTTTATACCAAATATTTTTATTTTTTTTACATCAATCAATGTATTTTGGCGGACCCATTTATCATACACCCTAAGGGTAATCCTTGTTTTGGACACTAGTCTTAAAAGAGGGGGAGCCTTGTATAGGCCGTAAATGGAAGAGAAATCTCATAAATAGGGTTGCCACATGTCCATTTCCCAACCTGAACTTTTGGGTGGTAGAAAACGTTGAAGGTGGGTGGGTTGGTAAGTGTCTTTATCACAGACAATGGTCAAGGGACCAACAAGAACTAGTCAAGTCAGCTTCTCACTGCTCAATAAAACAAAAGGGTCAGCATTTTATTTTACCCATCACCTTCCTTTTTCTTTTCTTTTTTTTTTTCCTTTTTTTAATTCAATAATAAGACTGAAACGACTACAAATAAAATAGGATAGACTCTTCAACAACAAAATTCAAATAAAAAAAACACTACAAAATTAATAATATAAACAAACGATAGGCAATAGAACGCTTTTTATCACCTTCCTTGTTGTATCCAAGTTAAATGTGTTTGGTTTTTTTTTTTGGGACCCATCAAAGTTAGATGGGTCATATTCACAAGTTGAGTGGCTTCTTTTATTTTTACATCTTATTATGATTCCAAAGGACCAAGTCGGTAGTGGCAGCTAAACTGGTCAATTTTGGCAGTGGAGTGACGATTGAATATGTTGGATTTTTCAATGTTAGGAAAATGGGGAAGAAGAGGAGCTGGTTCCTAGGGAAATTAGGTTACTATCACGTGGCTTTTGTCATTTTAATGTTTAATATCTTTAATTTTAGTTTAATAAATTGGAAACCTCAGTTCTTCGAGTTCATTCTAATTTCAAAACATAAGTTGGTTTGATTAAAATTTTTATATAATATTTTTTTTTTTTTTGTTGTTCAGTCAAATCAGACATAAAGATTAAAATAATTTTAAATATTTTGTATTTTAAATTTTAATTTTTTTTTCTTAATATGTATAACAAAAGAAAGCGAACTACAAAAAATAGACAAACCAACAATACAAAATCAAATACAAGCAATTTAATGAATAAATCCAATCTAAACCGGAAGGAGCCATCGAAGGTGAACGGCAAGTGAATATTCTACTAGCGAAGCTGATAGCTTCTCTCTCTCTCTCTCTCTCTCTCTATATATATATATATATATATATATATATATATATATGTGGGTATTCGGATACCGTTATTATTTGTAACCACATATTTTAAAACAATTATTTATATTCACATATACGAATAAAAGAAAACAAAACACATAAAAACAACTTGGAGAATTCTGTCATTTCTATGTTGATATGACATATAACAACCGATCCAAACCAATATGAAACAACTACCATGTCCATTAAGTTGGTCTTCCTCTACCCTCTATCGGATCACGTGTTGGAAGACGATGCCTACTCCCAAGCCTTCTAAGAATTTTTTTTGATGGTTATGTAATATTTGTACTAGACTTTATGTAAGGGTGCCCTACACCCTTGTCTTCCCCTTTTTTTTTCTTTTTATTAATGCAATTCTCACTTACTAAAATAAATAATAATAAGCTATAAATCTTTCCATTTTACTGTTTTTTCATAGATTAATGATAGGAATTATATTTGTATTTTATAATTATTTCATAGTGTTGATGTGTCAGTTTCAATTAATCTGTTACAATCTTTATGTCTCACATAAGTTAAGTCTATATATATATATATATATATATATATATATAAACTCTTGGACACTCTCTCTTTGTAAGTCGGTTTTCATTGGTGAGTTATATCCAAAGTTTATATCATTTAGTATTAGAGTCAAATACCATATCAGGGGTTTGAATCGCGAAATAGGCTAAATAAAAATACTGGTGGGTGAGTGAAGCCTCCAAATAAGAATGGGTTACTATCGGATCAATGTCAATAAACAGATAAAGTAAGCCGGTTGCAGAAGCGTGGTGGAATGTTACAATTATTGTATCTCACATGAGTTTAAGTCTAATCATAATCATGTGTATATAAACTCTTAGGCACACATCCCCTACAAGCCGAATTTTAAAGATGTGATATACCTAAAGTTTGTATCATAATTTTATTTTTTATTTTTTTATTTTTTTTATTTATTTTTTTAGGGAAGAATGAAAATACTATTAAATTTGAATAATGTTACATGTTATATTCAAGGGAGCTTTTGGAATTGCGATTTCATAAGAATAATCTGTGTTTTTAAAAGATATTACAAAACTTAAGGCGTTTGACATTGCAATTTAAAAAGTGCTTAATATATATATATATACGATTTCTATAAGTAAGGAGTACTTATTTGAAAGTGCTTGAAGTTAAACTAAAATCACAATTTCGTATAACAAATATTTGATAAAAAATAATTTTTAATATGTTTTACCAAACGCCTTAAAAATTTTAAAAACACAATTTTTAGCGATTTCACAAGAATAATCTGTATTTTTAAAAGATATTACAAAACCTAAGACTTTTGACATTGCAATTTAAAAAGTGCTTAATATAAAATTAAATATATATACGATTTCTATAAGTAGGGAGTACTTATTTGAAAGTGCTTGAAGTTAAACTAAAATCACAATTTCGTATAACAAATATTTGATAAAAAATAATTTTTAATATATTTTACCAAACACCTTAATAATTTTAAAAACATAATTTTTAAAATCGCACGATCATCAATGATACTCACTCAATGGCGGATGACATTGCCACATTAGACAAATGATGTCATCCGCCAATGAGATGATAACGAGTACATGACATAAGAATCATTAAATTTTGTCAATAGAACATTAGTTCGGAGTAGTACTGAAAAACAAAAAACAAAAAAAATAAAATAAAATAAAATAAATAAAAAAGTAAAAATGCAAGAATTGTCTTGATTGGTGTATTCCAGAATAATTCCCTAACATGCTATTTTTGATATTAACTTTTAGTTCTAAATCCGTTTTCTTTCTACGCTCAAATAGATATAGAATTTATAAGACAAGACAAAGTGTCATACATATTACATACATCGGAATGAGATTATATTGTACGTTTTTGGTATAATGACTGGTGTCGGTGGCCACCGAAAGCCAATCTTTTTTTTTTGACATGTCCACACAAGGGAAGGAGGAGAAGGGATTCGAACTAATGACCTCTGCTTCATTAGACGTGGTCACAGCCGATTGAGCTATCCTTTGGGGACACCGAAAGCCAATCTGCTTTAGGATATATATAGGAAAAAGTTCAAAGTTATAAAAATAGGGAAGAGGTTTTCGGACTTTCCGTTTGTTTCAGTTTCTTATTTCTTTTGGTGTTCGATAAGATAGAAAATTTTGGTCAATCTAAAAATACTTGTAGTTGATTAGAAAATTTTCATTTAAGCTATATAAAATGGTTTTTTTTTTTTTTTTCGTAACCCATTTTTTGTGTTTTAACTTCTCCTTATCGACTCACGATAACTAGGGCTGACAAAATAGATACCTAATACAACCCGATTACGACCCACGGGTACCTGTTACACGATTAACCTATACACGGACATGACCTATTTAGCTAAACAGGTTAGCAGGCCTGACACGATTATAATACGGAAAATAATCGGGTAACCCGACATGACTCGTTTAACCCATTTAAAATAACCGGGTCATATCAGGTAGACACGACCCGACACGATCCATGCTCTTAAAAGGTAACCCGACCCAACCCATTAAAAACCCTAAACCCTAATTTTTTTTTAAAAAAAATGTAATAATAATATATGAATATCAATGCAATTGTTAATAAAAACATTCACAAAATTAGTAACTTTCAAGTCGATACATATTAGATAATCCATTTCCATAATTTCATGTAATGCAACACTGATTTTAGTTTCTCTTTAAGGAGACTCATTTGCTATGACCAGTCTAGATGTTCTCTGTTTTACTGTTCATATTAAATGTCACATATATTTTAATGGTGTATATATGAAATGAATATGGATCAAATTAGATTTCCCACGATATTTCCATCATAGCAATAAAGAAAAAGATAATAAAATTAAAAAAAAAGGCTAACAAAAAGTGTTTAGGGTTACTCATTACTGGGTTAGACTTTAGGGCTTGTTTGACATTCATTTTTTTTTTTTTTTACCGGGTCTGGCGGTACACGAAATTAACTCGGTCTAAAGCAGGTACCCACCAGACACGACATTAACTGGGGTCTTAAACGGGTAGACCCGATTAAGACCCGAACCAGATAAGGCCAAACCCAATACCTATTTTTTCGTGTACTGTTCGTGTCAGGTTCGCTGGTCGTGTCAAAATTGTCAGCCTTAGTGATAATTGATTTCCTTCTTGCAGTTCATTTTCTAGTGGCCATTGCTGCCAAATGTTGTCATCCGCTGCCATATATATATATATATATTAAACAAGAAGGAAAATTTAACTATTGGATTTTGTGACTCACCCCCAGTACACGAAATTTAACTATTGGATTTTTTTTTTTTTTTTTTTTTACCTGATCTAGCGGTACACAAAATTAACCCAGTCTTAAGCAGGTACCCACCAGACACGAAATTAACCGAGGTCTTAAACAGGTAGACCTGATTAAGACCCGAACCCAATAAAATCAAACTCAATACTTATTTTTTTCGTGTAGTGTTCGTGCCAGGTTTGTGGGTCGTGTCAAAATTGTCAGCCCTAGCGATAACTGACTTCCATCTTGCAGTTCATTTTCCAGTGGCCGTTGCCGCCAAATGTTGTCATCCGCCGCCATATATATATATATTGAACAAGAAGGAAAATTTAACTATTGGATTTTGTGACTCACCCCCGGTACACAAAATTTAACTATTGGATTTTTTTTTTTACCGGGTCTAGCGGTACAAGAAATTAACCTGGTCTTAAGCAGGTACCCACTAGACACGAAATTAACCAGGGTTTTAAACGGGTAGACCTGATTAAGACCCGAACCCGATAAGACCAAACCCAATACCTATTTTTTCGTGTAGTGTTCGTGCCAGGTTCGCAGGTCGTGTCAAAATTGTCAGCCCTAGTGATAAGTGACTTCCTTCTTGCAGTTCATTTTCCAGTGGCTGTTGCCGCCAAATGTTGTCATCCGCCACCATATATATATATATTGAACAAGAAGGAAAATTTAACTATTGAATTTTGTGACTCACCCCCGGCTACGTGTCCTTTGGACCCTTCGCCCGCCCGCCACCAGTGGGAGCAAGCTAGCCCCCTATGTTGGTTGCCCCTTTCCCCTTTTCATAATAATAAGGTAAGCATTCAAGCCCAGCAAGAAAAGGCCCTATCGATAGCTAGCGCGCCTTATATTATAATATAATATTAGTAAAGCAACCTTACTAAGGGCTCAAAAGCAACAAGCAACGGATTCAGCTTTAGAAAGCCGTTGCGTTATAGACTAATTAATGCAATCAACATCGTATAAGCATTAATTCTCTAAACTAATACTAATATAGAAAGGCGTTAGCAATGAACAAGCAACGGATGAGCGCGCTAGTGCAAAAGCTGCTGTGCTAACGCGCATATGTTTTCTTGCTCTTTACTTATAAAAATAGGTTTCTTGCTCTTTACTAATAAAAATAAGGCGTTTGATTGCTCTTTACTAATAAAAATAGGGCATTTGATTGCTCCTTAGCCCTTAATAATAAGATAGAAAGGGCATTTCCCAACCTAGGTTAAGTTCTTTAGGACAAGACACTATTAATCAAGCTTTTATTCGAAGCTAGCTGAAAAACGGATGCACGCTACTAGCGTGGCTCGCTTCGCTTTTGTTGCAGAGCTCGCTGCTTTAAATTTTGTTACGGAGCGGGCGCTTGCCCTTAGTTGGGTTGGGAGAAGAGGGCATTTCCATCGCGAAGGATTCAATCCAGCGACAGGTTCCCCTACGGCTACCTTGTTACGACTTCACCCCAGTCGAAGACCCCACAGTGGTATGCGCCAATAGGACCACCAAAAACCTTGCACTAGTGGTATATAGAAGTCATGGGTGATCATTGGTCCGATGTTTCGGGTGAAACCAATCCCCAGGGTGTGACAGGCGATGTGTACAGGGCCCAAGTACATATTCACCCGGCATGCTGATCTACGCTTACTAGCGATTCCAACTTCATGTTCCCGAGTTGCAGAGAACAATCTGAACTGAGGCAATTGTTTCGGATTCGCTTTGCCTTATAGCCTTGCTTCCCATTGTAATTGCCATTGTAGCATATGTGTGGCCCAGCCCATAGGGGCCATGCGGACTTGACGTCATCCCCACCTTCCTCTAATATATCACTAGCAGTCCCTCGTGAGTGTGGCACCCACCTTTTTATTTATTTTGGAGCCGTTTTGGTGGGGTGTAATAAACCCACTATGTACCACACCGCCATGCGGCTCGCCTAAATGCCGAGTCTTTCTAAAGCGCACACTAGAAAGTGCTTCGAAAGGTGTCGGCTCCCTTATTACTAACAACATAGCTACATGCTGGCACTACATTAGTAGTGCTGGCACATCACTCAGCTCCTCGGCTCACTTTGGTTGCAAAGACTTTCTCCTTAGGCGCATGTCTCAGCAACACAAAACGAGGGCTTCGCTCGTTATAGGACTTGACCAAACATCTAACGACATGAGCTAGCTACAGCCATGCAGCACCTGTATGAAAGTTAGTACCATCCCATTAAGAACAAGTCTTATTGTTCATATGTCAAGGGCTGGTAAGGTTTTGCGCGTTGTATCGAATTAAACCACATACTACACCGCTTGTGTACGCCCCCATCAATTCCTTTGAGTTTCGGTCTTACGACCGTACTCCCCAGGCAGAGTGTTCACGCGTTAGCTGGGCTCCTAATCTGCGTAGACCAAGGGCGAACACTCATCGTTTATGGCATGGACTACCAGGGTATCTAATCTTGTTCACTCCCTATGCTTTTTCACTCCAACGTCGGTAAGGACCCAGAGAGCTGCCTTTGCTTTTGGTGTTCCTTCGTAGATTTTTAGATTTCACCTCTACACATGAAATTCCACTCTCCTCTGTCACACTTAAGTGAATTGGTTTCGAAAGCATTCCACCAATTTTTTGCGACTTTAACTTTAAACCTGATTCACCGCGTACATGCCCTTTACGCCCAATCATTCCAAAGAACACTTGCCCCTCCCCTCCCCACCCACCCTGTCTTAACACGGCTGCTGGTACTGAGTTAGCCGGGGCTTCTTCCTTGAGACCTGTCATGATCACACACTCGACGAAAAAGCTTTACAAGTGGCATTGCTCTTCTTCACTCATGCGATATTGTTGGATCGGGCTTTCGCCCATTGTCCAAGATTTCCCACTGCTCCCCCCCGTGGGAGTTCGGGCCTTTAACTGACCAACTACCTAATACTACATAGGCTCATCAAACAACACTTTTTAGCTTTCTTGAAGATTTGGCCCGAACTGTTCGGCAGATTCCCACACGTTACACACCCGTTCGCCACTTTGGTCTCAACTGTTCCCAGCAAATGGAGGCTGAAAAGCTTTATTAGTATTAGTAAAGGCTAGCGTGCCCTGTAGTTTTTTTGGCCGGGTGAGACAAGCTACCTTTAGCTAGAAGCTTCTTTTCCTTCTGACCAACTCCCCGAAAACGTTTGACTTACATATGTTAAGCATATAGCTAGTATTCCTTCTGAGCCAGGATCAAACTCTTTTTTTTTAGTATGATTGGGCCCCACAGTGGTAGAACTTGGTGAACCGAGCGTACTACTTCCCAACCTTCTGTGGACCTTGCTTCTTTTATGATTTTTACTACTTTCTTTATCAAAGTGATTGATATCAAAGAGAATCTCAACTACTCCACTCATGGAGTGCTAGTGGTATAGTAGTAGCGTAGTAGTTGAGACTTCGCCCCTACCTCTTAAAGCTGAAGGAAAGTATTAATGCAGGTTTTCCCTCTGATAGAAAATCCACCATAGGAGAATTTTGTCCCTTAAAAAGCAAAAAGCATGCCCTTTTTTTTTTTTTTTTTTTGGCAATAATAAGGTCTATATCCAATGCTGAAGCCGAGTATTGTGAATTTGCATCAACAGCTAGTGAACTTGTATGAGTTGGATCTCTTCTGACTAAAATTGGGATTTCGGTCACAGAACAAAGCATGTAGAAGTCGCCTTACTCACTTAGGGCATTTTCTCGGGGAAAAGGTGATTGCCGGAATCATCTTAGAACACCAACCATTAGAAGTGGAGATCAATTGCCGATCTCTTCACGAAGGGATTAGGAAAGGCCATCCTTTTTCTTCTCACTTGTAAACAAGAAATGATCAATATCCATTCTCCAGTTTGAAGGGTAACATGTAGAAGTGAATGTTTGATTCTTCAGTATAATTAACTAAAAAAATCACAATAGAAATTCAATTTCTCTTAAGGGTATTACTTTAGCCCTTCTTTTATTATTAAGGTTAGGGAATCTTAGGCTTTTCCTCTTTGAGGATGTACTATAGAATGTTGCAATCTTTTGCCCCACAACTTTTAGTTCTAGATTTCGATAGGGATAACCACGTCAATTTGAAAGAGAATGGTACCGTGGCGGGAAGTTATTCGAAATAGAAATGAAGAATGAGGTCATGATCGGAGGCGAATGTGGTCCCCGCTTTTTGAATAGTGTCCTACAGAGGGTCTTCCCAATCCGAGTAGATTAGGAAAAGATCCAGTCTGCATCGGATTTCGATTTCCTTCCATTTTCTCATGTTAGACCAAGTAAAAGAAGCGCCATAGAGTGGGAGGTCAACCAAATCACAATCAGCAACGTGATCCGCAAAATCTTCAATACCTCCTCTTATTTTCGGCCAGTAAGAACCCCTTTCATATTTGATTGCATAAGGCATTCATTTGAGTTTCCACTAATGCACCAAGGTAGGTTGAAAATAGTATGGATGAATCTGAGCTCTTTCTATAGGTCTTGCTTGTGAGAAACTGATGCTGGAGCATAGACTTATATAGCCATCCATTCCAAGTTGTAGTCTAGGGACGTGTATTCTATAGTGATAGTCTAGGTTCCAATGTGAGAGTTGGGACAACCACATTTTTGGATTTGTTTCAATTAATCCAAGAGTCACCAGCTGCTCTTTTTGAAGGAACATAGCAGCTGCCAGCATATTTTTAGAAATTTTTACAGAGCAAGGAAACAGATGCGGCAATCAAAGGGCTGCCATTAATTAGTCTAACGCATTTACTATTTTAGACAATTAATACTTTCGTGCTAGCAAACAAGCAACGGATTGAGCTTTAGAAAGCATTAATTGTATAAAATAGTAAAAGCGTTAGCAATGCGCATCCTTTTTCTTACTGCTCGGCCCTTGCTTGTTGGCAAGGATCTTTCTATAGGAGTATGTGGGTGCATTTGCTGAGGATTTCTTGATCGTAGTAGATCTATATGTGTAGAGAGAATAGTGAGTGCAATGAATCTTGCTCCCACTTTTGACGATAGAAAGGCGTAATGATTAGAAGGGGATTGGTGTTATTGGAACCTTGCAATACTCCCCTATGGGATGAATGGGGGTGTCGCAGAAAAGGTGGATCTTCCCTTTGGAGAGGGAGCAAGGCCCAGGACTGTCTGAGAAATCTAGTACTTCACCCTACAAGTCCGGTAATAGATAGTTCTGATAGCGCTAAGGCTTGAAAGCGCCTCCAATTCTTTACTAATCAAATGCGAAAACTCAAGAAGAACCCAATCTAACTAAGACAATATTCATTACCTTCTATTCCGATTGGTCTTCCGTACGCAATAGACAGATTTGCCTCCGCTACGCTACGCTACGGTAGTTTCAACGAGTAGCGTTGAAGTGCTCAGAACGAGGAATGTCGCATGTTCTTTAAAAGAGTCTTTATTACATCGGCTCATAATTGATTATTCAACGAAGCTTCTATTCTGTTGGAGCACAAACTGATACCTGGGCACGGGTCGAGGGACAGATCGAAACAAGTACATGTTCCGAGACAAAGGTCTAAGCTAGACCCAGTCTGAGGCTGAGGTGGGAATCCATCGGTGTAGGGTGGAATATCTCAAGGTGATATCAAGTACAAACTGACTGCGTGTGTGTGTGTATATATATATAAATCATCGACTGTGGTCCAATATTGTAGTAAAAATTGATTGATGTAAAAAAAAAAAAGTAAGAATGTTTTTTTTTTTTTTTTGAAAAATTAAGAATGTTTGTGTATGGAAAAATGAAAAAAAAAAAAAAAATTGTTTTGTAGTAATTTTTTTTATTTTAATAATAATAAAAAGTGATTGATGTGATGTAAAAAGTAAGAAAATGTTAGAAAATGAAAAAGTAAGATAAATAGTATTGAAACAAAAACGTTTACCAAACGAAGCCCATGATCATACATGCATGATAGCGTTTTGCATGAATCCTCATATATGATATTACATAATCAACTATTCATTATAATCTAACCTGTCATTAGTTGTTTGTAATCTTACATAAAGATTATATGATATTATAATCTAACGTTCATTAGTTGTTTGTGTTAGGTTTTATTTTTGGGTTGAAAACATGTGTTTAAGTTCTAATATTGAGACAAGGGTTAAGTCGGTGTAAAAATTGGTCTAAGACATGAAAAAGTAATGTTTACTAATGATGTTCAGCAAATACCTAATCAAAGTAACACATACATATGTTTTGATTCCAACATAATTTAAAGGTGAGTTTGATTGAGTTAGGAAGTTGATTAAGAGTGATACAACTTTGTATTTCATGAAAAGTTTATAATTCTAATGTTTATTAAGTCGAAACGTACAGAAAGTTGACAAAAGTCTGAAAATCTAGTACAAAGAGCCTTGTTCGAAGCTCATTCGAACGAGAGTACCTTATAATGCCTTGATAGCAATCTCTATTAAACCTTATTCGATTGCAATTGAACTCCCAATTCTCATTCAAACAAAATTCAAACGAGTTTACTGTTGACTGTTTAAAACCTTAAAAATCTCAAGTTTCTTACCTATATAAGCTTAATGACCTATGATTTTCACAAGACCCATAAGCTATTTTTCATTGTTCTTGGGAGTTTCCTATACATCTTTGAGCCTAAACAATTTTATTCCTTTTTGTTATTTATTAATCAAACCACAGAAAAACCCTTAGCCACCAGAGTTATGGTTTCTCGAGGACGAGGTTTGTTTGTGAATGTAATTCCTAGAAAAGAATGCTAGAGGTTCTTGAACTACTAGAGTCGCAAGTTGAATCAATGTTTACCATATGTTTTGTCAGTTGACTAATTGCAACACAAATTTTCTATAATAGATACCTTTGGAATTGGCTATTTTATATTCTCCTACAAATTCAATAAATCAACTATTAGATTTATAGGGTCTACTATTGACTTATGTAGGGTCTACATAAGTCCACAAATTTAATAATTAATTTATAAGGTGAGATGAGCCAAATATATAAAACAAATATTGACTCTTAATATTTTTCCTTTTCAAAAGCTTTTTACTTCGTTGCCAAATTCTTGTATTATATTTTCTTTTATGCCTTGTTGGATTGTGGTGTTTGAACTAAGAGAGGAGTTAGTTAGTAGTGACATGATTAGGATAAAATGGTTCAAATAAAAAGTAAAAATACTATTTTACCCTCGTTGTATTGCTTACCGATTCGTGGTGTTTGTTTTAAAGTTAATAACTTTGTTAATCTGAAATCTAATGATAAAATAAAAATATTTTCTGAATTATTACAGCTGGCCATTTTTCCGTTCGCTTAAGGATGGATGGACCAACTAAAAAGTTATTATTACTAAATTTAGAAGATCCTAAATCACCGCCGCTTAAGTGCAAATATATTGCCATATTGGGGAAACAAAACAGGATTTGACTAGGAGCAAGCTTTCCAACACAGGAATGTTCCTTGAAGCCTCCACTCTCCTTCTACGGTTTTTCATATTCCCAATCCCATGGGATGTCCAACGTACGCCGACGTTTTTGTCTGTTTGACTGAGTTTGTCGAGTTGTCATGGCTGAGTTATAGGCCTTGAGTCTTGACTAACCGCATTGTCTCGTACTGGTCAACTGATGATGTAAAGGGCGGTGTTCTACGTCGTTGGTTGTTGGCTCACCCGAAAAATCGGCGAATCCAATAGACGGTCGACGATTTTCAGTGGTTGTTAGACAGTCGTTCAACGGAATTTGGTAGTTTAAAAATGAAAAAAATGGTTTATAAAATTTTTAAATGAATATTATTTTTTAAAACTAAATAAGTTTTTTTTTTTTTTTAACCGATAAATATTTCGATTTGATTATTATTTTTTCGTTATATCAAACACTAAAAAATACGGAAGATAAGTCCATCTTGTTGAAATTATCTCACATCAGTTGTGGAAAGGGTTAGTGATCAGTTTATAAAGTGTGAAGAAAAACATCACATCTTAAGCTAGCTTTTAGGGTTAGAGAAGGTCCAAGACTACTCAACACTGATATCAGAGTCTAGTTTAACCAAGAAGTCTCGGCTCAACAGTCTACGGGAGAAATATATTGTCTCTGCTCCGACCCAAGACTCGATGTGTGAGGAGAGACTGTTGAAATTATCCTATATCCCTTGTAGAAGGAGCTAGTGGTTACTTTATAAGTGTGAGAAAATCTTACCTTTTGAGCTAACTTTTAGGGTTAAAAGAGGTCCAAAACCCTCCAACACATCCAAATTAGATATAAATGGAATGAGAGTAATGATATATACTATTCTTTTATTCCCTTAAAGTTGGACGTGGTTTTTAATATCACTATTTAATTTATAATAAATTATTATTAAATTTTAATTTAATAACAATTTTAAAAGTTATGGTTAAAAAATAAAAAAATAAATGATATATTTTTCTTTTTTATCTTCTATTCAAATCAGAAAAAGCTGGCTACAAGAGATCCAACAACCAAGCAAATTAATATATGCTTTTACAATTCATCTAAATAACATGAATGCTTTAAAACAGCGCCAGCACCCTTTTCCTTTCCTTTCGTTCTACGTATGAACCAAACAAATGAAAACCAATTATTGCCATTTAAGAGGGCCCAAAATAGAGAGAGTAAATGCAACAAAAATTAGAATACAGCCAATTAGGACAACCAATTAAGCATATGCAAAAGAATTAAATACTCGTAATTTTATTTTTTTATTTTTTTTTATTTTTTTAAGCAAATAAGAAAAGGGTTATGAAAGGGGGTTGTTCCCATTTTGATGTGATCTCTAGTGAAGTCGCTGCTGTGCTGCTAGAATCACAATACTAAATTTATGTTTTCAATTTGTAGTGTATTTTTTTGTGCACGGGCTCCTTCTAATTTTGTATTCGGAAACATTTTTGACTGGTCTCCCATCTCTTTTTCCTCTCCACTCTTGTGGCCCTTGGCCTCTTCTTTTATAATTAAAAAGTTAAGATAAGACGATCAAAATAACTATTTTATTTGAGTGTGATCATGATAATATATGTTCGTTAGAAACGGCATAGAAAGAGGTTAAACAGTAATAATTCGTCTCTATTTTTTCTAATAAAAAAGTTAAGATAAAACGATCAGAGTAATCACTTTATCTGAGCGTGATCATGATAATACATGTTGGCTAGAAACGGTACCAAAAAAAAAAAAAAAAATAGTGATCCTTTGCCTCTTTAAGTCTCAAACAATATAGTCAACAACATCTTCCTAGAATAAATTGCCAGAAAAATGATCGACTTTTTTCCATTCAAAAGAAGTTGAAAATATTTTTTTCTATAGCTAATAATTTAAACCAACAACTACGAAACATAATGCATGAAGACAAAGGGAGTCCAATTTCAATATCCATTTTTTATAGCTAAAATATTATTGATGTCCCACATAATCCTAACCTCAGACCAGGCAATAAGAGTGGCCACTGTTGTGGATAATGCAAGGAAGGGGATAAGGATGAATGAGCATATGTGTCAAATAACTTTTTATTTATTTTTTAATAAATAATTGGCCCAAAAAAAAGGATTTGATTGAAACAACTTAACCACTCTCACGTTAATTAATGATAATTTGATCATTTCACAACTCTAAGCCATTTTAAGAGTAATGGGATGCATGTTGATGGTGATTGAGAAGGAAAACTCAACTATACACTCATATTAAAAAACCAATAATACTATTTAGGGTTAAATTTACTTTATCTTCCTGAAGTTTTAGGAGTTTTTCAATTCGAATCACATTGTTTAAAAATTGGTAATGTACTTTTCTAATGTTTCAAAAATTTGCAATTCAGACCCTCCGTTACTAATTTTTGTCTAATTGGAAGGAAATTAAAAAAAAAAAAGCATTGAAGGTAATTACGTAATTTCATAGATTTCTGTCAAATTTGACATAAACTAGTAATAGAAGATCTAAATTGAAAATTTTAAAATATTAGGGGGTACATTGCCAATTTTTAAACATTGGAGTTTGAATTGAAAAACCCCTGAAACTTCAGGGGGTAAAGTGAATTTAACCCTACTATTTAGTTCACTGTTATATAACTGTCATATAAATTAATGAGATAAAGTAACAGTGAAAATTAATCTTTAATATTTTTATTTTTTTTCCTTATAAGTGTTGATTCATGTACTTATTTTTACAGTCACTACATCAAGTTATATGACAGTAATATAACGACATGTCCACATAAGGGGGGGAAATAGAATAGGGCGATTCGAACCAGTGACCTCCATATTATAAGGTGTGGTCTCTAACTGATTGAACTATTTATTTGAGACAAGAAACGCTCTTCTTTTTGACATGTATGCACAAGTAAAGAGAAAGAAAAATTCGAACTAGTGACCTCTGCTTCATGAGAAACTTTATTCTTAACACGCCAAAGGCTCAATTTCTCATTTATAATGCTATAAAGTATGGTGTCTTTGACGCTGCAATAATGTGTTTATAGAGAACTTAAAAGAAACCCTAAATAAGTAAATTTACGAATTTAAAAATAAATAAAACAAATTAAAAACTTCCAAAACTTACATGCATTTAAAGTGACTTTCAAATGGGACTTCAAATTGAGATTATCCAGAGATTTGCATTCAAAGTGCGCTCGAATGGGCTCTCCAACTAACTTCGCCAGTGGCCGGCACTCGCAGTAATGCTGTAATGGAGCATAATTTTTCTCTCACGAATTTAATAATTAGACTAATAAAATAATATTATATAATTTTTTTCCATGCCAGTAAATTAGTTTAATCGGTTAATTGTTTTATCTTGTAGGTTGATTTTGTTTTATGATGTGACCCATGACCCACTAGTAACAAAATATAGGAAATGATAAATTGAGTAAGTTCGTAGAGACCTTTTGACAAAACAGGTGATGAGGTGCAATATTTACGCTCTACTCTCATAGATGGCTCTTAGAATATGCCTGGTGGAAGCGATTTTAAATGCCCTAAAAGGCTTGTATGATCCAACAAATAGTATCAGAGTCAGGGTCAATAAAAAAATAAAATAAAATAAAATAAAAAGGTAAACATAATAAACACTACAGGCTCTGTAAAAAATACCAACAATATATATACCCATTCAAAATTTCAAACTAAAAACACCCATAATGAACAAAACCTATATATACTTTTATTAAGGAGAAAATTCTTTTGTGTTTTGACTTTGTATTGCCACATTTTTTCTAGACCATGTGTATCACTTTAATTTCATCAATTACACTTTGAAGTCTTATGGTTAATTTCCATAAAAGGTAGTATGGATCGTAGAGTAATGCTAGAAGTCATTTTTACGTTCCTTTTGTATCTCTCTAAAACTGATGTGACTTTTAAAATTATCATTTGATCAAAATTCAATAGTAATTTATCACATATTCAATGGTAATTTTAAAGTCACAATAGTTTTTGAAGAATACAAGAGAGACATAAAGAGGACTTTTAGTATTACTTTGGATGGAATCCTAATTTTGATTTAAGTTGGTAGTTAAAGATAATTCCTTTTTTTTTTTTAAGAGTTAGAGATCATGCCTTAATTATAAAGGTCGATCAATGGGTTTACCTCATTAGAAAAACTAAATAATAAAAGATGGTATTAGTCTATTCAAATTTTCCTTAAGAGGTACAGATGGATGTATTAAGTTGATAATATAATAATTGTAGCTAATTATAGACTTAAAAAATATAATAGTCAATAAGAAATAGATTCTTTTCACAACCAAAGGGCAGATCTTAGATCAGACGATAATATTTAACCTATTTATATGTTATGGATTTAGATCAACCTACTTAAATACCCATTTAAAAAAAAATAATAATAATGAAATTTCTCACTCTTTGGACCCTATCCTTTCCATGAATTATTAGGCCATTTTTCTTTTTGTCAACCATGATTGCTTCCTAGTCAAGGGACAAGAAATACGCGACTTCAATGCAATGTAAGAGCTCATTAGATTACTTCCCTAATCCAAAGTTTAACTAAAATAAATAAGTAAAAAAGGTAACTTAATATGAATTTTGTTTTGCAAAACAAAAGAATTCTTACTTGAATAAAAATACTTATTACAATTGTCACCTACAAGGCTAAGGTTTGTTCTCTCTACCTAGCCTAGATAGAGAAAACAATGATAACTATTTGATGTTCTTCCCTCCTCCTCCCCAACTATTTTTTTTCTTTCGGAAAACACATTGGTGAGTCTAGTGATACATACGTTATTGTAGTGTTTACTGTTTGTCTTATCTCAATATTTGCTTCCTGCAGCAATCTACGAGGTGAAATTTTGTCTGCTATTTGGGGTTTCGATTACCTTTAGTCGGAATCTAAGATTTTATTTACACAAAACCCTCAAAGTAGTGGTCCTAGATCTCCTATCTATCTTTTGGTTTTTTTCCTCTTTGGTTCTTTTTTGGGACCAAATAACTGGCAAATGGCGGATGAATTATCAAAAATGTGAAAGAATTTGTCATTTATGGGAGATGAAGCGAAGGAGATTGCAATTGGGAATGCGTTTTGTAGCATAGATGGAAAAGAGATAAAATTATTGTCTAGTTGAGAAAATTCTAATGGATTAGGCAATGGACAAAGACGTGATTTACCATAATATGATGCGGAAAGTGATTGAAATGGTTACATTAAAAGGGTAAAATATGAATTTGTTCCTCATGTAGCTAGATATTTAATGGAGTCTAATTTCACCATATTTCCTTGGCGTGTATGACCTGTGATGTAGGATCTAGCAAAAAATGCTATTAAATAAAGCATAAATCAAGTTTGGACAGAAGAAATTCGTCTCTGTATTTAGGGATAAATGCAAAATCGGTTCATGTGGTTGGCCTAATTTACAAATCACTCCCTGTGGTTTAAAAAATAATTGATAAGTTCCTAGGGTAGGCAAAAATAACATTTTACTCTCTGAACTCATTTTCCGTTAAATGACTTAATGGAAACCGTTACATTGTCACATCACACCCAATAAAAATAAGACACGTGTTCTTTTTTATTTATGCTTTTAAAAAATGACAATTAAGCTTTTCCACGTCATTTTGAAGCTGCAACACACACTCCACGTCAAATTAAATAAACCTAATCCCTCTATATCCCTTGTGTTGCCGTCTTCTTCATCTTCCCCAATGATTCTTGTTGTCATCTTCATCTGTGTTTTCCGTTAAGACTTACATCCACACATGAATATTCCTACAAGTACAAACATCATCTTACACATGCACACTAAGGGACAAAACAAGCCCCACAAAAGAAAAAAACAATTGCATATCTCAAAAAAGAGATCACTTTTTAAAAGATGAACCTACGGTTTGCTTTTTTAAGCTACCATCTTCCAACATCTATTTAACACAAACCAGAAAACACTTGTCATAGAACAAAAAAAAAAAAAAATCAAACACACAGAGAGGGAGAGATTGTTTCCATAGAAAGTTTTACCAAAAAACGCAAATGTCCAAATCTTAGACGCAGATGAAGACGACAACAAGAATCGTTGGGGAAGACAAAGAAGACGGCGGTACAAGGGATATAGAGGGATTAAGTTTATTTAATTTGACGTGGGGTGTGTGTTGGAATCTCAAAATTACGTGTAAAAGCTTATTTGTCATTTTTTAAAAGCACAAATAAAAAAGAACACGTGTCTTATTTTTATTGGGTGTGATGTGGCAATGTAACAGTTTCCATTAAGTCATTTAACGGAAAATGAGCTAAGGAAGTAAAATGTTATTTTGGCCTACCCTAGGGACCTATAAATTATTTTTTAAACCACAATGAGTGATTTGTAAATTAAAGCCAACCACAGGGACCAATTTTACATTTATCCCTTGTATTTATAATACTGTTTTGTTAGAACAACATACCCTATTTTTATTAAATGAATAAAGAAGAAGAATTGTTATAAAGAAATTAAAAAAATAAAAAAGTTTTCATAATCTGACAACATTTTGTAATTATTTCAATCACTAGCGTTACAAAAAACATATCACTTAATATATGTTTTTTTTTTTTTTTTTTTTATTGTTATAAGTATCTTTCTCGGTACATGTAATAAATACGTTAGTTATTTTGGGGTGATAAAGCATAAGTGGGTATTGTTTTCCCTACTGCATGATGTGTCATTGATCAGGAAGTCAGAAGTTTAAGAGAGTTTGTAACACCCTAAAATAACTAGTCAATTTCAAACTTTCTTATAAAGTCTAATTTCATTGAGTAACTAAATAATATAAAACTTAATACTCATGATTATCTTTAAGTATAAAATTAAAATATTACATTCAGAGTCCTAATATGGAGTTAATAGAGTCTGTCTTAATCTTAGTCACTTTTAGTTGGTCACTCAAATGGTTTAAGAGTCGTATTAATTTGGATTAGTAATTCTCTTTGTAACCGATCTCCAAGAGATTATTAGCAAAAAAAGTCTAGATTCCTTAGCAAATCTAAAAGTCTAAATTTCGTTACTATTCTACTCTGTAACTAGTGAGTTCTCATCATTCCTTCATAGAAGAGAAGCCAAAATGATTCGGTGCAATGATGTCTACATTCTCCTTCATGGTGGTGCTCGTGTTTTGGGAAGGAAGTTTATTTATTTTAAATGGGGATCACTACACGTAGTGAATGAATGGTTGATGAGTCATCACCGTGTGCCCACTTGGCCATCATCTTGTCCCATCACACTCATTCACACCAATTTTACCCACCGATTGGATTTCGGGAAACTCCCATTCACGCTCTTCGAGATTGCCGTTGGAATTTCTTCTGATTTTTCATTGTTTTTTTTCTTCGTTAAGAAGCTGCATGCCATGTGCCAATGCCAACCAAAATTTATTACTTCCCTATTTTTGATATCATACTCTTTCGTGGAGAGTCGTGCATATATATATATATAGGGACACTATCGTAATTGAATATTTGATATAATATATTTGAAAAAAAAGCTTTTATTTTAATTAAAAAAATTATATTACTAGAAAGTCACGACAACCTTAAAAAACCAGGAACGAAAATAAAAACCGAGGCAGAAACCCAGAGTCGTTGAGATTCCTTTCACAACCGTCCATTGCAGATCCTAGTTTGCACCAGAATATTATAAGTACTCTTATTTTAGATGCTATGGATTTAGATCACCGTTGTTTAAATAAACATTTCAGAGCATCTTCATGTTTCCCGCTCTCTCAGCTTTATCCATAAATTATCTCGAGAAATGTTTCTTTACGTATTTTTGTTGAACTTGGCATTACTACCGATAATTTTTTATACGATATATAAACT
Source organism: Corylus avellana (assembly GCF_901000735.1). Classification (NCBI taxonomy): domain Eukaryota; kingdom Viridiplantae; phylum Streptophyta; class Magnoliopsida; order Fagales; family Betulaceae; genus Corylus; species Corylus avellana. Next base: position 5,480,950 of record NC_081551.1, on the reverse strand, counting down.
TAACACGAAATTAAAAGTTTGGGAGTTTGATCCTAGCTAAATACGATTCAAACTTAACATACGACGTAATAACATGTAATTTTTTATATGACTCACAAATTCAATACGAATTTAATACAAAATTAGATGATTATAATTAAAGAGTTTAGCCCAATTAGAGTATCACATGTATTGGTACGATTCAAACCAGAATATATATATATATATTTTAAAATGCAACTTATGTTTTACACATAAGCTACCGCCCATTTCTCTCTCTCTCTCTCTCTCTCTATATATATATATATATATATATATATATATATAAACTTTTTAATTTGTAATATTCTCCCTCCAAATCAATTTTAACTTGGATGGATAAATTAATAAAATGATCAATTTACAAAAAATAAAAAATAAAAATTCACCAACCACTTAGAGCCTGTTTGGAATTGCGTTTGAAAAATAAAGTTTTTAAGTCAAAAAGAGCTTCTGGGTAAAAACTTCATTTTTAAGCTTTTGTCAAAAGTGCGTTTTGGCTATTTTTAGGCTTTTTGACCCTTAAAAGTGCTTTTAATTTTTTTTTACTAAACGAGTATTTTTTTCTTTAAACAAACTTTTTTAGTGTTAAAAATACTTTTAAGCCCCTCAAACGCAATTCCAAACAAACCCTTAGTCAGATTTTTGATAGTCTTGGGTTAACAACGTGGCATTGACATATTTTTTTTTAATTGAAAATTGATTAAACCTTAGAGACTAAAATAAAATTTAGACTTTTTTCCTTTTCTTTTTTTTATATAATTAAGGGGATGGTGAGAGTAACTTTTTATACATAAGGGGTAATTTGGTTATTTCATCCATTTAAAGATTAATTTGGACGGACCTAACAAATTCAAACCGAAAATTTGAAGAGTAAAATATAATTTATTTTAAGAAAAATAAATTATATTTTTACCTATTCGTAAATAGCTCTTTTTAGCCAATTTTAGTCTTTTAAGCATTTTTTGAACCTCTATATTTTAAACAATTTTGAAAATGTACCATCGCCCCATGTACCTCTTTAGGTCCACGCCCTTCACTACTTCTATCTCTTTGAAGGACAGAGAGAGAGACTTCGAAGAGGAGGTTGTTTCATTAGTGCCTTTAGTGAGTGGGGTACCCTTGGGTATGAGGGTTCTTTATAAAAGTACGGAGGGGTACAAAGTGAGACGTGGAGAATTGTGAACCTTAGTGCCTCACCTGTGTGGTCTAAATGGTGAATTTCTAGGATGTTTGCGGTATTTTTCTTCTCTTTTTATTTGTTTATATATAATATAATAAAAATAAGAGTATGCAAATAAGGTTTTTTATTTTTTTTTTAATTTTTAATTTTTTTTTATTTGTTTTTACATGTCCACACAAGAGAAGATGATGGAAGATTCGAACTAGTAACCTCCGATTTATAAGGCGTGATTCACAGTCGATTGATCTACCCCTTAGAGACAATAAAGTTGTTAATAGCATTCGCAAATACGAATAACGATTAATAACAATTAGTTGTGATTAATAATCTCCTGCTTCTAGGGGTGTACAAATGGGCCTAATAACTATTAACCATATAAACGTATAACCGCTTTTGAAGACAGTTGGAAATAATAGCTACTCGCTTTGGATGGAACGATAACTGCTAAACGCATAAGTAGAACCATTGCAATTATTAAAATTCAATAACTACCTAAAACAATTACAATTAACAATTAAAATGAGTAACCATTAACCGTAACCGTCCGTACATCATTACCCACTTTTACTGCCACATATATATATATATATATATATATATATATATTATGAACTATAAATATGCTAAAAAGTTCACATATAAAAAAGGGTTATTAATTCAATTATTATTTTTAATACCAGTTAAACCTTAAAATTGTGATTATTAAAATTCAATAACCGCATGTAGATGACTGTTGCAATTAACGACTAAAATGAGTAGCCATCGCATGTTCACGTGTGGGAACTCGGGAATTACCAAAATGGTCTTCCGGTTCCACCAACCCCAACCTTCACCAAAGAAGCACAGGGGTTGGTGGAGCGTGCTATGCTGTCACCATGTCACTCTCCCTCATAGCCGCGGCCCACAATGACAAATCACTCATTTTTAAGATCTCATTCTTATCCTTAAGCCACGCACTTCCTCATAAAGAAAACACCCAACCACTGACCCGGAGGCACCAACATGAGCGTACACCCTACCCCTAAACTCTAAACCTAGTCGTATCACCACACTACGACTACGCTCTATACTTTTTGAATCCACACTGTACACCCTCCCCCAACAACCACCACTACGCCATTTCCATTTCCTATAAAGCCTTAGAGTCCTTCCTCTGCCTTCAAAATCCATATCCTCTGCGTTTACATTGCTTCTCCAGCTCTCTCATCTTTCAGGTTCGTCTACTCTCTCTCTCTCTCTCTCTCTCTCTCTTATTGTCGGCCAAAATTTGTGAAAGCTTCTTTTAGTATACGCTCTTATTATTCCTCTGATAATTTTTTTTTTGTTGAATAAAAATATCTTACGGTCTGTTTGGCTGCCGAGAAAGTGAAGGAAAAGAAAATGTATTTTAATTTTATTTTTCCTGCTGTAAACTCAGCCAAGTCTCATGTTCGTAGAGACTGATATTTTCACGGATCCCATGAAACTGACTGTTTAATTACAAAATTTAGATTTCGCTATTTTTTTTTTTATCCGTGTTAATCGTAGTTTTCTTAGAGTTTCGCATGAAATTCAGGATTTGTTTCTCTATTTTTGAGTAATGACTTGGGGGATGAAAAAAAAAATTGATTGAAATTGTTTGATTTTGCAGCGAAATAGATATTAAACTATTTTGGTGTGGATAAAATAACAAATACGTTCGAAGATTGATTAAGTTATCAGCGAAATCGAGCTATTGCGAGAATGGAGGCAAAAATTGCGCAGAGTTTGATACTTTCACCGGGGACCGGTTCGGAGAAAATTGTAAGGGGACCGAGAGGTTCGGTGCGGTTCTCTCGGCGATCCAGGGAACAGGATAGGTTTCATCAGCTAGTCTCTGTTCAATTGCAGCCTAAAACAAGCCCTTCGAATAGGCTCAAAGCGGTGTCCTGTTCTTATAAGAACTTTCCAGGTATTTTGCAAGAGATTAAACCTTTTATTTTCCCTCTAATGTAAAGGTTTTATTGTTTAAGAGTAGCTTTTGCCTCTTGATTTGTAAAGCTAAGTCAGTGATTGAACCAGTTTCCAATTTAAACTAGGACAGAGTTTTCTTTCAATAATCTGTTGTTTTAAAAATGCATGTTTAGTTTAGACCTTCTGATAATTGGTTGTTTCTTTAACCATTGGAGGTCATAGAAAATTATGACAGTTTTGATTATGCAATCGACATGGGAATTTAAGCAAATTGGATCAGCATCTTGGGAATGAGTGTAATGCAAGTGTGAAACATATACGAAGAGTAGTTTTTGGCTTATTGCATTATTTCACCTAGCTCCCTTTAGGTCATCAAAGATCTCAACCATATTAGAGGACCTGTTAAATTTGAAGTCCTTAAAAGTTCTAGTATTATTGCAATCTGTGATGAATAGAAGCACTTGTTTTTATGACTGCGTGCACTTGTATTGGTACCATAAGTACTTCTGTTTCCAGTTTTGACATTTTATTTCTAATATTACCTTTGTAGCTTCAATCTTGGAAACTGGAGGTCTCCAAGCTTCTTTTGATGACGCTCTGATTTTGAAGGTATGGCATAATTTCCATTTTCTCTAGTTTGATTTGTGCCCATGAAGGATGGTGACATGATAAACTTTTGTTTTCTTTATTGGGTATGACATTTATTTCTGTTAAATGGTTATGTAAACTATGGCCTCAAAATTAAAACACTTGAGGCAGCTTGTATCTCATCTAAGGACTGCTTTGGGTATTTTTCTTACTGGAATTTAATGAAATTGCAGAATAAGTCACAAGAGATCGAGCCATATTTAAGTGGACGCTGCATATATCTTGTTGGTCAGTTTCTTTGTTTAAATCGAAGTCCTTTGTATTTAATGAAATCATTTATTATTCTGGTATTTGAACTATACCTAATGTGAAAATGCAGGTATGATGGGCTCTGGAAAAACAACAGTGGGCAAAATTTTGTCACAAGTACTTGGCTATTCCTTTTCTGATAGGTTTGTACTCTGACTACTTATTAGTAGGCTTTTTAGACAAAACATTGGTTCTCCAATTGGATCTTGGAAACGAGGGGTGGGAGAGAGAATTTGCTTTAGAATTTGGTTCTCAAATTGTTTAATTTTCCTCACATTTATCTCATTTTTTTCCGTGGTTCAATTGAAAGCTTAAATATTGAGGAGTTCAATATGTGATATGATGGACTCTCAGAAACTGCTCCAAGTGAAAAATGTGAATCTTGGTGCATGTGAGTTGCAATGAATGTGACAAATATGGTCTACTTTGGGCACATAGGATTCTGAGTTGGAATTGTGACCACCAGAAGTATCATTCTTGCATTTTTACCTGTTTTCATGCATTAGTCTACCTCGCAGGCAGTGTGCTTCCTGCATAATAGTGCCACATTTTGATAATTTTTGTGGATACTCCAGTGACATGGTGGTGGAGCAGGACCTTGGTGGAACTTCTGTAACTGAAGTATTCAAGCTCTATGGGGAGGGCTTCTTCAGAGAAAAGGAGGTTAGTTATGAAGTACTGCTATTAATACATTTTCTACAGTTTTTTTTTTTTTTTTGTTGGACTTTGGTAGTTCATATCTTTGATGCATTACGGAAGTTTATAATTATATCTTTGACTTGTAGACTGAGGCATTACGGAAGCTGTCTTTGATGCATCGATTTGTTGTTTCTACTGGTGGAGGTGCAGTTGTTCGGCCCATCAACTGGTAATGATGAACATACAAATGCAAGCAATTATTTGTCATTCATTTTTGTACAGTTCACTGCCTATGTGACTTGTGTAATTGAGCATGTCTTTTATTTGGTTTATTAGGAAATATATGCAGAAGGGAATAAGCGTCTGGTTGGATGTTCCAGTAGAAGCCTTGGCCCATAGAATTTCAGCTGTAGGAACTGGTTCTCGTCCCCTTTTGAATCATGATTCGGGTGATGCATACAAAAAGGTGGGCCATTTGTCTTCCATGCTGAAAATTCTCAGCAAGATAAATATTTAAGCTTTCACTTATGGTGTAAATATTGTGAGATGCAAGATTGGGTTGTTAATTGCTGCTGTTTCTCTTCACTGCAGACTTACATGCGTCTGTCTAATCTTCTGGAAGAGAGGTTTGAAGCATATGCCAATGCAAATGCGAGGGTTTCCGTGGAAGGTATATGAAGTTTGGGGCCATGTCTTCTTATTTAAGTTGTTGCTATGTATATCCAAGAGAAAGGAAAAAGAGACTCTTCTATACTTTTAGACAGTCGGGGGAGGCTTATTTGTTTGGATTTTGGCTTAGCAGCTGTAAAAAAATCTAACACCATATGTGCTGTAGTTTTTTGAACGGTCAGACCACAGCATCTAAGCCAAATCCTTGCTGCTTCTCGTGATCTCTATAATTAATGATAATCCATGATTCTTTTTTTCTTTTTTCAAATAAAATTTGCCCTTATGAGTTGCAACCTTGTACAGAGTTCACATGCACTTTATGTTTGCCAGGATGCTTAAAGTGCTCAAGGAAAGTGTTTTCATTTTGCAGATATTGCAGCTAAATTAGGACATAGAGATGTATCCAATCTCACACCAACTGCTATTGCAATTGAGGTCTCTCTCTCTCCCTCTCTCTCTCTCTTACACAACATATTTGTTCATGGAAAATAGCTGGAGAATAGTTTGAGTAATTTTGGAAGTTGGTTGGTATTTTATGTTCTTATTTCGTTTCTCACTTGACTTCACATTTTGCCAGGCACTTGAACAAATTGAGGGCTTCCTAAAGGAAGAGAATGGGAATTTTGCTTTCTAGTACAAGGATCTTCCATGGCTGCCTATTTTGGTACTTGATGGTTTTTCTTTCTTTTACTATTTGGGTGTAAGCATGCCATGTTTCTATTTTTAGTAACGGAACATGGCGTGGGATGTGCCTGTCTGTCTGTAATGCTGTAATGGCTAGCGTCTGGCATTCGAAGATAAGAGGAGGTTTCTTGTCGTAGTGTTGATGTATATAGTGGGTGGCTGATTAAATGTCACGCAAGGAATTCAGTGTCATCTCTGGATGATTTCATCAATTGATTAAGCCCCGTTTGGTGGTGTTTTTTGTTTTAAAAAGCCTATTTGGTTGTTAAAAGGTTATTTTCACTTCAGTTTTAACATAATTTGTTCGTACAATTATGAAAAATTATGAAGTTATTCGTTACGCTGCATCAATGTTGGCACTATATTGCATCTGAGCCAGCCTTTTCTCCCTCTAATGTTTAAGTGAAATATTGCAGACGAGCCCATAAAATGCATGTCCAGAATGCAATAATTTTCGTTGGTAATAGGATGATGTATATAGAAGGTAATAGGATCATGTTTGGACGTGCTACAAAAAAAATCAAATAACATTTTGAGGTGAGAAAACACATTCGAGCTAAAAGAACAAGAATTTCATAATTTTATTTTTTATCTTTAGAGATATTTCGTAGGTAGGTCAACCAGGATGTTAGATACACTTAACATATACACATCCCATTCAACCACTTGGAGTGACATGCCATCCACTACTTTAACTCCCTCACCATGATAGCTCTTATCCTCCTATGTTTTAGCCCTCCACAAATTGTGGATAACAGTGACCACTTTTGGGCAGTACCATGGTTGCAGCCTTGCAGGACCAACTTGAATTGGAAATAAATGTATTTTTGGTTTATGTGGTTTGGTGTTTTGAGAAATAGCTCATTCAATTTTAAAAAGTAAAGCGAAGAACAAATTAGTTCATGATGTTAGAAAAGTTATAGAATTCATTAATGTGCCACATTAACGCAAATATGCTCAAAGGGGTTGGCCAAACCACTCCTAAGGCCATGAGGATAGTCCGGCTACTCCTATTTAGAGTATTAACGAATTCTGTCAACTTTTCTAACGGCAGAAACTAAATTGTTTTTTGCTTACCCGAGTGATTAATCGTTTTTCAATACTCAATGAGCTATTTGTCAAAACTTCCACGTGAACCAAAAATACATTTATCCCTTAATTTTGAGTAAGCAATAAATGATTTCATTAAAATGATGTTTCAATAAAATCTAGATAAGCTACACTGTCACTTTCTATGTTTTAGTTCCATCTTGAATAAGGTGGATATGAACCACATGCACAACATCCAGCCTCTATCTTATAGTCATTTTGAAAGCCTACCACAATCTAAACTTTACCCCCTCAAACTATCCCGTATATACAATGTCCTTTAAATGTTTCAATTTCTCTATTGTCTACCTTAATCTACTATTGGAGTTGCAATGTTTCAATTCCCGTCCCCCCCACAAAAATTCCTAGTTCCGCTCCAGCAAGTGAGGCTCTAGGTTTGTTTAGAGAGATGCAAGCACGAAATGTGAAACTTGAAGGCTTGTGAGGATATGGGTGCCCTAGATTTGGGCAAATGCGTGTAGTGATTGTCATTGAGTCATAAAACTCATTTCTACCCTCTGTTAGCCAATGGGTTCCTTCCCAAAGGCATTGAAGATAACAAGCAATGTGATTAACTCATAGTGGATGCAAACTTGCAGTGAGATGCCTCTTTATTTGAGAGAAAAAATGGACACACTGCAGATTTAGTCATAGAGAAAAGGAAATATTTCCAATTAAACTGTAAGATACAAATATTAAGCTAGAAATACAGTAACATTTGATGTGCTTGTGACACATAGTAAGCTAGAGATACTATGGTACTCTAATAAAACTGTAACATATAAAAATTCAAACTAACGGACGTTTCAAAGTTTTATGCATATCCATCATTGAGTATGAGAAAAGCAAAAACTATCAGAGTAAAAGGTAAATTTGCAATCCAGTTGTTCTGTCCACATCAATTGCCCAACTTTGTTTCAGGGATTTCATTTGTAGGGCTTGTGATAAATATGTTGGAATAAGGATTCTGATTAGAGATCAATTTAAGTGAAAGCAAGAGAAAACATAATTCAGAAAGTTAATTTCAAGGTTTTAAAATTCATTAACACTTGTTTCCTATAAGTCCATAGACTTCCTTACACATGATAACTAAAATAACTTGAACCCATATACAAAGATAAACATGATATGAAGATTGAAAAATTTGAAAGTACTAATTATATGGAGAAGAAGCAGATGAAGAGTAATCTTGCAGCAACTCTTGTTATTTCAAATCATGAAAATGGTACAAAGCGCAGGCTTTATATTACAATATGGAGAGCAGTCATACCAAGGGTACTCATTGAGCAACTCTTCATGACTGGAAATGGTTTTGATAAATCCACCTGACAAGAATCAAAGTGAGCATTTTCAAAGACTTGGAAGATTGCAATAGCTGCTAGAGTAGAAGACAGCTTAATGCTAGAGTCATGGGGCTCCAAGAAAAAACAATAGAACCCATATCTCATTCCACTCTATTAAACTAATGCCTGTTGGCTAATAATAGAAAGTAATCACAAGTGCATTATGCATATACAAATTAAGAAATATAGGAAGCAGTTCTTAATGCAATACATTACACTCTGCATGAAGTTTAGAAAGTAATCATAATGTTTTTTTCTCGTTTTAAACAAAGATGCATACGCATGCTCTTGCAAATTAATGATAAGCAATCAATAGAATTTTGAGATTACACACATAAGCAGCTCCTTGCAAGAAGCAATGGTATAAATCAAGCACAATTCAAGTAAATCTTCCAAAACAAGTTAAAGTCATTCCTGGTTATATGTATGCGAACTGTGGGCATACCAAATAGTCAGAAACACAGAGAGTTCATAGGTCATCGCAACAGTCACATACTATAGAACACAAACTGGTTAGGCCAAAAGTTAATATATAAAAGCACAAACGCATATCTTATCATGAAACCCTAATATCCATAACCGAGAGTATCCATTCTATGATTCCATAATTCTAAGCACAAAGCAAGTATCCGCTTTCTACAGCAAGTTCGCAAAACAATCATACAATTCCAATGAAGGAGCTTACCATAAGACTAACTTATACTTTCTCCAGTATTTGCATGTCCATGAAGAACAATTTTTTTCACATTAAGTCTTATTTTTCACACATCGTACCATCCAATTCCAACAAAAACATTCATCAAGTACAATCTTGTTCAAACAAAAGAAGCATAATCAGCAAGCCAAATAGAATTATACCTTTACACATTCAAATACATCAAACTGCAGCCGCCAAGCAGTGCATGATAATCGACCCATTGGGGAAGAAGCCAACCTTGTCGACCCACCCAATCTCCCCCCACAGCTCTCTCCCACCCTCCCTCTTCTCCACTGCAATCTCCGCACACCAAATCTCCACCGCCTTCCCCTTCATCTCCCACACTACCAGCAGCTTCCCCCCCACATTGGCCATCGTCGCCCCGCACAGAAACCTCGGCAGCCCTCTCTCCACGCCCCTCAGTTCTCTCCACGCCTTCTCCTCCACATCGAATCCTCTAATCTTCCCCAAGTAGTCGTAGCAGTACAGAACTCCGTCCACCACGCACGCTCTCCCTCTCCACCCCATGTCCAGCTCGCTCTCCACGCTCTCCCACTCTCCGTTATTCGCGTTGTACACGATGCCGCCCCGGTCCGCCATCGCGTAGACCTTCCCGTCCACCACCGCGCTCGCGTGCATCCACTTGTCCCGGACTTCAATCGGGCTCGCCACCGGTTCCCACGTCCCCGTCCCCGGATCGAACACCTCGGCCCAGTGTGTGGACCGGGCCCACGTGTCCCCTACGCACCCGCCCATCACGTAGATCTTCCCGTCCACCGCTCCCGCGGCGGCGAACTCGCGCCCGACCCGCATGCGCGGCGCGGGTTGCCAGCTGTTGAAGCGACAGTCGAGGGCCCAGACGTTAGCGCTGGGCACGTCGTTGATGGAACCGCCGATGACGTAGATGGTTGATCCCACGACGGCGTAGGCGGCGCCGATGGGGGCGGAGGGGATGGGTGGGACCGGAGTGAGGATTCGATCATTTTCATGGCGGGAGGTGAGGCAGAAGAAGAGGGAAGGAGAGAGAGGAGAGCGGAGAGAGAGGTAGAGGAGAGGCTCGGTAGAGTGGAGGAGAGATCGTGCGGTGAAGAAGAGAGTGGACGAGAGAACGGTCCGGATTGGTTTCGACACCAGGGATAGGGTGGGGTGGTGGGAGCGCGGGACTCGGGCCAGGCAGTTCAAGGCGACGTCGTCTGGGAGGGAGGGGATTAGGACTGGCGGTTCTTCGGTTGTAGTGGTGGCGGCGGCGGCGGTGGACATGGTTGGGGATGGTAGCTGATGAGAGCTAGAGGAGGATGTAGTGGGTGGCATGAGAGGGTTGTCGGAGCTTGTTTCAGGCCCAGGCCCAAACCCAAACCCGTCAAAACTATTTGTTTACCTGGGCGCTGAAAAGAAGGCCCAATAAGAGCATTTCATTGGTAGTATACTATTATTACAGTTTTTTATACGTTTATAGTGTCAATTGATTCAGCTGTGTTTGCTGAAGTGGTTTGTAAAAAGAGTTTATTCTTTGAATAAAAAATTCTCATTCATCCCCTCCTCCAAAGAAAACAATAAAAAAAAAAAAAAAAAGTTATGAGAAAAGTACCGGCTCATTCGATCAAACTTTTTAGAAGGCGTTTTTTGTTTTTTGTTTTTTGGTTGTGATGTAACCTAAAGGTGAATAGTTTTAAGTATATTTTGTGTTGAATGGTTTGTTAATGATTTTGTTTTGTTTTGTTTTTGCTAAAGAGAGATGTATTCAGCTTCCATGACGGGATACAGTAGGGTGCTTGCGAGAGCTCAAGGAGATAAGATTCGTACCAAAGAAGACACAATAAGCACCGAAGAAGTTATGCGAGTAATGATCAGAAGCATAGATAATAATATCATTGACGTATTTTAAAATAAACATAATCACAAATGCAGTTCTAAATGTAAGTAAGGATGAATCAACCTTGGAGCCAACAAACCCAAGTTCAAGCAACTTGCCGCTATGAGAATATCAAGATTGAGGGGTTTGCTTCAACATATAACGTGCCTTATTTAACTTATAAAGATGATGAGACAAGGAGGGATGTATAAAACTTGGAGGCTGACTCATTTTATACTTCTTTTGAAAGAAAGCCATGAAAGGAGGCATTTTGAATGTTTATTTGCTAGAGGGGCCAACTAGTCAATTATGCCATTGTTAATACAATTTGTATAGTAGTAGGTTTAACTACTGAGCTAAAGGTTTCATCATAGTCAATACCAACTTGTTGATGGAAGCCTTTGGCTACCGGTCGCCCCCTATGTCTCTATATGGTCCCATTTGCCTTCCTCTTGAGTTTAAACACCCACTTGTATCCCAAAACATTGCTGGTAGTGGAGGGAGGAACAAGGGTCCATGTATGATTTTTGAAAGGAGCATTAAGCTCAACCTACATTGCATTGTGTTGAGACTATGCATGTAAATCAAAATTTGCGTAGCGGAAATACTCATATTCCCATACCCAAGAACAACTTTATGGCGAACATTTGATATTTCAATTAAATAGCAAGAACAAAGATTACCTACTTGAAGATCTATGGCCATGCCTTGGTTATGAGCAAAAACTTTTGCATCTTCTTCTTCACCAAGAACAGTACAATTGATCTCAAGGATATTGAGATATCTAGATCTTTTCACCAATGACTGATAATAACCAAGAGAATGTGGGCTCTTTTTTGGCTCTTCAAATCTTAAAATTTTGTTCTTTTGTGAGTTAATACAAGACCTAACAATTCTCATAGTGTTTTTTAAAATTATATATCAAGAGAACTACTTGATGGGATGATTTGAGAGCTCATGCTCTTCTCTGTATGTAGGCTAAGCAAGAAGACATACAATGAGATTTTCTCTGGTCTTATGCGTTCCCTTGTGCCCATTGGCCTTCTTGGTTTTATCCCAAGCCTAATTGCACTATATATCTCTAACTCGAGTTTTAAATAAATAAAATATTTAGCCTAATAAACAATAAAATCTTATTACAGTTAAATTACATCAGCTTAGTGAGGGAATTTGAATAGTTAAATTACATTGGCTTAAATATGTTTGTAATCATGTCTTCCTCATATTTATTACGCGACAATATTTTAATAACAATTAATTTCACTAATTGCATTCCAATAAATATTTTTTGATTAAACAATTAATCATTTTGACTTACTTAATATTGATTTATTATTATTCCGTTAAATATTCCGTAGCAGAATTAAGGTTAATGATACTGCTATTTAATTCTTTACATCTTTATCCTTGAGTCACTGATTTTATATTATTTCCATACTTGTGAAAATCACATGTATATATTTTGGTATGCCAACTAAAATGCTTTGGCCAAAGTCTTGAGAATAATATCCATAAAATCTAGGGGTAATTACCTTTTCCCCCATCAACTACAACGCACAGTCACTTTGCCCCTATGAACTAACAACCTTATTGCCCGACCTAATCAAACTACTATTTTGTGCCCAAAACCCCATTTTGTCAGTCAAAGGCGTTAACTCAAACGGTCAACCCGTCACATGCGCCCCACATGCCATATTGAAATTTTATATCCCGCATTTTCCTCACATCAACTACAACGCATTGTTACTTTGCCTCCATGAACTAACAACCCTACTGTGGGCAAAAGTGGGATAGAAAATTTCAAGATGGCATGTGGGACGCACGTGACGGGTTGACCGTCTATGTTAACACATTTGACTAACGGAAGGGAGATTTTGGGTACAAAATAATAGTTTGATAGGGTCGGGCAGTTGGGTTGTCAGTTCATGAGGGCAACGTAACAATGCGTTGTAGTTGATGGAGGAAAAATGTAATTACCCTTAAAATCTATCTTAAGAGAAAATTTTTTAGCTCTTTGCCTACTGACAAAAGATTTTGATTCCCTCTTGGAAAAAGCTTTCCTACAATGTTTCATGTGATTGCCCAATGAAGGTTATTTTAACCGATGATAGGCCTTACTCTTTGATACATCAAAGTAACCTACATGAAACAATTTCCTTAGAATTTAGAATTAAAGTCTTAAGCAATCTTTTAAGGAGTTATTGTCTTTTTTTATATACAATATATTTATGAAAAGACAACTCCTTAGTCTGTTCGGTGCTTTAGAGTCTCAACACCTACACATTAATCTGAAGATGTTGTTCGCTTGATTAAGGTAAATTACCAAGATTCGATGTGTAACAGTCTTACTCAAAATGAAATTGCCATAATTCCATTTACCAACTGCGAACTTTTCATATTTAAGAATACAAGAATTATGGGCTAAGACCTTGTGTGATAATCACGTTACTCATACCTATAACCATATTCAATGTTATCCTAGCGGATTTCACATGCATTATGAACTATTTGGTAATAGGCATGTAAAAAACATTGCATGTATCATATGCTCAAAATAATTTAATTAGTGAATAAAACATATATTCATTACAAACATTAAATGTCATCATGAATATAAAATCATTAGGATTCGGAGCATAATTCCCGACGCATTGCGCCATTGGGGAACTGATAACATTAGAAAAACAAATTTAGGCACATGGGGAGATGTAAATGAGGACAAATTTAGAGGTTGATTCGAATGAGCTATAGGAGAGGGAATTTGAGGAGGAGGAGAAGACATGGAAGGCTGTATAACATCATATTTACTTTAAATAGGGAATACCCAAGTAAAACGGCTAAATACATCAATAAAGGAGACATAATACCAACTACCATTAATGGAAACAACCGGGGAATACTCCTATACATCTAAATAAATTAACTCTAAAGGCATACAAAATTTCCTCTTCGCGATTATAAGATAATCAAGTGGATTAATTGGCAAATGATTAAGATAACTCTGCATATGAAAGATGTTACCTTTTGTCGATGTGGCAAGTTGATAATGGACTTGCATCGATCACACGAGCTCGTGATTCAAAGGCGAACATCATCCCCAAAGTGTTGTAGAGGTCACGAGATGTAACACAACCTAAAAATGATTAGAACACACTAAGGATTATATGATCATATCGGTACTAATCCACCCATAAAAGCAAGATTGTGGGAGCTAGCATCATTTGCAGGGGTGGGTGGGGTTGGAAATGATTTGAGGTGGAGGAAGAAGGGATGAGTCATCAATGAACCCCATACATATCTTGACCTTAGAGATAGGCATGGATATGGGTCTTCCACGATATGGGTCTTCCACGAGAGCTTAATGCGAAGAGATTGATTCATATCGGGTACGATGAAAACGACACAGAAAGGGTTGGTGGGTGGGGTAGTTGACGAGGTAGTGGAAGAATTTGTTGATTCGGGAATATCCATTGAAAATGACATTAATCCTTATTTATCTCTAATACCTTATAGAATCACACAATTATCTATATAAATTAGTTTATACACTCGGGCTTGTATTAATAGTTATCCATAATTATACACGGATAAAACTACTTTTTTTTTTTTTAATTATTATTATTTTTTTATAATTTATTTAAATTTATTATTTTTACTTTTCTCTTGCAAAAGTCATATCTTATTTCACCTTTATATTGCATCAATCACTTTTTATTACTATTCAAACAACAACAAAATTTACTAAGAAATTTCACTTTAGACCTAGAATTATCGCGCGTTTTGAAAAGCTCCCATAAATTTTAAAAATGTTCAAGTTAACTCAATGGACTTTTAATTTGATTTAATTGACCATTTCCGTCAAATTCAACCTTTAACCCCCAAACGGAAATGCCTTAAAAGACTAAATTGCCCTTTGATTTTTGTTTATTTTTAAAGAAAAAAGAAAAAAGGAAAAATGGGTGACCCGTGGGTCAGGCCGTGACCCAATGCGGGTCACCAGCTTGGGGTCTGGCCAGGTGGCCCACCTCGGTCAGTTTTTTTTTTTCACAACTTTATATATATATTTTTAATTTTTAATTTAAAATTAAGAGTAAATTTGAAATTTAATAAAAATATTTAGGGGTATAAAGGTTATTTTATCATTTTTAACCTTTAAAAATTGACGGAGGGGTCAATTGAATCAAATTGAAAGTTCAAGAGGTTAAATTGAGAGTTTTTAAAATTTATAAAAGTCTTCTCAAAATACATAATAGTTTAGAGGTTTAAAGTAAAGTTTTCTTAAAATTTACCATAAAAAGTTAAAGAAATTAAATTGAAAGTTTTTAAAATTTAAAAGGTCTTTCCAAAATATGTAACACTTAATTAATGAA
The DNA here is from genome assembly GCF_901000735.1 of Corylus avellana. Classification (NCBI taxonomy): domain Eukaryota; kingdom Viridiplantae; phylum Streptophyta; class Magnoliopsida; order Fagales; family Betulaceae; genus Corylus; species Corylus avellana. The sequence goes on along the minus strand of NC_081551.1, from coordinate 5,465,577 downwards.
TATAAATTGAAATTTTTTCAAAATTTACCAAACACGCCCGTGGTTCTTATCTTCCTACCTGGTTCAAGATGAGAATCACGATGGGTTTGAATATTGGAATAAGCTTGGTGATGTGTTGTCAAGTGCATCAACACAAAGCAAAGTGCGGAAAGAATATCTCCCTCTATATATATATATATATATATACATATATTATATGTATAAAAGCTCAAAATAGACAGTAGTACATACACGTGGAACATCTTGACAGCTTTGTTGAGACACTTTTCCAAGCAGAAATGAGTGGTACTTCGGTACTACCTTCTCTCCTTTAAGCCCCAATCACTTTTATGCGGGTTCACAACATGTATTGTGCAGCTTCACTTTTCGTCCATTTCAGGTTATCTGAATTTTCTAGAATAATTAATTAATTAAATAAAATCCTTTATTTATAGACAATGATAAAGAATTAACGATAATTATAATATGTAGTAATTAATAATTAATAAAGAAATTATTAGAGCGCAATCTCTGAATTTTGATCTTTCAGGTTTCTCTCTCTACCTGTTGCGGCATTCAATTCCGACCATCACGACTCTCGATGCGTTACTTGATGAGCAAGCGTTTTCGCGCACCTCTTCTCTATAAAATTTTTATTCCCGTCGCCGTTATTGATGATGAAAATGAAGGGTCAGATTGGCCTCAGCCGCATCATTAAACATAGCATGCGCTATTCAATGCAAAATAACGATAACGCATTTCGGATCACCCCCACCACATACACCTCTCTTTCTCTCTCTCTATCTCTCATGCCGACTTTCCCCCACCCCACGTGAAACTTTCAACCATCCCCCTCCTCTCATTCCATTTTCATTTTCTTTTTTCTTTTTGTCACATCATTTTTACTCTCCCCTTTTAACTAATTACAACCTCATTTACTTTGGGTCAAGTCAAGCAACTTATACGTTTTTTTTTTTCACAAAATTTATTAGAAAGTAATTTTATTTTCTTTATTTTCAGCAGAATTCCAAATTGGGAGTTAAAAATATCACGCTAGACGACCTCCTTTCATTATATATAGAGTATCTCTAGCTACTTACTCTCCACCAATACCACAAGCACAAATACTGCAGCCTGCCTTTACTCTCTTCCCTCCTTCCAATTTCTGCTCTCTTAAGTTTTTTATCATTTTTCTTCAAGAAAAATGGTGTCGGCTTTGGACACAAAGGACACAAGCTTGTGGGTGTTCACACTACCAGCTTTTCTTGGGTCCAAAATCCTTCTGGATGGCTATGTTTTGTTTGCAGTCTTTATGGCGTTTCTGTCCCTCGCGCTTCTCACATGGGCCTTTGCGGTTGGGGGTATTGCATGGAAAAACGCCAGGAACCAAAGGGGTAGTGTTTCCATCCCCGGGCCTCGGGGTCTTCCCATCTTCGGGAGCCTATTCACGCTGAGCCGTGGCTTGGCTCACCGCTCCTTGGCTGCCATGGCTTGGAGTACTCGAGCTAACATCCCGCTCATGGCTTTCAGCCTCGGCTCCACCCCCGTGGTTGTAGCCTCACACCCCACCACTGCACGAGAAATCTTGACCTCCCCGCACTTCGCTGACCGCCCCATCAAGCAGTCGGCTAAGAGCCTCATGTTCAGCCGAGCCATCGGTTTCGCTCCCAACGGAACCTACTGGCGGCTTTTGAGAAGGATAGCTTCGTCCCACCTCTTCGCGCCCAGGCGCGTTGTAGCACACGAACCCAGCCGCCAGCTAGAATGCGCCGCCATGCTGCGCAACATAGCAACCGAACAGCAACTCAACGGCACGGTGTCTCTGCGAAAGCACCTCCAGGCTGCCTCTTTGAACAACATCATGGGGAGCGTTTTCGGCAAAAGGTACGACCCGGCGCATGATAGCAAGGAGTTGGATGATCTGAAAGAAATGGTGAAAGAAGGGTTTGAGCTCTTGGGCGCCTTCAACTGGTCTGATTATCTTCCATGGCTGACTTATTTCTACGACCCATTTCATATAAACGAACGTTGCTCCAAACTCGTCCCCCGAGTCAGAAAACTCGTCCGGGGCATTATCGAGGAACACCGACTCACGGAGTCAAAAAACCTCTCTGATAATGCTGATTTCGTTGATGTTTTGCTCTCTTTGGAAGGCGAAGAGAAGCTTCGAGAAGATGACATGGTTGCTGTCTTATGGGTACGTAACGCAACCTTTTTCTTAATTCTCTTAGGGGTATTAGAGGTTTCTGAGTCAACTCTCCTTGCAGGAAATGATATTCAGAGGCACTGACACCACCGCTCTGTTGACCGAGTGGGTGATGGCCGAGTTGGTATTGCACCCAGGGGCCCAAGAAAAGCTTCAGAGGGAGATCGACAGCGTGGTGGGAAATAGAGCAGTCACGGACGCCGACGTGGCAACACTACCCTACTTGCAGGCCGTGGTCAAAGAGACTCTCCGGGTCCACCCGCCCGGCCCACTTCTCTCCTGGGCCCGCTTGTCCACCTCGGATGTCCAGCTCAGCAACGGGATGCTGATCCCCGCCAACACAACCGCGATGGTGAACATGTGGGCCATCACGCACGACCCGCACGTGTGGGAGGACCCGCTGGAGTTCAGGCCGGAGAGGTTCCTGGAGAGCGAGGGCGGTGCTGACGTGGACGTGAGGGGCTGTGATCTGAGGCTTGCACCGTTCGGGGCCGGGCGTAGGGTTTGCCCCGGCAAGAACCTAGGGCTCGTGACGGTGACTCTCTGGGTCGCAGAGTTGGTGCACCGTTTCACCTGGGTTGAAGACTCGGGTCACCCGGTGGATCTGGACGAGGTTCTGAAGCTGTCGTGTGAGATGAAGCATCCTCTGCATGGTGTTGCCGTGGAAAGGAGGAGTACTACTGGTCTTTAGGGTTTGATGGTGGGGTGGGGAAGCTAGGTAGCTGTATATTTACTACAATACTGGCTTTTGATTATTAATTAATTACTAGTTTTATCTGTTTGGTCTGTTTTTAGGATGGATTAAGGATTCAAAAAGTTTGGGGTATAACGGCTATATATATTATCCTATTATGGGATGATCAGGGGCTCCAATTTTGGTATGGTTTGTTAGGATCCCTGCATTTTCTGTAACCTTTTGCAACTACTCGATCGTAATGGACTACTATGGTTAAGTCTCTAAACTTGATTTTGCTGACTCGGATAATTAATTATATTTTATTATTTCATGCAAAGTAGATGATACTATATATATTTTCATGCAGACTGCATTTCTCCCAAGCATGGAATATTGTTGGGACTGATCTGGACGTTATGGTTTTATTTAATTATTAAACAATTAAAAACAAGTGAAACCGTTATGTATCTTTTTGTTTGATCCCACGTGGTACTTTTAAGGTTTAGATCAAGCTATATATTTTTCTAGTTTAATTTCATATTCAAAACAATTTGGTAATAGGCTTACTTTGTTAATTCGAACCAGTCTAAATGAGAATATTTTACTAAAGAAAAATTGAAGCTCAAGTGTACTCTCGAGAAGCTCGGTTCTAATAGAGGGCATCCGTACGAGGTGAAGATAATAGTAAAGTTCGGTTCTAATTAGAGGGTTCTAATAGAGAGCATCCGAATGAGGTGAAGATAATTGTTGGTCGAAAAAGCTCGATTGGAAGCTTAGTTGGATCATGTTTGAACACTGCCAAAAGAAATCCGTAAAACCCTAGCAAAGTCCGAACGAGCTTTTACTTGTTTGAATGCAAGCTTCAAAAATTACTTTTCCAGGTTTTAATTGCATTGAAACTGTCTTTTCTTAGGATCTATATAAACATTAGAGAACATGATTTTTTATAGACGGGAAGGCAAATACTTAGCGACCTAAGAGGAACTTTTCACATACCTATGATTCAGTTATCATTTATCAATTTCTTTTAGAACTTGTTGAAAATCACAGAAGTTATTAAACCTTTAAGCCACAGGAGTTCGTGTTGCAGAGGAGACTGTATAGAAGTTTGGTCGGACAAACAAGTGGTTTGTTGGGTACAAGTCAAGTCTTTACTATAAAGGTTTCGTCGGTATAAACTGACTGTATGTTTAATTTTCTATAATGAATTAATTTACTAAGTAAGCCCATCCCTCCTCCCCCAAGTAGAGATCCTGTGCAGCACTCCTTAAAGTGAATATTAAAATTAAATTAAGGAATAAGTTTTAAAATTATATTTATTAACTTTTTAAAATAGATAATATAGTAGTGGATAAATAGTATGAAATGGAGTGAATGTTATTTAGTCTAATTTTATATAAAGAACAAGATCCTCTCCAATTAGTTGTAATAAATAAGAAAAAGACAAAAATACTTATTCACTATAATTAATTGTATAAGATAAGATCCTAATTCCATATAAAGAGTAGTACTGTTAATGGTGATTTAAAAGCTTCTCTCTTCTCTCTCTATTTTAGAGAGATAAGCTCTCCTCTCTCTAGTTTTTTTCTCTCTCTCTTGACTTTTTTTTAGCCTTTAGGGAGTTCTCCTATGGAAAAGAGATGGATCATTCTCCCACCTTGGTCCCCACTCCCCTCCCCCCTTCAGTCTCTTTATGTGATCTGTCTTCTTCCTCTTTATTTATTTATTTTGTTATTTTGTTTTTTTTTTTAATTATTTTATTTTTATTTTATTTTAGTGTTTTCATTCATCTTCATCCCATTCCTCCACCTCCTTCGGCCTCCTTCACCGTCTCATCGCGCCACCTCTTTTTCTCTGTGTCCTACGGACAATTTGCACTCACGAGTGATTTGATGACTAGATCTCGATTTTTTAAAACTAGATCTAGTCGACTAGATCTCCTTAAAATTATTGGGGGTGTTTACCAATTTAAAACAAGCGGTTGTTTTAATAAATAATTTTCTTTAGGGTTTTGGTATTTTAGGGCATCATACTACTACCGAGTTAGTGTAGATAGAGTGGACTGTTGTGTACGTCGGTTGGGAAGCATGTTGACTATATATTATGATCCTAATATTTTACATGAGTTAAATCTAATCTTAACAATATGTATATAAGCTCTTGACACTCACCACTTACTATTCATCATTAATCTAATTTATGAACAATTTTATAGAGGCTTAAAATACACATTACCCTTGAGCTTTGAAGGTCCAATGTTTGCTTAAGTCTCTAGAAGTCATATTGATATACATGCGCGCACAAACAAATTATGCAAAGAGACATGCTATACATCCTCAGTAATCCTTCTCTTATCCTTTTATTTTTCAAAATTATTATCAAATATGTGCAACTCACATATGAGACTCACATATCTAATAGTAATTTTCAAAACTAAAAGGGTAGTTGGAAAACCGTGAGATGAAAAAACAAAACATTTCTCTTTTGCAAAATAATGATGAGTAATTGGTATACGATTATGTGGCAAGTGACAGTCCACGACAACCTTTAGAAAAATGATAAAATTTATTATCGCAATCGTCTTTTAACCATCTCCATATAACAAATGAGTAAATTTTTACTATTAAATTTGTGTAAGACTCCCAGGAATTTACAAATCTAATAATAAATATAGGGATAACTTCACTGAAGATCCCTAAACTTTCACTCGATTTGACAAACCCTCTAAACTTCAAAATCTTTCAATTTAGTCCTCTGAACTTTTAATTGCTCCCAATTTGAACCACCCCGTCAAATTTAACAATTAGAAAAAAAAAAAAAAAAACTAAAAAAAAACTAAAATATCCCTGATTTTTGTTTTATTTTTAAATAAAAAAAGGTTTTGAAATTAAAGGTAAAGTTGAAATTTTATAAAAAATGTCAGGAGTATAAACACCATTTAAGGTTTAAAATCTGATGGATGAATCCAAATTAATTGCAATTAAAAATTTAGGAAATTAAATTGAGAGATTTTAAAATTTAAAAAGAGTTTATCAAATCAAATGAAAATTCAAGAATATTAAGTGAAATTACCCCCCACAAATCTATTAAATTTCCAAAAAAGGTAATTAAGTGAATACTGTATAATATTCCTATGAAATAAAAGCACAGTATGTAACTAGTGCCACATGTGCTTCACCTAGCGAGTTTCACAGTTTTGGGCATGCCGCTTTCACGCTCTTTTCACAGC
>NC_081551.1:5459175-5459347 GCF_901000735.1 Corylus avellana | reverse complement strand
GCGCCAGCTGGTTTTTTTTTTTGGTTAATTCGAAATTAAAAAGTTAAAACAAAAATGTCCTTTCACCTTTTCTCGGCTCTACATTCGAAAGAGGATTATTTTCGGTCTAATTTGAATTAAAGAATATTTAGTTCATGATTAAGATTTTTTTAAAAAAACTTTAAAATTATAA
>NC_081551.1:5449446-5458970 GCF_901000735.1 Corylus avellana | reverse complement strand
AAAAAATAAAAAATTTAGTTTGGCCTGTCTGGCGTGGGCCCGTGGCTCCAAGACCAACGGGGATGGTCTGACCACCCCTTACGGCCAAGATAGGGTGGCCAACCATCTCTTATTATTTTATTTTATATATTTTTTTAATATGAAATAATACTTTATTATTATTCTTTGTTAGTAGGATATATGTCTCATTTGTAGTTCTAAAATTTCTTCTTAAAAATTCTAGCCATAAACGAGATATTCTTTAGTCCAAAATTGGATTGGAAAGGATCCTATTCCTTGGTTTCGTTGTCCGTCGTTGAACATTAATCGTCGTCATCGAGTGTCCCTTTGCCACGTCATCATATATTATTTATTTGAGAAATGCTATAATCTAATAAAAACTCTATATTTTATTCATAAAAATCAATGTAATAAGATGTCACATCATATTTTTTGTGAAAAAATAGAAACAAAATAAAAAAAAAAAGATGAAATGAAATCTTGCCATATGAACTTTTATGAATAAAATATAAGTTTTTTATTAAATTCAAGCATATCTCTATTTATTTTGTTGCGCACACAAGTATATCCATTCGGCTTACCATACACTACTGGACCTTCAACCTCAAAGGCTAATGTGTGCTTTAACACTCTAAGCTACCAGCCTACCATATATATATATATATATATATATATATGTAATTATTTTTTTTGGCGAGTAAACTTATTTATTAATAATTTTTAATTTCGGAGTCGAGAGGAGGTAAATACCCTATCAACTTTTAAAAATTTTTATTCCTAAAAAAAAAAAAAAAAACCTCTTAGTAAAATTTTTACCTATGCTACAGTTGTCCACCCTCGCCTCTCCCATGATTTTTTTTTTTTTTTTTGTTATTATGTTTTAAGGTGTTTTTGTAATTAGTTTCAAAAACTTACAAAGGTTCAAGAAGATATTTTTTTTAAAAAAAAAAATTGTAGTGGTGTACAAACAACGCAGTCACTAGTTCGAATCTTTTCATTTTTCGTTCGGATTCGACCCCAGGTTTAACTCTGATTTGTGTACTTTAAAAAAAAAAAACTGAAATTTGTGAAAGCGAAGTGAGACGACGTGGGCAACATCCGAGCCACACGCAAGTCAGCCCCACATAGCTGTTCCCACTGACAAGTGGCAAGGCAATAATAAGTAGGCACCAAAACCTAGAAGAAGTAAAATTGTGTTGCTAAAAAAAAAAATAGTAAATTGTTCCTTGTGATTTGTGAAAGCGACTGTTTTGTTTTTGGTTTTGTTTTGTTTTTTTTTTGTCCATTGGTATTGACATTTTTTTTTTTTCTTTCTAAGCCATTATATCATATTGTCAACTAACTCAATTTAGAGAGGTTCGATTCTTTTTGTCCTATTGTTTGTTGTTTATTTTTATGATAATCTCTATATTTGTCTTTTTGTTTGAGTTTTGTTGTTAAGAAAGCCATCCCGTTTCGTTTATGTTATTTCGTGAAACTTTTGTTTGAATAAAACAAAAAAAACTCAACTTGATAAAAAGGGGGAGATTTTCTGAAATTTTTTATAATATGAGATTCTCAGATTTTAAAATCAGAGCATTTCGTTGGATTGGAATCCCCAATAATAGTAGGAGAATTATCCATCAATTTTTTTTTTAAAATCTTGGCCATTGAGACTAATCTAATGGTCTACAATCTACCACGTGTCCACTAATTAAAATATAATGTTGTATTATTTAAATTTTTAAAAATAAATATAAAAATGAAAAAAAAAAATTGGGATGGCCGGCCACCCCACCTGAGACATGGGGGTGGCCGAACCACCCTCTGGGGCCATGGGGTGGCTTCGGCCACCCCCAACGGGCCCTAGGGGATGGCTTTGGCCACCCTCTTTGACCAAACCCAAAAATTTTGACCATTCCATGGCCCCATGGGGGTGGCTTCGGCCACCCCTAACCATCCTTCGATGGTGGGTGAACCACCTCCTACTGAAGCTACACCCAATTGTTTGTTGGGAGTGCCCGAAGCCACCCCCAACCATCCTTTGGGGGTGGCCAAAGCCAACTCCATGGCACTAGAGGGTAGTTCGGCTACCTCTAACCGGCCCATGGGGGTGGTTGGCCACTCTAATTATTTATTTATTTATTATTATTATTTTCTTTTATATTTATTTTTGAAAATTTAAATAATAAAATGTTATATTTTAATTAGTGGACATGTGGCAAATTGTAGACCATTGGATTAGTTTCTATGGCCAAGATTTTCAAAAAAGCTGATGGGCAATTCCCCAGCTATAGCTAGGGATCACGATCCGCTCTTTGTTACAGTTCTTTTTTTTTTTTTTGACATGGCCACAAGGGGAAAGGGGGAGGAGGATTCGAACTAGTGACACCACTTCATGAGGCGTGATCCATGCCATTAAGTTACCCTTTCGTTACATCTAATTGTATAAACAAATATAGAAGTTTGCATGTTACCAAGATAATTAAGTTTAGTTTTCAACATGTCAAATCCACTTACCTCGATAACACAAACTTTTTAATTTGTTTAGACGGTGAGATGTAATAAAGAATTCAAATTTTATAATACGAAAATCTCATATTTTTTTTTTAAAAAAAATGTGGAGATAAGAATACAATAAAAAGCCGGCGAGAATGGAAAATGATCATCTTCATTTCAAATCCCCTTAATTTCTTCCATTTAATGCATTTTGTCCAAAAGTTTTAATGATAGTAGTGCATTAATCCTTCAAAATGCACTAAATGGAGGAAATGAAGAGGATCATTTTCCGGTGAGAATTGCTTAGCTGCTTGGGAGTTAATACAAGTCACTGAGGGCTATTTTTCTTCTGCCATTCCTTCGAGTCATTGAGTGCTATTTGACAAAAGAGAGAAATGGAAAAATTTGTGATTTCTTTTTGCAGCATTTCCTTCAACTTTAAGAGCATGTTTGGGATAGTGTTTTAAAAATAGAATTTTTGAGTTAAAAAGTACTTTTCAGCAAAAATTTCATTTTTAACTTTTGTCAAAAGTGTATTTTTGCCATTTTTAAACCCTTAAAAGTATTATCAATTTTTTTTTTACCAAACGTTTTTTTTTTTTTTTTTTTTTTCAAATGAACTTTTTGAGTGTCAAGCACACACTCAAACAAGCCCTAAGTATCCAACAATTCAAATAAAGCCTTCAAGTTTCAACAGCTAAAATCAATTTCTTCATATTTAATTTTTTTTAAAAAATACAGGATGTGTAAAAAACTTTTATATTGGTATTACATTAGGACTTAGGAGGGTAAAAAATACTTTTAATACCTAGAAAGCTACCAAAGAAAAAGCTGACATGTTTAGTAAAAAATTTCAAAAGTATTTATTTGACTTTTTTACTTTAAAAATGGCTAAAACACACTTTGAGAAAAAACGCTTAAAATTGAAGCTTTTTTTGATTTTAAAAGCTTTACTACCTAACGCAATCTTAAACATGCTCAAAGTCATGGATCCACAAACCATTCGGATCTATCAAAACAAACATGTCTACTCCATTATCTAAAAGAAAATGGAAAAGATGCTGCCCCAGATATATACTTTACAAGAAAATTCTATAACTTCTTGCTTTGTGTCCAAATGAAGGAAATAAGAGGAGTGAATTACACGATAAGGATGATAAGATGATGAGGGAAAACCAACCCACCATCCATACGATCTCTTTTTGAAAAAAATAAAATAGAAAAGAAAAGAAATGTAAGCAATAATATACCCATAGGACTTGCATTCATGAGTGGTGGGAAAGCATGAGAGCATCATCAAGCTTCAGCAGTGATGGTTCTTCAAAATCATGGAAAAGCATGAGAGCATCGTCAAGCTCCCGCAGCGATGATTCCAGGACATTCCTGACACTTCTTCGTCGATTAAGTGTTTCCTCTCGTGACATAACTTGTTTGTCTACTGGGAGGTTTATAAACTGGTAGAGATTTTTGTATAAACCAAATTATTACTACATGCAAATATCAAATAAAGGTGCAGCATAATAGTTGTTGCAACAAGGTGAAAAAAATAAAAAATAAAAAAAATATGATTTTTAAAATCATCATTAGATCAAAATTCAATACTAATCTATCACAAATTTAATAGCAATTTTAAAGACACAACAGTTTTAACGGAACACGAGGGATATGAAAAGGACATTTTTTCACTTTTCTATACCAATAATTATTTTCTTTTTTAATATATTTTTTTTATTGTGACAGTGCCGTGAAAAAGCCATGTTGTTTGCCAAACACTACCTTTATTAGTGTGAAAATTTTCAAAAGATGGAAAAACAGGAATTGACAAACAATCCACCAACAACAAAAGGAAAAAAAAGACCCCATTACTCAAATGGTTAAGTCCAGCTGTGATATAAAATAAGCAAGAATCTTTAACACGTACATACACAGCGAGTTGTTAAACTGTTTGGACCGAATGAAACAATTAACATTAAAAACATTGGGAGGCAAAGATCCTTCATTGTCGGGAACAAATTCAACCTACTAGTTTATAGTCAACAAGACGATATTCTCACTGTTCATTGTCAGGTTTTGGTGCAATTACACAGTATCATGTACGGCCATTTCAATTATTTGGGCAGAGAACTGTCCTCTTTGCAAACTGAATACACAAGAACACATTATTTGCAGAATTTTGTTTTTGGCAGAAGCAGAAAATAGAAAACAATCAGATATAGAGAAGATATTAAAACAGAAAACGCAATGAGAACTGTTTATAAACAATTCATGCAATGAATAAGCAAATATTTGCAAAAGTATCTGAATTCAAGATATTTATAACCATTGCTCAAAAAAATTACCACTTCCATAAAGAATTAGACAAGCAAAAAACAAAGATAGCATGCATAGAAACTCATTCAAAGAAAGGCAACCAAGAGGATTAGCAATCATATTCAACAGACCTCTTTTTCCTTTTCCCGCTCATAAGCCACTCGTTGACTCAAATTTAAAGCAGCACGGAACATCTCATCTAGTACATGTTCTTGTAGCGAGGGCTTATTTACTTTCCATAACAAGAATTGTGATTGTCTAGCTCCCGCTACAACTAATTTCTGCAAAGAGAATTAAACATTATCATAAAGAACTACGAACTTGGGCGTATCGTTATCGTTGACAGTTGTTTACCTCCATATGCAAGTACTCATCCTTCCAAAGCTTATAAAGAATCTTGGGTGCATCCTTCTTTTCAACAAATGTGGTATCTGAAATCTACATGAAATAAATGATTTGACTGAATATCATACCAAACATATTCTTTCTGACTTATCTGAACAAGTTTCTCTGGAAAGGAATTGCTCCAACAATGGCCATGGAGAAAATAAAGATGACGGAAAAAGAAAAATCGTTTCAAGTGAAGCGTTAAAACAGAAATTGCACCACATATGGAACAGAGATCATATCATATTAAGCAAGTAATATGAATCAATCTCGGTATGTTTCTTGCCATTGCACACTTAATCTAATGCAGTGGGAGCCTTGGACAGAATGGAGGCGAAAATGAAAAATGTGCATCAAAGTGTAGTTTAGAGTGCAGACATCGTAGGAGATCTCCTACGATATCAACATTGTATGCTAAGATCACATTTTTTGAATTGTGCACTCTTCTCCAGAAATTATTTCTTAATTTTATGAAGCATTTTTGAGATAAAGTTTGTCTTGTCCAACATGACTCAGCTTAATAAGTGAAGATTTTGAATGGCTCAACTTTTGCAAGAATCCTATGGCACAATGATGCAGGTAGAAACACCCTTATATGCAGCAACCAACCTCTAGGCAGAAATTTCATGGACTTTGTGTTCTGTATTTCCTATCTCCTAATTATACAATTGTTAATATTCAAGCCAGCACCATCTTGCACCTAATTCTTATCATATGTATCTTGTTAACCAATTAACTTGCATTCCACATTCAATTGAGCACCATCCTACAGTGAAACGTTGAGCATCAAAGTGTAGCCCTAAGACATGTATACTCTAAATTGTACGAGGACCAGTTCAGGCAAAGTAGAGAGAGAAGAATGGAGGATACACATAACTACACCAGATTTAGATGACTTTTTGATAAGTTAAAGGCATAGTCTCTGCTATCAATTGTTCGATACATGTATATCATGCATATCCAACATCTCAATGTGTAGGGGAAAAGATTGTAACCATGTCCATCAATAAGATAACATGTTGTCAACATAGGAATTTACGTGGAGTGACAGCCAACATAAGATTATTTTTAATTCTGGGCCACTTGTTGCCAGATTATTTTGAATTTATCAATATAAATTCACAATTACCTTATCGGTCTCAACTAGGCGACCAGTTTTTGACAGTAATCTGAACATTCTATAAGCGTCCCTTCCATATCTTTTCAACACAATTGACTCCAACTGCAGTGTAGAAAAAGTAAGACATCTTTTAGTGACTGAAACATGGATTTTCATATCTTTTGAAACGAGTGTCAAAGAAACCTCATCATTCTGTGCTAATTCGACAATTTTCTTCAAATCTGTAGAAGAAATATGAATGCGTCAATAGAAACCAAATAATGCAAAAATCAACTAAAGATAAAGATTGAATGAACTCATTTATATGGCAACACCTTTATACTACAGAGATAAAGGCTAAAATTAAGCAGGGAATAGGATACCAATACTATATGATTCATCTGTCCCTCTTGCAGAGGGTGAACAACCAAACTGGGCAAGGGAAGCTCTGACACGGTCTAAGGTCATACCACGCCCTTCTTCACTCTTCATTACCTCTTCAAAAATGGTATTCAGTGACAAGGGAACTGAAACATGTAATACAAAGTATATGCTACTGAGTAAGCATGAGAAAATGTCAAGGAGGGAAGGGAAGATTGGTGAATCATTTCACTTGTTTTCATATATATTTTTTTTTCTATGTCATGTTTTGTGCTATGACTTCTAGGAAAAGAAAGCACGTTTTAGAAAATGCATTCAAAAAGACACCAAAGAATGCATATGAGCACCGAAGAAAAAGAAAGCATTGAATTGGCTCAATACAAGCGACATCATCAAGAAAAAGTGAGCTGAATTGGAAAGAAAGAAATCGCATTAGCTACAACACACAAAAGTTAAGTTCACATAACTAATGCTGGATACAACACAGATGTTCGAGGGTAAATCAATATGATGAAATACTAATTGAAAGGCCATTTCATTCAATCTAGAACTACGACATACAATCTATCGAAGAGGGTGGTGAGTCTTTCGCCAATCTGTGTTTTGACTACAGTTACTGTTTTTTTTTTTTTTAATTTCAAAATGAAAGCACTGTATAGCGAGGCTCAATTTATTAGCTCAAGATAAATCATACAAATTAGAAAGTTTTTTTTTTTTTTTTTTTTTAATTGTTAGTTAGAAATAAACATATATATATATATGTGTGTGTGTGTGTGTGTGTGTGTGTGTGAACATGATTATTGTGACAGTCTGGACCTATTAAGTTTTGAAAAAATGCTGTTCCCATGCTCCCACTTCCACTCTTCTAAATTGTATCCTAGATCTCAACCATAAAATGCTTGGACTTTCATAACTACTTGGACTACCAGAACAAAGCAACCTAAGCTAAAGTTGTTTAAGGTGAGTTTAGGTCTAGGCAGTAGGAATGCATCATTTAGCAAACCTAGCAAAAGGTCTTCATGCAACTTCTTATTTACTACTACTGATTCAAAAACTTAAAATACTAGATCCCCATCTGTTTCTTCAAATGCAAGAAAACTCCAATCTAACACCAGTAGTGATTAGATCTTTCTTGGGGGAATAGAGGTCACAATTATGTCATTCCTACAAGTGACTCCCCATTTAGGATTTGAAGAAAAGCTATATGACGCATTCAAAATCAAATACAAGACATACACACATGCATATATGTATGTATCTATGCATACTATGTATCAATCATAATCGAAATATAATGCTAAGCACAAGGGATAAATAAATATAGGTATTCAAATTCATTAAGCAATTGTCTAAAAGTTCAGTTTACCAGGCTTTTCTGTTTTCACTTTTTTCTCTAAACTTCTTGCTGCCTCCAGCATTGCTCTTAAGACAATTGAAGATCCATCATCCAGGCGTGTTCTCACATTCTCAATGCAAGCCTAGAATGTATGGGTAGAATTATGTACACCACACTATTTCAATGATATCCAGGAAGCTAATGTAATACAATAAAAAGAAGTTTAAACATATCATCTCACGTAAAAAACATATATGCTTATCATTGTAAATGGAATAAAATGGAAACCCATTAAGCATTGAGATAAATCAAAGATAATGGGACCGGGGTTTACTTTATAGGGATGGGTCCGAAGGGCCCTGCCTTGGAGAGGTTCCCCGACATAAAAAAAAAATAAAAAAAATAAATCAAAGATAAAAAGGAAAAGGAACTATTTCATTCATCTGAAGACATAACAGAACATGTAGAAGAGGACTTACAAGATGCAAAATACTACGCAAGTGAGAGAGAGAGAGAGAACAATGTACCAACCTTATGCCTAAGACGACGCATAAATTCCTCAAAATTGGCACGAAAAAGAACTACTTCCTCCTCTTCAGCTGCAGGTTCTCTATCTAACTCCAAAGAGTCATACTTGCGCTATGAAATGAGAAGATAGCAATTAGCATACGAGTAACCCTGGGAACTTGAAATGGCAATCCTCATACCAACCTTTTCTCCAACACTCATACTAGAGGAAGCATTCGTACTTATTTCTCTGCTGACATTAGATCCAGTATTTGTTATAATTGAAAATCTTTGTGCTTCCATAGGAGCTGCTGCTCCTAGAACACGTTGTTCTATTGTCACTGATTCTTCATTTCTCTGTCAGCATTTATTTAGAATAGATTGTTGTATTAGGATCCATATGATAGATTACATACTCAAGATTGCTTTACTTTCAATTTTTTTTTTTTTTTTTTTAAATTTACTTTTTTGTTCTAAAAAAGCCCAAAACGCATTTTGAAAATGAGGTTTTTTCTAAAAAAAAAAAACCTCTATTTTTCAAAGCAATCCCAAATAGACTCTAAGCAATTCTAGAAAAGTTGCCTTCAATCGATGATCCACACACCACAAATCATGTCAAAAATTGATCTTAGACCAATCTCCCACCTCATATTTGACAAATTTTTTTTAAAAAAAACCCAGCCCCTCCTAATATTTTTCCACACCCCCACCCCAGAGGGCCAACAGCCTCACTGGAACACCATCCTCCCCTCATGCTATCATATTGGATTCCACATAATTTCATGAGACCGGTGTTAAGAGTTAAAAGCTAATATGTTCAAATCTCTTTATGCTTGGATAGCAGCGTACAATAGTTCTCGTTTTTCTAGTTTTATTGAATTTCTGGACTTGTGTTCATCTTTTTCTCCCTAATTGAGGGTTTCTCTTATATACTTCTTGTGTACTTGGGTTGCCCCTCTACACTTTCTATTGAGGTTGATTTATTTATAAAAAAATAAACAAATTCCTCGGTGAACAAGCTTTGAC
>NC_081551.1:5420400-5449346 GCF_901000735.1 Corylus avellana | reverse complement strand
GCCGTGAAAAAGCCATGTTGTTTGCCAAACACTACCTTTATTAGTGTGAAAATTTTCAAAAGATGGAAAAACAGGAATTGACAAACAATCCACCAACAACAAAAGGAAAAAAAAGACCCCATTACTCAAATGGTTAAGTCCAGCTGTGATATAAAATAAGCAAGAATCTTTAACACGTACATACACAGCGAGTTGTTAAACTGTTTGGACCGAATGAAACAATTAACATTAAAAACATTGGGAGGCAAAGATCCTTCATTGTCGGGAACAAATTCAACCTACTAGTTTATAGTCAACAAGACGATATTCTCACTGTTCATTGTCAGGTTTTGGTGCAATTACACAGTATCATGTACGGCCATTTCAATTATTTGGGCAGAGAACTGTCCTCTTTGCAAACTGAATACACAAGAACACATTATTTGCAGAATTTTGTTTTTGGCAGAAGCAGAAAATAGAAAACAATCAGATATAGAGAAGATATTAAAACAGAAAACGCAATGAGAACTGTTTATAAACAATTCATGCAATGAATAAGCAAATATTTGCAAAAGTATCTGAATTCAAGATATTTATAACCATTGCTCAAAAAAATTACCACTTCCATAAAGAATTAGACAAGCAAAAAACAAAGATAGCATGCATAGAAACTCATTCAAAGAAAGGCAACCAAGAGGATTAGCAATCATATTCAACAGACCTCTTTTTCCTTTTCCCGCTCATAAGCCACTCGTTGACTCAAATTTAAAGCAGCACGGAACATCTCATCTAGTACATGTTCTTGTAGCGAGGGCTTATTTACTTTCCATAACAAGAATTGTGATTGTCTAGCTCCCGCTACAACTAATTTCTGCAAAGAGAATTAAACATTATCATAAAGAACTACGAACTTGGGCGTATCGTTATCGTTGACAGTTGTTTACCTCCATATGCAAGTACTCATCCTTCCAAAGCTTATAAAGAATCTTGGGTGCATCCTTCTTTTCAACAAATGTGGTATCTGAAATCTACATGAAATAAATGATTTGACTGAATATCATACCAAACATATTCTTTCTGACTTATCTGAACAAGTTTCTCTGGAAAGGAATTGCTCCAACAATGGCCATGGAGAAAATAAAGATGACGGAAAAAGAAAAATCGTTTCAAGTGAAGCGTTAAAACAGAAATTGCACCACATATGGAACAGAGATCATATCATATTAAGCAAGTAATATGAATCAATCTCGGTATGTTTCTTGCCATTGCACACTTAATCTAATGCAGTGGGAGCCTTGGACAGAATGGAGGCGAAAATGAAAAATGTGCATCAAAGTGTAGTTTAGAGTGCAGACATCGTAGGAGATCTCCTACGATATCAACATTGTATGCTAAGATCACATTTTTTGAATTGTGCACTCTTCTCCAGAAATTATTTCTTAATTTTATGAAGCATTTTTGAGATAAAGTTTGTCTTGTCCAACATGACTCAGCTTAATAAGTGAAGATTTTGAATGGCTCAACTTTTGCAAGAATCCTATGGCACAATGATGCAGGTAGAAACACCCTTATATGCAGCAACCAACCTCTAGGCAGAAATTTCATGGACTTTGTGTTCTGTATTTCCTATCTCCTAATTATACAATTGTTAATATTCAAGCCAGCACCATCTTGCACCTAATTCTTATCATATGTATCTTGTTAACCAATTAACTTGCATTCCACATTCAATTGAGCACCATCCTACAGTGAAACGTTGAGCATCAAAGTGTAGCCCTAAGACATGTATACTCTAAATTGTACGAGGACCAGTTCAGGCAAAGTAGAGAGAGAAGAATGGAGGATACACATAACTACACCAGATTTAGATGACTTTTTGATAAGTTAAAGGCATAGTCTCTGCTATCAATTGTTCGATACATGTATATCATGCATATCCAACATCTCAATGTGTAGGGGAAAAGATTGTAACCATGTCCATCAATAAGATAACATGTTGTCAACATAGGAATTTACGTGGAGTGACAGCCAACATAAGATTATTTTTAATTCAGGGCCAATTGTTGCCAGATTATTTTGAATTTATCAATATAAATTCACAATTACCTTATCGGTCTCAACTAGGCGACCAGTTTTTGACAGTAATCTGAACATTCTATAAGCGTCCCTTCCATATCTTTTCAACACAATTGACTCCAACTGCAGTGTAGAAAAAGTAAGACATCTTTTAGTGACTGAAACATGGATTTTCATATCTTTTGAAACGAGTGTCAAAGAAACCTCATCATTCTGTGCTAATTCGACAATTTTCTTCAAATCTGTAGAAGAAATATGAATGCGTCAATAGAAACCAAATAATGCAAAAATCAACTAAAGATAAAGATTGAATGAACTCATTTATATGGCAACACCTTTATACTACAGAGATAAAGGCTAAAATTAAGCAGGGAATAGGATACCAATACTATATGATTCATCTGTCCCTCTTGCAGAGGGTGAACAACCAAACTGGGCAAGGGAAGCTCTGACACGGTCTAAGGTCATACCACGCCCTTCTTCACTCTTCATTACCTCTTCAAAAATGGTATTCAGTGACAAGGGAACTGAAACATGTAATACAAAGTATATGCTACTGAGTAAGCATGAGAAAATGTCAAGGAGGGAAGGGAAGATTGGTGAATCATTTCACTTGTTTTCATATATATTTTTTTTTCTATGTCATGTTTTGTGCTATGACTTCTAGGAAAAGAAAGCACGTTTTAGAAAATGCATTCAAAAAGACACCAAAGAATGCATATGAGCACCGAAGAAAAAGAAAGCATTGAATTGGCTCAATACAAGCGACATCATCAAGAAAAAGTGAGCTGAATTCGAAAGAAAGAAATCGCATTAGCTACAACACACAAAAGTTAAGTTCACATAACTAATGCTGGATACAACACAGATGTTCGAGGGTAAATCAATATGATGAAATACTAATTGAAAGGCCATTTCATTCAATCTAGAACTACGACATACAATCTATCGAAGAGGGTGGTGAGTCTTTCGCCAATCTGTGTTTTGACTACAGTTACTGTTTTTTTTTTTTTTAATTTCAAAATGAAAGCACTGTATAGCGAGGCTCAATTTATTAGCTCAAGATAAATCATACAAATTAGAAAGTTTTTTTTTTTTTTTTTTTTTAATTGTTAGTTAGAAATAAACATATATATATATATGTGTGTGTGTGTGTGTGTGTGTGTGTGTGAACATGATTATTGTGACAGTCTGGACCTATTAAGTTTTGAAAAAATGCTGTTCCCATGCTCCCACTTCCACTCTTCTAAATTGTATCCTAGATCTCAACCATAAAATGCTTGGACTTTCATAACTACTTGGACTACCAGAACAAAGCAACCTAAGCTAAAGTTGTTTAAGGTGAGTTTAGGTCTAGGCAGTAGGAATGCATCATTTAGCAAACCTAGCAAAAGGTCTTCATGCAACTTCTTATTTACTACTACTGATTCAAAAACTTAAAATACTAGATCCCCATCTGTTTCTTCAAATGCAAGAAAACTCCAATCTAACACCAGTAGTGATTAGATCTTTCTTGGGGGAATAGAGGTCACAATTATGTCATTCCTACAAGTGACTCCCCATTTAGGATTTGAAGAAAAGCTATATGACGCATTCAAAATCAAATACAAGACATACACACATGCATATATGTATGTATCTATGCATACTATGTATCAATCATAATCGAAATATAATGCTAAGCACAAGGGATAAATAAATATAGGTATTCAAATTCATTAAGCAATTGTCTAAAAGTTCAGTTTACCAGGCTTTTCTGTTTTCACTTTTTTCTCTAAACTTCTTGCTGCCTCCAGCATTGCTCTTAAGACAATTGAAGATCCATCATCCAGGCGTGTTCTCACATTCTCAATGCAAGCCTAGAATGTATGGGTAGAATTAGGTACACCACACTATTTCAATGATATCCAGGAAGCTAATGTAATACAATAAAAAGAAGTTTAAACATATCATCTCACATAAAAAACATATATGCTTATCATTGTAAATGGAATAAAATGGAAACCCATTAAGCATTGAGATAAATCAAAGATAATGGGACCGGGGTTTACTTTATAGGGATGGGTCCGAAGGGCCCTGCCTTGGAGAGGTTCCCCGACATAAAAAAAAAATAAAAAAAATAAATCAAAGATAAAAAGGAAAAGGAACTATTTCATTCATCTGAAGACATAACAGAACATGTAGAAGAGGACTTACAAGATGCAAAATACTACGCAAGTGAGAGAGAGAGAGAGAACAATGTACCAACCTTATGCCTAAGACGACGCATAAATTCCTCAAAATTGGCACGAAAAAGAACTACTTCCTCCTCTTCAGCTGCAGGTTCTCTATCTAACTCCAAAGAGTCATACTTGCGCTATGAAATGAGAAGATAGCAATTAGCATACGAGTAACCCTGGGAACTTGAAATGGCAATCCTCATACCAACCTTTTCTCCAACACTCATACTAGAGGAAGCATTCGTACTTATTTCTCTGCTGACATTAGATCCAGTATTTGTTATAATTGAAAATCTTTGTGCTTCCATAGGAGCTGCTGCTCCTAGAACACGTTGTTCTATTGTCACTGATTCTTCATTTCTCTGTCAGCATTTATTTAGAATAGATTGTTGTATTAGGATCCATATGATAGATTACATACTCAAGATTGCTTTACTTTCAATTTTTTTTTTTTTTTTTTTAAATTTACTTTTTTGTTCTAAAAAAGCCCAAAACGCATTTTGAAAATGAGGTTTTTTCTAAAAAAAAAAAACCTCTATTTTTCAAAGCAATCCCAAATAGACTCTAAGCAATTCTAGAAAAGTTGCCTTCAATCGATGATCCACACACCACAAATCATGTCAAAAATTGATCTTAGACCAATCTCCCACCTCATATTTGACAAATTTTTTTTAAAAAAAACCCAGCCCCTCCTAATATTTTTCCACACCCCCACCCCAGAGGGCCAACAGCCTCACTGGAACACCATCCTCCCCTCATGCTATCATATTGGATTCCACATAATTTCATGAGACCGGTGTTAAGAGTTAAAAGCTAATATGTTCAAATCTCTTTATGCTTGGATAGCAGCGTACAATAGTTCTCGTTTTTCTAGTTTTATTGAATTTCTGGACTTGTGTTCATCTTTTTCTCCCTAATTGAGGGTTTCTCTTATATACTTCTTGTGTACTTGGGTTGCCCCTCTACACTTTCTATTGAGGTTGATTTATTTATAAAAAAATAAACAAATTCCTCGGTGAACAAGCTTTGACAACTTTTAACTTTTGCCATGTAGCATTACATTATCCAAAACCAAATCATTTATGGAACCCATGAAAAAAGTTTACAATGTTGTGTAGGTCAATATTTTTTGCCCTCTGAAATCAATTGTACAGATAAAATTATTATTCAATACTTAATTTACGAACGATCACCTAGCATTGGATAAATTTTATATAGCAGAAACAACTTTGGTCTGAAACTCTGCCACTCTACTATAGTTAAGAATTCAATAATGTGTAGTGGTAGTGGTTGAAATAATCTAGTTAGCTGCATTATGCACAGTTACACTAGTGTTTGACATTTTTTTTTTTGAATTCTTTTGCAAGTAATTGATTTTTTTTTTTTTTTTAATCTATGCATGTGCAATATCACTGTCAATCACCAACTCTTAAGTATAACTGCAACACATCCCAACTGTTGAGAAAGCTGTAATTTTGAAATATAAATTGGTTATCATAGTTAATGGGCAATAGCATGCACAATCCACAGATTTAATATGCATATAAACTAGCAAACACACAAATAGTCAACTGTCATTCCTAATTCTGTACAACAGACAATCATCAGCAAGTAAATTTGACAAGAGTCAACAATTACCTTAGCAGACTTGGCACCTCGCTTCTTGGCAGTAGTTTCTTCTGTAACTGGTGCAGCAAGGACTGCTTCATGGGTCGGGCAGCGTTCAGCATAACGGGCAGCCAAAAGTTTAAGAAGGTTTTCTTGTACAATATCTTCACAAATTCCTGAAAATAATTATAAATCAAGTGAAAAAAAACTAACATACTTGCAGGACAAATATATCATCTAAATAGCATATTCGAGCATGCACACACACACAAGATTGAAGCCCCTACACCCACATTGATTGTGCTTCTAACTGCTTTCCGGTATGTTTGTTAATGTGTTTTTGGGGGTATTTTTTGTTTTTGGTTTGAAAAAATGTTCTCATGTAACATAAAGTTGAAAATAGTTTTAATTGTTTTGTGTTTTGGGTTGTAACGACCTAAGGAAAGCGCTATCGTATGCCTTGCACCCTTGCCCCTTGACTGCCTAAAGATTAGATGTTGTCAAGAGATTCTTATTGCTAGCTCATGGAGTGTTATTCATCATAAAGTAGTGAAAATGATTAACTGTATAAATTTATTGAAGCTTTTTAGGCACCAAAGATCAGCCCCCTTTTTATCACCTACTGCAACCATAATGTTCAATATTATAAATATGATTCAACATCAGCTTCACTTGCACCAAAAACAATATAAAAAGAAAAAGAAAAAGAAAAAAATACCCCCAGTATATATATGTATTATATTTTTATCTAAGATAGAGGCAGAATAAAATAAATTCAAACATTCACAAGGGACTCACCTTCTCTTTTACTTGACTTCTCTCTTTCAATCATATTCTTGGCTCTTTCTACCATTTGCTTCAGTGTAAGCCTACCATGCTGAAGCAAACCGTGAAGAAGTTCTTTACACTGGACAAACAATGAAAATAATTCAATAACATAATTTCGACCTGGACTTATAAAAAAAAAAAAACATAATTTCGACCTGGCTTCAAACTTAGTGAAACATCAAACCAAAACTAAAAGAACTAACTTCTTCATCAAATTCACCAGAAACAATCTTCAAGAATTTGGAAAATCTCATGCGATGGAGTATGTTACTAAACAACACCATGTACTGGGTATCAGCTTTTGGCCCATCCTCTAAACCACCTGCAAGTACAATCATTCAGATCATTATTTGTGTTTACTTTACTCTCTCGTTGGTTGCTAAGGAACTTTTGTACTTGGTATTTTTTCCATTATATTAGCCAATGAATTGTTATTGGCATAAATTACCGGCATTTCCAGATTGAAATTTCATGAAACTCCAATTCTGTGGAGCTCAAAATCACTGTTTGTAATACAAACTTATATCATATTCAGGCCTTCACTAGGGCAAAGTGACCAGCCAAAGTCATTTTTATCAAGACTTTTGGTTTACTTGCAACCCAAACAATGCAAAACCCTACACCCCAATTTTGAACTTCCATTTATTACCTTAAGAGGGAGGAAAAAAAAGACAAAATTATACGAAATAGAAACAATGAAAAACCCTAAACCTCAATTTCCATACTATCACTTCCTTTCCTTTTCAGCAACATTTTGATGGCAATCAAACCAAAAACGCAGCATAGAGTTGAGTGGGGAAGATAACCTTGTTGCTCGAGAGAGAAAGCTTGAACGCAGTTGTGTTGGATCAAGATGAGGAGGGAGCTCGTGACCTGTTGCGGGGTGAGCTCCGTTAACTGAACTATCAGTTGGAGGGTCAGGGGACCTCTTTGAAGAAGATTCTCACACACTTTCTGCATAGAATTTGGAAACAAATATATAGAACATGCAGTCTCAGAAAAAGGTATATGTATAGGTTCAGAGAGAGACAGAGAATTACAGCGACGACATTGCCGAAGTGGTTAGTCATGAGGTGTACGGCCAACTTGATGCCGTACTGGGTCACCATGGTTGCCTTCTTTCTTCCTCTTCTTCGCGAGAGGGATTTGGAGGATTCGTGATATGGGTTACGCCGGTGACGTGGCATGTGCCACGTCGTTTGGCCCAATTAAAAAAAACAAAAAATCTCAAACGTTCGTCCATGGTCCAGACCATTACATCCCCCCACGCCAAAAAATTTTCCCCCAAACCCATTTCCCCCTCCACCCCATTCTCCCTCCACCCAGATTCTCTCTCCACCGGCACCGGCACCGGCGCCGGCGCCGTATTTTCCCCAAAACCATTCCCTCCTACCACACATTTCATTTCCCCCCAAAATTTTCCCCAAACCCATTCTCCCCCACCGGCACCGTGCGCCCCAAAACTCCTGTGAGAGCTCTCCCTCTCTCACGCCTTTCTCTCTTTCTCTCTTTGTCTCTCTTCTCTCTCACACGAGTTTCTGTACGTCTTTGCAAAAAAGGAAGGGATTACGAAACAAAGGATGTGGTATGAGGTAATTCTCTCTCACTCTCTCTTTCCTTCTTGTGATTTTCTGTATGGGTTCTTGAAGATATGAGGTTTTGTAGAGATGCTTGGGTTGGGTTATTACAAATTGATGTCTCGTGGTGACTGGTCTTTAGTGCATTTCTTGTTTGGTTGCTGAGAAATTGAAGGAAAAGAAAAGGCTTGTTCAGTGACTTTATAGAAAATCAAAATATTTGTGTAGGTTTTTAAAGTTTCTGCAATTTGAAATTCGTTGTAACAGTCAAAAGTTTGATAGTAAGAACTAATATTCTGTTAAGGATGCTTTGAAAATTTCCTGCCAAATTCAGCATGTGGATTTTCTTTGGTGTTGCAGGAACTATATATAGCTCATCACTTTTCCCCAATCGAGCACCAGCTGGAAGGGTTCTGCTTTTGAACTACATTGGAGGGGCTACAAATCCTGGAATTTTGTCCAAGGTATGACAGTTGGAGATGATTCACTTCGTGGTTTTAGCGGTATTGCGGTGGTATGGATGGTTTATTTAGGTCAAAAAATTCGTTGACTGTTAGGTGAGGGCATTCACCAATGACCGAATTCTGCAATTCAACTTATTTATCAAAAAAAGATAATTTGAAAGAAAAAAAGAAAAGAAAAAGGAAGATTTTTTTTTTCCTTTTCTTTTTTTTCCTTTTTTTATTTTTTATATTACCTTAGTTCAAATATATGCTTAGATATTGCATGTGAAGATCAATGATTGGTCTAACTTTCAGCGGCATCATCTTTACAATCATGGAGCAATCATATTAGGTGTTTCCAAAGTGTTTTAGATTAATGCCTAATCGTGGGCTAGGAGTGAGTGAGGGAGCAAGCCTATGTGCCACTTTTATCCCATACTGAGAAATTGTTAATGAACATGCATTGAGAGAGAGATGCAAATATAACCATTTTTTCCTAGGCTGGGAAATAGACAATGATTTTGTGCTATTTGTAAATCTGGGTTGTAATCATTGTAGCTTGCTTTGGATGCTCAAAATCATTAAAGAATACGCAAACAAAAACAAAAAGGATGGTAGAAAATTTTGAACGTTTGTGTATTGTTAATGCTTACTGAAGCATGAAGCACTTCTAAATATGATACCTAATTCGATAGAAATGTGGTGCGTCATGTACATTCCATCATAATTGTTTACTTTTGATCAAAATTGGAAGCAGCCCCTTGAATTTATTTCCTTACCTCCCCGTCAGGAAATAAAGTGTTTTAGTGTTTTATTCGTTTGACATTTATGGATGCAAATTTGTTTGCAGGTTGGCCAAACAAGGTGTTGTATTAGATTTTTCTAGTGTACCTTCTTTGGTTACTCTATCAACTAAGACGGTTATATATAGATATTATTGCGGATATAAGTGATCTTGTCATAAAAAGTATAAGTTGAAGGTTTCTTTTTTTGAAACCACTCGATGGGGATAGGGGAAGAGAGCAAGCCTCCTAATCCTTCCAAACCAACTTCTTCAGCTCAGGTATCCTTGTCTTTTTCTTAACACCCTAATTATATTCTTTTACATTTTTTTTTTCCAGGTGTTTTAAATTATTCTCATTTATTTTTTCAGGAAATACCAACAACGCATTATTTTGATTGGTCGAGCTCCATGCAGGTTTGTGATAAGAATATGTTTAGTTTAGTTTTTTTTTTAAAGAACCAAAAAAATTATTATGATTATGAATTTTTTTCATTATTTATATGGATTAGTTTTGGATACTCAGTATTTCTTGATTATGCTTATTATTGTCCTGGAGCTATGCAGCCCCCATTTTTTCCCTCAACAGTTGCTTCTACAACTCCCCACCCCTATCTATCAAGAAGCCAGGTAAATTATAGCTATGCTTTAGATCATGTAGATGCATACATTATGTACAGGATATAAGGTTCTTATTTTCTTTCTTGTTGGTGATGTTTCAACATCTGTTGATTCCACCATATGAGATGCTAGTTCCATACCCTGTTTTATTGCCTCCATGGGGAGTTTATACTCATCCTAATATGACCACGGTAATCCTAGTCACTTATATATATATTACAATGCAAACTCGTGCTGCACGTGTGACACGATTAAGCACATCGCTGCTGCTTATAAATATTGGGAAGTTTATGAATTTGTTATCTAAGTTTGTTACTATATCTTCTGTAGACTCCAAACCCACCTGTCAATGTAGAGTTGGAAGGGAAGGGCCCCTATGGAAATGATCAAGTTTGTACTAAAAAATCCATGGGAACTTCTGAAAGCACAGGCAATGACGGTGCTTCACATTGTTTCTCTTCCCCTCTTGTTAATAGTGGTAATGAGGGTACATTAGATGCAATTGAAAAGAATAATGAGAAACAGGTACATTATATCATGCATCAATAGGGTTTGGTTTCTCAATTGATCAATTTGGTGTTTTATGTATGCATATGCCCTAATGATCGAAATATTTATTTATAGCATTAGCTTTACATTGCTCTATTGATATGTTGTTCTTTATTTGTTGTCTTATGAAAACGTGCCAATCAATGTAGGATTCTTATGGAAGTAAGAAAATAAGGTTTCACCATATGGTTGCAAATGGTATATTTTTCAGTTCCAACCCAAACGATTCTTGCTTATGTGTGACCATCTATATTTTCATCCCTTCTTGGTTGTGATGATTTTGTACCCACTATAACTTCTGCAGGAGCCAATGCACAAAGTCACACTGTTGGGGCTATTGGTGAAACCTCAGTACCTCCTGCCTCATTACCACTTGTGATGGGATCTGAATCTGTAATGACTGAGCAATTGATGCAGGTATTAATGTTAGAGGTTTCCCCCACCCCCCCAATTTAATAATCGTTCCACATCCCTATTTTCAATGTAAAGTATTTATATGTTGTTTCTAATGAAAATGTTACACTTACTAAAATTTCTCCATAAAATTCCTTTCCCAAATGATGTTTTAACATTCCATGAGATCTATTATTGTGGAAAATGTGTGACCATCTAATGAGATGGTGACACATCACTTGGGAACCAATTTTAGGGAAAAAATTTGATAAGTGTAGCATTTCTCTGCTTCTAAAGGAGAGAATATATTACGTGTTAAAAGTTGGCAATGGGGTTGTTATGAACCTAACAATTCTCTGCTTACATAGATTCCAAATGATGACGAGCCATTCCTCGAAGTTGTCCCTCAAATTGGTTAGTTAGTCTTTACACTCTTTTATTAATATCATTGAGTTTCTTTCTCATAGTAAATGTTACTCATTAGTTGTTGATTGTCGTTTAGTGAATGTTGTGATTCCATTCTTGTTCCGATATGTTGATTGGGTAACTGTATTTTTTTTTTGTCATCTAGATGAAAATGAAGTTGTCTGTGATTTAGAGTTGGTAGACAAGGATGACAATGATGTGCAATGCAATAAGAAAGAAGCAGAACCGGAGGTAGGAATGAAGTTTAGTTCTGAAATAGAACTAAAACTATATTATAGGCGGTATGCTCAGCAATCGGGGTTTGGGGTGACATCTAAAGGAGGTAAAAATAATCCAGACGGGAGTCATAAGTACGTCACCCTTACATGTGCTCATTATGGCAAGAAGCAAACTAATGCAATTAATATTGACAAGCCAAATCCGACAACGAAAATTGGGTGCAAGGCCAAGATCAATGCATTGTTCAGGGATGGAGCGTGGTGTTTGACTACTGTTAATGTGAACCATAATCATGCTTTAAACCCTAATAAAACAAGATTTTTTCGATGCTATAGGAAGATAGGTGATAATGTGGAAAGAAGGCTCGAATTAAACGATATAGCTGAGATAGGTGTGAGCAAGAACTTTAACTCTCTTGTTGTTGAAGGTGGAGGGCATGAGAATCTATCATTCATGGAGAGAGATTGTCAGAATTTTATTAACAAGGCAAGACATCTTCTGCTTGGCAAAGGAGGTGCTGGAGTACTTTATGACTACTTTACTAGAATGCGAGAAATGAATGATGGCTTCTACGCTGTGATGGATTTGGATGACGACTCTAGGCTAAGGAATGTGTTATGGGCTGATGCACGAAGCAGGGCTGCATATGAGTATTTTGGGGATGTGGTTACATTTGACACGACGTATTTGACCAATATATACAAAATGCCATTTGCTCATTTCGTGGGAGTGAATCATCATGGTCAGTCAATACTTTTGGGGGCGGGATTACTATCAGGTGAGGATACAACCACATTTGTTTGGTTGTTTGAAACATGGTTGAAATGCATGAACGGCCAAGCTCCACTTGCAATAATAACAGATCAGGATAAGGCTATGAAAAGTGCAATTGCAAAAGTTTTTCCTAGAGCCCGACATAGATTTTGTTTATGGCACATTATGAAAAAATTCCCAGAGAAGTTAGGATCACATGCTCAATACAAATGTGGCTTGAAGAGTGCCATACAAAGTGCAATCTACGACTCTCAAACTTGTGTTGAATTTGATAACAGTTGGCAATGTATACTTGAAAGGTATAATCTTCAGGATAATGCATGGTTGTGTTGGTTATATAGTGAGCGGGCTCATTGGGTTCCAGCGTATTTAAAAGATACATTTTGGGCCGGAATGCAAACTACACAACGAAGTGAAAGTATGAATGTATTTTTTGATAATTATGTGCACTCTAGAAGCACGCTGAAGGAATTTGTTGACCAATTTGACAATGCTTTGAGGAGAAAGGCTGAAAATGAGAAAATAGCTGATTTCAATTCTTTTAATGCCATCATTCCCTGTATATCTCATTTTTCTATTGAGAAGAAATTTCAAGAACTTTACACCAATGCAAAGTTCAAAGAAGTTCGTAAGGAGTTTAGTTGCTTGATGTATTGCAATTGCTCTCTTATTAAAAGTGAAGGTGCAATTTCTACCTATGAAGTATCTGATGAGGTAACAATTGATGATTACACAAAAGAACGAAATTTTTGTGTTTACTTCAATGGAGATGAAAGTGAAGTTAAATGCATTTGTGGGTTGTTTGAATGTAGTGGAATCTTGTGTAGGCATGCCCTTGCTGTACTGACATTAAAGAAAGTTAAATCTTTGCCCACAAAATATTTTCTTGACCGATGGAGGAAGGATTTGAAGCGCACATATACTCTTGTTGAAAGTAGTTATAATGCCTTCAGTTGCAACCCTGATGCCCAAAGATATGATTGCTTGTTGAAAAAATGTAGTGAATTAGCAACGCTTACATCAACCAGTGAAGACCATTACATGGATGTCATGTGTTGTATAGACATGTTGCTAGCGAAATACAAGTGCTCAAGGTATGAACCTAGTCCACCCTCCCATGATATTCCATGTGCATCTTCCAAAAGTAATGAAGCCATTGATGGTGTAGTAGTGAAAAGTACCAAGGTTCTTAGTCCTATAGCGGTTAAATGTAAGGGCAAGGCACCATTCAAAAGAATGGTGTCTACGGTTGAAAAAGTCGTGACACAAACAAAAAAGAAACATCAGAGTCACAACAATGCCAACCAGAAGGGGAGAAAAAATCAGGTTGCTTATTTTTCTTCCTTTTATGAGTGTTTCACTTGTTCTTACTAAACGCGTGATCGTATATAAACATTTCAAGCATATTGTAACACATTTGGTATCTTTTTAAATTGAAGGTTTGCCAAGGAATCCAAGAAAGGGAATTGAACACAAATGAAGCTCCGTTGGCTTCAATAACTGATACTCAATATGATCGCATAATTGGAACGCAGGAAACTGCTTTGAGTAAGGTAAACACACTTAAAGCTCCCTGCTATTGTCAAATTACATTGTTATGTCATTGTCATTCTCCTTTTTCCTTTTTCTTTTCTATTTTTCTTTTATTCTTTAATAACTTATAACGGTTTTTTTGTTTTGCTAACTTACTAATTTGATTTGCTGCAGGATACGAGTTTCAACCTATTTGAATAGGCGATTGGGCATGTTGTTTTGTTTTTTTGAAAGCATTGCTCTTTTTTGTTCAGCTAGTGCTTTTAGTACATGTTACAAGAATTTTTTGGAAGCATTGCTCTTTTTTGGCTGATGGTGGTGTATGGTTTTTGCAAGTGTGGAATGGTGCATGGTTTTTGTAAGTGCTGAACATGTGGAATAGTGAATGTTTTTTGTAAGCGTTAAATATATGCAAGCTACTTCTGGCTACAACAACTACCTATCTATTTGCTGTATCCATCAGGTATTTTCAAATCAATTGTCGATCAACATTGAAAGAATTATTACATGAACTTTTGAATTGGATAGCACATTGATAGAATTTAATTTTCTAATTTATTTTACATAGACGAGTATATGATTCATCTGTTTATTCAACGAAATAGCTGAAGAGCTTCTTTGTGATCTAACTCATTAACTAGGTATGACCTAATTTTTGAATTTGTGGAAAGGTATAGAATGTCAATTGGTTGTAACATGCATTCAAAAACTGAAAGGTGAAATCTATTTGTGGTGGCATAAAGTATTTTTATTATGGAGATTCATTAGAATATCTACATTGAAAAATAAACAGAAGTTATTGCATGTAGAAAATGGGAGGAAATCACATGTGACATTAATTATTTGCACATTGTTTGATGTTTAACAGCTTAGGTGCATTTTCCTGTATGTGTTGACTTTTGACATTGTTAAAAAGTCTTGGCATCATCAACATGCAGCTTTATGCCGCTAAGAAGTTTCAATATGTATGTAATTGTACAAGTCGATCAAAACTCACTAAGAATATTGATTTTGTTTTTTGTTTGTTGGTACTTAGTAGTGCTGCTATTGTCATAAAAAATGTACTAATTTTCCATGTATCTTTCACCTTTCTTGCAAGTTGATGTAGAGATTTCATTCATAACAATTGAGTTGCATAAAGCATAAAATCTAGACCAATATACAAGCAGGTCCTATACAATCTTCTTTGCCCATCTCATTTCTTTACCAAAAATTGAAAGCCTTGAACTCTTTTATTTATTTATTATTAATTTTTTTTGCCTAACAGATTTTTATTTATTTATTATTATTAATTTTATTTGGCTGGCATATTACTATATTAACATTTTGTTCTTCTTGGCATCATCAACATGCAGCTTCCAATTACAGTGGGTTTTCTCTTTGGCATTATTCAGATGCTATTCTATATAGTTTACAAGAAGGCCAATTCGGTTTTGGTCTTGGAGAAGCCAAAGCTGCATGTACTTGAGTACATCATTGTACATATGCTCATTACCACACTTGTGTAGTGGTTTTTAAGTTTATTAACATGCGCCCACTAAGAATATTTATTAAGTTTCAATATTTATGGCTGACGAGTACTACTTCACCAAAGCTTAATTAACCATTCAAGATCATGTTGTGGTTTTTAATTTGTGTGTTTATGTGAATTTGAATGATGCTTAATTGAATATTGATTTCTCATAAAATTTCTATGATTACTCCTATCAAGAGAACATGAGAAATGCAACCTAATCGGGAATCAAATGCATCAATAGATGAGTAATAGTGTATACATAAATTGTGATACTAAGATTAAAGCCATGTCTTTGTTATATAACAGGATACTTCTTGCCTACAAGGTTGTCAAATTAGTTACTAGTTTCTTTACTTTTTTCTTGAGAAGAAGTGAACAACCTAAGGCTAGTAATTTAGAGAAGTCGATTTTATTAAATATTATTTTATAAGGAAACGACATTTATTAACTTGATTAAAGAAGATAATTCAAGCAATTTCCTTCTCCCATTTCCCTTGCAAATGGTTAATGATCTCTTGCTCATTCACAGACTCACTTAAAATAAAAAATGAAGCTTGCCATTCTACATGAATGGCCATCCATATAAGCTACAAGTCATAGCTAATATAAGGTTAGATTAAGCCACTCTCAACCTCAGTGTTCTAACACAATTTCTTTCTTTTTGGATAACTCAAAGATGGAAAGAAAAAAGTGGGATTTTATCTTATTCTACTTTCTTTATTTCTTAATATATTTTTTTTTCCTTGTATACTAAATTGTTTTCACATTTACAATTGTTTAATTTTATGTTTAAGATCTAGCAATCAGAAACACATCAACCAAGAAAAGAACACAAAGATGAGTACTTTTAAACATACAGTGTCATGTCCATCCTGAAAACACTAAAAAAGTGAGAAGTTTCACAAACCTTCCAAGTCAATCTTAACATAATAAACTCTTACAACAATACATATTACAAACTAACAACATCGACAACTAAAATCAACAACACTACCCCCAAGCTCCAAGACCTTCCAACATGTTCCATCATTCATGAGATCCTTACAAGAATTTAAAACACTTAACCCTTAACAATATAAAAATGAAAAAGAATAAAACATGCTAAATAACTGCAATAAGAATGAACCGATAGCAAGCTAACATTTACGGAGATGGTAGGAATGAACTCACCACGTTTAAGTCATATGATATAGTTAAAACGTATTAGAGGCAGTCCAAAGTTCCACTTACTGAAAGAAAGAGGACAATGACAAATTATTTCCAAAATTTTTTAAAAAAATCAAACTCAGTTATAACATTGAGGAACACAAAAATTTTAAATGGATGAAAGATTACAATGACAAAACATGCTTGTAAGAGTCTTTATAAAAGTATAAGCGAATGGAATTGGAAACGTAAGTGAAAAAGAGGCATGCAGTTCATCCCATTATGTAGATCTGTCATAATTGACTAGTTTGCATAAATCTATTATTCCTTCTAAATAATAAAAAAAAAACAAAAAACAAATCCAAACATAGAAGAAGTCCAATACACACATTCGCTGTGGTGGTGACATACATGGTCCTTTGTTTATATATTTTAAGTATAAAATTAGAGCACAAGTAACTTCATTGACGGTTTAAAACGTAAAAACAAAATGCAATCCAATAAGCAAATATTTCATTAAATACTTCCATAATATAACAAATCAACATGATAGTTTTCCTAGGGCTGGAAGTCGGATAACTCGGTTACAAAAATGGCATTTTCGTATTTCGCACAGCCATGGTCAGTAAAGTCAGAATTTTTACCGACTTCTTGCGCTAACTTTCTTTTCCGTTACCGACGTGATTATGGTGACAATCCGTAATGTCGATCGGTAATATAATAATATTCGCTAACATTTCATATGACTATATGTTTAAGCAAAGAAATGGAAAAAGACAGTCGGTTAGAAATGTTATTCTTGAATAAATGGACAAAATTTTTCAAGCCAATATAGGAAGAGCAGCACAACCTAACAAGTCAAGAGATGAGAAGTTTCGGCGTACCTGTTGGTAAATGAATAGGATCACAATGAAGCTCTCTAGCTATTTAATTGAATAAACAGATTGATCACATACTTACCTATTTAAAATGAAAAAAAAAAAAAAAACAAAAAGGTTCTATCATTGTGCTATACAAATCAACTCTCATACCTTTGAATTAATGTCATTTAATACAGTAAAGCAAAATAATTGATTTGGAAATACATGGTAGGAACAGTAAATAGATAGGTACCTCTTGTAGTCGAAAGTGGCGTCCATCTATTCAACGCTTAATAAAACCATAGAAAAGTCATTCCACAAGTTCAGTACTTACAAAAACCATACACCATTCCAACTATTCCATACTTACAAAAACTATACATCATTCCAACTAATTGATACTATAAAAACTATACACTACCATTAGACAACTACATACTCAAAAGGTAGGGGAAAATTACAGTTTACCTCCCTAAAGTTGACAGCGTTTTTCAATTCGAACATCAAAGTTTCAATTTTTGCAATCCACCCCCACAAAGTTTCAATTTATTTCAATTCGACCAATATTATCCCAATATTCCCATATTGCCCCTGATTTTTTTTTAAAAAAATAAAAATAAATTTGAAGGTGCAAAAATGACCAGATGGCCAAAGGGGTGGCCATAGAATTTTTTTTAAAATTTTTTTATAAAAAATAAAAAAATAAAAATTAGGGCCAATATGGGAAGTTTTGGACACAATTGGTCAAATTGCAAAAATTTGGAACTTTGAGGGGGTGGATTGCAAAAATTGATACTTTGATGTTCGAATTGAAAAATGCTGTCAACTTTGGGGGGGTAAACTGTAATTTTTTCCAAAAGGTAATATCATCTACTAAAAGCACTAGTTGAACAAAAAAGAGTAGTGATTTCAAAAAGAAACAAAACAGCACTTTTAATCGCCTAGTCAAAGAAGTTGAAACTTGTATCCTACAGCAAAACAAATTTATAAGTTAGCAAATTAAACAAACTTGCGTAAATTATAAAAAGCTTTGAAAAAAAATGAAAAGATAAGGGAGGCAAGCAATCACATAATTTCTTTTTACAATGAAGAAAAAAATTAAAAAAAAAAAAAAAAAAATTGAGACTGGGAGAGAGAAACAGAAAAAATCTAGGTTCTTATAAGCAAAACATTACACAATCAAAAGCGCCACCACCAACAAGTGCTAATGCCAACTTCTCCATCCCAATTGCAATAAACTTTGTGATTTCTTGTGAACCCTACAAGTATTTAATAGTTTTTACACTTACAAATGTATAAATCAAAGGCAATAGAGCTTCTACAATTTAATGTGTACCTGAGTCATTACACTATCTTCAGTTTCAATTACACGACCGTGATGAATACAAGTTGTCGAATTCAATGGAACTTCACTTGTGTTCATTTCTTCTTCTTGTACTGATTCACAGGTCTTCAATTAAATAAAGTACCAAATGTGTTACAATATGCAAGAAATTTTTTTGGATGCAGAACCAATTTTAATAAGCATAATAAAGCACACGTAAAGAAAGAAAAATAATGAGAAACCTGATTTTTTCTTCTCTTCTATTTGGCAAGGAATTTATTCAGTTGTTTCTTTTTTGCTTGTTCCACAATCCTTTTAACTATAAGCACCTTCCTTTTTGATAGTCGCACATTCCTTTGAGTTGCCACATTACCTTCATTACTTGAATGCAACACATTTGCAGTGAAGGGAAGGTTGACTGGATTCAAACCTTGAGCCACTGTATTTCAGCGTTAACATACGCATAACACGCATGACATCCTTGTAATGCTCATTGCTTAATGCTGTAGCCACTACTATTGGAAGAAACTTTTGCAACAAGCTGTGATATCTTTCTTCGTAACGGTTGCCCATTGTCTCTAAAGGATAACCATCATGTTGACATTATTAAGAATTTAGAATAGAAAAATTCAAATCCTACAGTGCCAAAGAAATATTATTACTATCAAACACATGTTATCTCGAAAGTAATGAATAAAACAAATATATGGAAACTCCACTTTCTGTCTATCTAGAAACATAGAGTAAGGCCCTAGTATTATAAGTTCATAAACAACCCCCACCTTCTGTCTCTCACTATATAAACATTAACAATAATGGAAGTGTTACAAGTGCCATTTTAGGTTTAAGATTGGACCCCACCACACACACCCTTCTTACTCGGGAAACTCCACTAGCATCACTACTATCATCACCACCACTCTCCAATATCATTCATCATTGACCACATCCCTCATTTTTTAATATTTGATTAAAAGTAAATAAATAAATAAAAGAAACCCCAAATTCAAGAAAAAGAAAGGTTGCACATCTATCATATTGTAATTGTTTGCATTAATAGCGATGCAAGTTCAATATATGTATATATTTATATATCATTCATCAACAAGATAACAAAAGCAAACACATGGGTGTGAAACAATTACCAATTTCCTCCATTTTAATGGCCCTCCATTTATGAATGGTTTGCGGGTGACTACAGGTATTCAAGGTTTACTTCATAGAAGTGGATCCAAAGGGCACTGGTTTAGAAAGATTCCATGTTTTTCTTTCATTGATATGGCAACTATTTGTTGATTTGTCAAGATTATCCTTTCCCCATTTAAGATCCAAAGAACTTCTTAAGTATTACTTTTGCTGGAAGATTTTAATCTACATCTAATTTTTCTGTTTATTTAGAAGTTAACATAAGGAACATTTTCTAGACATTTCCCAGGCTCCACCACTCTGCAATTAATGAGATGAGTGAGTTCAATCATGTTTTTCTCTTTACAAGCAAGTTTTTATACATGGGAATACATCCAATAGGAATAGGAAGCTTACACATGGACAACTTTCAGCCACACGACTCAACACAACATTACAAAGTTAACTAATAACATATTAAGTTAACAAAAGACATAGAACTTAATTAAACATTGTTAGAGAAATCTCGAATTCAATCTCTCATAAGAGTGATAAGGATAAAGA
Source organism: Corylus avellana (assembly GCF_901000735.1). NCBI lineage: Eukaryota > Viridiplantae > Streptophyta > Magnoliopsida > Fagales > Betulaceae > Corylus > Corylus avellana. The sequence goes on along the minus strand of NC_081551.1, from coordinate 5,428,785 downwards.
TAAAGATCAAACTAGAGACATCCTCAACTCAACCTCTCATCAAAATGATAAAGATGAAGATCACAACAATTCAAGCATTAGATAATTCTTACAATCACGTATTATCGTGTACAACACTTATCTTATCTAGCTCATAGAGTTTTACTTGTTTACAATTTGTAATTAAGGGATTGACCAATTAATTAGGAGGTTAATTCTCTCATCCTTATAAAAATTTCATCCTCGAATAAAAATGATGCTCTGAATTATTGTCAACAAAAAAAGAATGCCACTTTTGCTAGAACTTTTCCTACCAAATGGTCTCCTAGAAAAATCAACCCCTAGACCTCCTTCCAATGACCGATAATAAGATCTTATGTAAAATTTCTTCCCATCCCAGTAACTTGCACCACATCAAGTAAATCAAAGTTTTCAATAGATTCAAGTAAGTCTAGTAATAAATATACAATTAATTTGATGCATATACCTCAAAATATCAAAGAATTTTCAAACTGATTCAAGCTGCTTTGTCTACTGCAATATTAAACAATTTGGGTAGTAAAATTTTCAAAGTTCTCCTCCATAAACTAGATTTTTGTCACTTACCAATAAAATTAAAAAGAGTTCGACTTTAAATAGAAAAAGATCCTGGAAGGAGCTTTCATATTAGAACTCTAATCCAACTTGTATACATAGCTTTCGTAGATGTTTCTCCGGAAGAAGCTAAGCAAAAGAGCCCTTATGAAAGTTAAAGATGCCAGTGGAACAAGTTCGTTCAAGGATGCTCAGGTGGTAAGTATTTGTTGTTGAGCTTTTGAACGAGCTGTGATGTTTAAGTTATTGTCTTAAGGTTTAACTATTTGAGCATTTTTTAAGGTTTCTCAAAATGGAGCTGCTTCTGAGCGCATAGGTGGTTCTGAATGGTCTCAAGCTACCACTAACCCTGCCGGTTCTGAGTTGTTCCAATCTACCCGTAACTCCACTGCTTCTGAGGGGTCCCAATCTTCGGGTATGTAGTCAATTGCTTTTATTATTATTATTACTAGATTGCATTGACCATTTGTCGTCCTTCATTACATGGTTTTCTCCCTCAGTTTTATTACTAGCTTTTCTGTTAACTTCTGTTTCTAGTAAGTGTAATATCTTAAATCTATACCTGGACTTGTTTTACTGCTATCATGTAGATGAGTTCTTTAATTCTAGAATTTTTTCTTAGTTCAAGATTCCTATGTGGTCTTGATGGATAGTTGGTTGTTGTAGATGGAAGTATTTGGTGTCAGGAGTAGCTTAGCGTTCACCAAGGAATTAATGGAATTTGTTTAGAGTTTAATAGGCAATCTGCTCACAAGTTTTATGTTGTGTAGTGCTAACTTCATTGAAAATATAAATATAATTTCAAATCAATATCTTAATCATCAAAGTTCTTTGAAGCAATATTAATTGAAAAACTTGGTTGGAAATGAAAGCCTATTGCAACTCTGACCCTCCAACATTAGTCATTAATGTATCTTCAAAATTAATGTTTGAATTCATGGTACAAATTTTACACTGCTTTGGCATCTCTTGAAACAATTTAAGTGAATTTCCAGTGTTTTTCTATATTGATTTCATATGATATAACATGTCATTTCTGAATGTTTATTTCCTTATGCATTAACAAAAGAAGGGATTTTGGCAATCCTGATTATCAGATTTTGCGATTTTAAAAATTATTCTTACTTTAAATTTTGTTTGTGAACTTTTACAAATCATATATTTGACCAGTGTCGACCACCTCTGCCACATTACCTCAAGCACCACCAAAACACTCTACCACTTTCCCCACCTCCACCATTTTTGTTATATCTTATTAGATTTTGAAGTCCTAATTTCTTAAGAACACAAACTAGAAGATTCTTTGAATGGGTCTCACCAATTATGCATCTTTTCAATAAAACTTTCTGCACAAACAACATATATTTAAATCCAATGGTTTATTACCTTTATTCTTCCACCTCTCTCCTTTACTCACTTGTTCAAGATTTTTTTTTATTTTTCTAAGCATGTAGTTATCCCAAAAACCCATTGGAATAGTCTTAATTTCTGTCTTTGTTTAATTCTGTACCAAGTCAATCTTAGTCTTAATTCTGTCTTTGTTTAATTCTATAACATTGTTGATGTTTCAAGCAAAATTATTGAGTTTTAATTTTTTTGGTAGGCTTCATGGGCTTGTGTTTGAAACTAGCGAAAATCCTTTCTTTTGATCAAAGCACTAGAATTTTGAGACACCACCTTGGCCTTTTCTTTTATTGGTAAAATTAACATGTACAGAGGTAGCAACAAATTTTATTTTCAGAATTCTATAAACATAAAATGAGCAAGGCTATGAACAGTAAATTCTGCATTTTTTTTTTTTTTGGATGAATAAGCAACATCATTAACAAACAAACCGAGAACACATCAACAACTAATACAAGCCTGATTAACAAACTGAAAACAGCCTACACAGAGGCAAAAAAACAACAAATAGCAGAAAACCTCTAGCCAACAGCCCAAATCAATTAAACCAAACCCTTACAAAGGGCTAAACAATAGCCTCAAATCAGAAACAAAAACCAACAAAACAGAGGAAAAAGACCATATCCTCAAACAAGCCACATATAAAATCTGCAGCAACACCCTTACAGAGGAAACATATTATCCTTAAAACCACAAACAAACCACAAAAAACCTGCAACATATCATCAACAAAACAGACTTTCAGACAAAGTCTATAAGGAGCAGAGTAAATTCTGCATTTCCAACATATTAACCTCAACACACCCATTACAATTACAATTTATGAGGATTAGTGTTCAAAGTGAAAAAATTTTGCGGAGTGTGAGCTTACCACAATTTGGGGCAGCAACTGATGGAGGAGTGACCGAAGGGGATTCGCCACGACTGAGGGTAGCAGCAGGTGGACGCGTGGCCGTATCTGTCGAGCTGCAGCTTGCAGAATGAACTGTGTTGGTGGCCTTCCAGGCGTTCGTGGAGCCCATTGTTAGTTCCGTTGTGGTAATGGAGGTAGTAGTCGTAGGCGGTGATGAAGATAGCGGACCGGGGAGCATTTTGGGTTTCAGAAAAATTAGGGTTTTGGGGGAAGAGCTGCCTCTCGTGGGGGAATGGGTTCCGGCCGGAGCTGATGGAAGGAAGTGGAGGTGGTCGTCGGCAGCGGTGACGGAGGGGAAAGGAGAGGACGCACGGTGCAGGATGGGGAGATAAATGGGGTTGAAGAAAAAGGAAAGGAAAAGTGGGTCGGCAATGTGGTGGGGAATCCGCGGTGCGATTACATTCTAAGGATCGCAGACACGGCCGGTGTCGATGGAGAGAGAATACAGGTGGAGGAAATGGGTTTGAAATTTTTTTTTTAGGGGGGGGGGGAATGATGCGGGCCGAGCAGTTTGAGGTTTTAAAAATTTGTGTGTTTTCGCATTGAGACGCTTGACGTGGCATGCCTACATCGGCGTCGTTAACGTTCTGCGTACCCGCGTAACCTACTCAATTTGGAGACTGAGAGCCCAAGCGAAAAAGGTGTCGAAGAAAGGGACGAGATTTACCTGAGAAATATTACACAAACTCCCAAACTTACCCTCTTAAATGCTCTTTGGTAAAGGAATAAAAACTTATCATTACACTTAAAATTTAATAGTAATTTATTCAAATTTTAGGGTTAAATACATTTTTGCCCCATGTGGTTTAACAATATTAACTACATTTACCTAATCTCCAGCAGATTAGGTAAAAGAGCAATATTAACTACATTTAGCTAGTATTGTTCTTTTTTCAACTCCAACAGATTTGCTCTAAAAGAGCTAAACTAACTTTTTTGCTACAATAATAGCAATATCAAGCTATTCACTGTAGCACTATGTTCGTGTTTTTTAATCTTTTTTCTCTCTCTTCTCTCTCCCTCTCCCTCTCCCGCTCACTCTTCCTCTACCTCACATAGGCATTCTTGGTTTTCTGGACAAACCCACCCAATAACCCCTCTTCTCATATTTCCTTCTAGTATCAAATCATTCTTCTTCACCTACACCCCATAAGACTGACCCAATTCCTCAAGACCAAGCTTTTGATTTTCTCATGTTTGTTGCATTAGCTTTCGATTCCATATGGTTTGTGAGTAAGAGAGCTGTCCATTGCAGAGAAAGCACCTAAGCCATTCCCAGCATGAGCACCAAAACAAACAAAAGATCTGAAATCCAGCTCCTAGCTTCAAATTAACCACACCTAAAATCATCCGAAATTCAAACAAAAAATTTCCCAACATGAGCACCAGAACCCACCGTCGCAGATGGGGTTTAGAACCACCATAGGCCGACCGTATCAAATTCTTCTTTCTTCTAGTATCAAATCATTCTTCTATGGCAACGTTGTTTAAGCTCCAAAATTGAAAGTTTTCTTGGGTTATGGTGGTTTGGAGGGAGAGAGAGGAGAGGGAAGAGATAATTGCAGAGGTTGGCCATGGGGGGTTTGGGTTGAGGTGGAGGGAGAGAGAGTGAGAGAGAGACAGAAAAGTGAAAAAAATAAATAAAAAATCAAAAAATCAAAAAGATTAAATAATAATATTTAAAGAAAAGTATATAATGGAATAAAGAAGCTGTTGGAGTTTTTATAAAAAAAATGAGTAGCTCAAATCGAGAATAGTGCTTTTTCACTAGGTAAAATACCTAACGCTGCTAGAGATGCTATATGACATTTCCTTCCTTATGCTTAGGAAAAATTTCAAAAAAAACCACAAGAACCTACTCACATCAGATTCTCTACATTTAACCAACCCTCAAGGGTTGCTACAGTATCTAAAAGTAATTCCTTAGAGCACTAGTAGTAGTTTCCCAACCATTTTTCCTACATTTAGGGAATAAAACTACTTTTTGATTCCCTATAAAAAAACATTTCACAATAGATTCCTTAAATCTTCCTTATATTATAAGTTCCTGAGTCAACGCGCCAAAATTAAATTCTCCCTAAGTTTTTTTTTTTTTGAAAATTTACTCCTGGGTTAATCGAAATGCCAAGAAAATCCATACCATTAAAATTTTTTAACTGTCATTAGATTGGTTGAAACACATCGATTTAAAGAAGGCCACATCAGTCTAATTTTTTTATCCTACATGTCCATTATTGACACGTAAGATCAAAACTCACGTGAGGTTTGGCTTACGTGTGGTTTTATTGTTTAAACGCCTAAATCGTAGTCTATCCAAGTAACAAAAAATTCCCCAACGAAACCCACGCTTCCCCGACGCACACACGGACGCACCCACCGAAGCGACAAAACCCACCGGCCACCAATCAGACCAGCGTCCAACACTCAATCTGGTGTCAGATCTCCGACTAGGGTTCCGTGAAATTCAAATTTTTTTATTCAAAAAAATTTGGATTAACGAAGGTATTTTCTAGAATTTTTTTTGTTGGTTTTGTTGGTTCAAAGAAATGGAAACATTTTCTTGTAGTTTTAGGAAGCTTTTTATTGTATTGGAAGCTTATTGTAGTTTTAGGAAGCCTTTTCAAAGAACTAGGGTTCCTGCTAGGATTCCGGCTAATCTGAAGGTAATTTCCAGTAATGTTTTTGTGGGTTGTGTTGGATTTAAAATCTCTTTCATTACCATTGGAGTATGTTAAAGAAATTTCGTAAAGGGGGACACAATACAGTCGGTAGTTATAGATCCTAAACAAAAAATATTGAAAAAAACGTACTTTTATTTTCTGTATTATTTTGGGTTCTCTTATTTCAATATATGGTGGTTCTACAAATCCTATTATGTTTGTTGAAGGAATGATGCTCAATTACTGCTTGAGATATATGAACCGATGAATTTTTTTAATTTGAGAATTCAAATTCTCTAACTAGAGCTGCTGTGTTTATGTTGATGTTAAGACTAATTATTGTTGCAAGTGTGAAAGAGGTTTCTAACTTGTAAAAAAAAAAAAAAAAAATGATGAACATGAGGAAGAAAATTTTTGGGAAAGGAGACAATGAAGACGAATTCTACACTGGAAAGCTAAAAAATGTTCGTAAATTTTATTTTGTGAAACACATTAGAGTTTTGGCAGATTACTGCTAATGATTTTGGGTTTCATTGTAGAATAAACAGTCAATGTCGTCGACATTTGTAATATCATCAGTCAAAGAGGATATGGAACCTGTGCAGTGTAGGTGTGACCTTACAACCTCAATTATAACATCCACGACTATAAAAAATCCTAGAAGGCGATTCTATGGGTGTGCTATGTATGACCATAAAAAGATACTTAAATTTGCCTAATCTGGAGTTGAGAAATTGTTGTTACTTCGTATTTGTTCATAATTTTAGTATTCATTGTCAAATTTTTTGTGTAATGACAAAAAGTTGGACACTGTTGTTTTTTCTAATGGTATGACGACGAAACCTGTGCTCGTGGACGGGAGGTCCTACCCGGTAGGGTTGGCAATTTAACCCGTGACACGCGAACCTAACACGAACACAACACGTAAAATTCTGGTTCGGGTTGGGCTTAAATGGGTTCGAGTCGTAAATGGGTCGTTTACGACACGTTTAGTAAACGTGTCGTGTCGTGTCAACCCGCCGGGTACGCAGGTTGACACGTTTGACCCCCTTTTTTTTTTTCCATTAAACTTTGCCCTTTGATAGTTTGTAACTTTGTAAGTTTTTCCCTTTGATGGTTTGGTTATTGTTTTTGAGGATTTTGTTTAGGAAGTAGAGGAAAGACTGATTAGAGAAAAAAAAACAAAAAAAAATAAAAAATAAAAAATAAAATAAAAACAAAAACCATTTTGGTATGGCTATAAAAGGTTAAAAACTATAATGAGTTTACATTCAGGTCGGGTCGGGTCGATCTATAAACAGGTAACACAACACGATTACGACCCATTTAGATAAACAGGTCCGTGTCGTGTTATTCGTTTATAGACAGTTTTATGTTCAGGATGGGGGTTCGACACTTTTAGTTAAACGTGTCGTGTTCGGGTTGGGATTAAACGTGTCGGGTCATAATCAGGTCGGACACGAACCCAACACACAAACACGTTTTGCCAGCCCTACTACCTGAGTTGTATAAACAAGTTAATTCTCTAAATGGTGAAGTGCTGATAAGCACCGAATATTGCACATTCAAGCTCCTTAACTCGCATGTGTTAATTTCTTAACGTTTTTATTTGTTTGATTTTGTGTTGTTTTAGTGTTTTCATGTGTTTAATAAAGATACAAGAAAAACCATTGATTTTGGGCTTAAAACACACTTGAGAGAAGACTTAGCATATGTATTAGTATTTTGATCATAACTATCTGTTCGAGTATTGGATAGAGGTAAAACTAGTGGCATTCGAAAGCTAACTCAAAATAATACAAATCATTGTGAAATACAAATTTCCTAATTTTGACGTTTGCTATGCTAAAATTGCCCCACAAGATAAGATCACAAATCTATCAAGTGCGTAGTGCACCACAAGTGGGATCGAGCGCACCACAGGTGGGATTGAGCGCACTCGTCCTGGAAAGTCCGAAGACAACCCAAATACACCCTGGATAAGGTTTTCGGTCTCCTACTTGGACTAGGAGACTGACCTATGATTTTTTAGGATTCGTAGGGCTTCTAGGACTTGTTTGCTCCATATAAATAGACCTCAAACTTCAAGAGAAAGGTGTGCTTAGTTTTAGATACAAATTATCTTCTTGGAGACTTAAAGAGTTGAAGAGAAGATGAACATGGCAGGAGGCCATTCTAGCACCACCATGAGTGGCTAATTCTGTAATAGGGTGTTAATGTAGCGCTTTCCAAGTAACAATGGTTTAATTGTATTTTAATTTAGGTTTTTTTATATTGATGTACAAATTTAATTGTACTCACAAGTGCACGAGTCATGTGCAATATAGCGTGTGTGCAAGTGCGAGGTCGATCCACAGGGATTTGTGTTGTGTAAACCAATTTCTATTTAAACCAACTCTATTTTAACCTAGTTCCGAATTTCGTGATTTTTATGTGTGTAAAAATAAAACATAAACTAAAGAAAATGATGAAATAAAATGCTAAAGAACACTAAGGTTTAAGAATTCACTTCGCCAAATCTTAACTCTATATTCTCGTATTTGTTCCTACAATCGACAAACTATTATGCTCAAATTGTTGTTCGATGTTTTACAAATATCTAGTTTAAATCATTCAATGAATCCACCCATTTTTACAAATCACAACAAATATCCGATTTGAAATTAAATCATCGTATGTATCCGTTTGGTTAACGAATCACAACGGATATCCGATTTCAATTGAATGATTTGATGTATCCGAAAGGATGAAACACATCAAATATCAAACTCCAACACATAACAGTTCATCACATTCAATTAAAAGATATAAATCAACCAATTGAATGAAAATCTA
>NC_081551.1:5419951-5420224 GCF_901000735.1 Corylus avellana | reverse complement strand
GCAAACGCTCCAAAAACAGAGAAAACACGAATTTTGACAAAGTACGACGCCCCCGGCTCGTCTCCATACGTTTACAATGGAAAAGAACGATATTTATAAGCTAATTTTAGGGTTTTAGCGCTGCCAGGTCGGCCGAGTGCGCTCGAGCATACTTCCAGTTGGAATTAGCCTACTGTTATGAAATATGACTTTGTAGATCTTTGAGTTAGCTTTCCAATGACACTAAGATCACCTCACTCCGAGCTATACAACTCAAGATATGGCCTTTTTAGT
>NC_081551.1:5410236-5419855 GCF_901000735.1 Corylus avellana | reverse complement strand
ACCCTTACAATCATTGAGGTTCGACACCCTCTCTCTTGCCTTATCCTAGAAGGATTCGTCCTATTGCGAGTGGTAATTTATTATTAATATATTTGTCATCACTTAGAGCCAGATTGAGTATCCAAACATATATGTTGGTTTTTTCGTTAGTGATTTGTGTATTGCTGATTTGTCTAGGGTTGATGGGGCATTGAGGCATAGAAAGGTTGTGTTTGGGGCATTGATACGTAATTTTCAATTGCATATTTTGTATCATCGGATTAGGCAGGCACAAAAAAAATTGTATGACTTTTTCAATTTCTATAATTAAATGTATGTTAGTGTCTGTATTGATTTGAATGTGAGTACGCTATATTTGGTAGTGAATTTGTTACATAACGTGTATGGCAAACTAAATTTGTATATAAGAACTTAGAATAGAGGCATGAATGAATTCATCAACATAACATATTGTGTCAAAATTAGAGATTGCATACATACTCGGGACATTACATAAAATCAACAAAAAATGTTGTAACAAAAGCGCCACCATTGTCATACATTATGGCATATTACATTTATCCACTACAAGCAAAAAATGACGTCTTAAACGAAAGTAATGAGGAATGTGATAAGTGTTTAACACAATGAACTCTAAGTTAGTTAACACGATATCACTAACATCATCTAGGTTAGTTAACACAACATCATTGCGTAGCACTACATCCTCAGCTCCTTAGTACATGTGTAGCCCTACGTGTACTACCATGCTGAGACGACCCCGCTTCTACTTCCGCCTGTGGTTCATGAAATATTACTTAGTTACTATTACACAACATAGGTATATGAAATATGTATTCTAAAAAGTATCAATTTTACCTGTGACTGAGTTGCCCTACGTGTACGAACACGAGGCTGTGGTGACCCCGCTTCTGCTCCTGCCTGTGGTTCATGTTGGGATCCCTAAAAAGCATTAACCAAACATTAAGACAAAACATTTTTATGCTAAGCAGTCTAGTATTCATATAATCGGACACAAGAATGACCATGACCATGATGTCCACCTCATACTCCAATATTTTTCAATCCATCATACTCCAAAACAGTAACTAATGTATCTAAAAACAACATACACAAACATCTTCCTAAAAACAACATAAACAAACAGGTTTTACATGTGCTTGAGTAGCATCATTTTTTGGTTTATATTTCTTTGGTTTCCCCACATCTTCCGGTCCGGATTCAAAGGTAATTATGCCCTCAACCCCCACAATTTTCACATTTGACAACATATCCACTACGGGTTAGCTTGTCGGGATTAGTTGACTCATCTGCAGCTTTTCTCCTAGCAATCTTTGGTCTACCAGGAGCCCTTCTAATAATAGGTGTTAGAATTTCATTGCATGGATCATCAGCTAGCCATGTGTTTGGACTTTCCATGCTATAAACTCGAGCTGCATATCCTTGCATGTACTTGTCCATCATGTAATATCCATTCAAATATTCCTCTGATTTTTGCTTATGCATGTAAACTACAGAACAAGCATGTGAGGAAATGATCCCATTCAACTGTCATCTCCCACATGTGATTGTGTGTTGATTTAACCTAACTAAATGCCGTGCATCGTACACGTGGTCGACCTCAAACTCTAATTCATTTTGCCACAGACTGATACAATTTCTTGCATCACTTTTTGACGTCTCCAACTTTTTATGAATCTTTGGACATATTGTGTATTGCGTCAACCGGATTCCATTCTTTTTTTGCTGGAAGCGTGCCATTATCTGCCGATGAATATCTTCAACCATTGTTAGGATGGGCTTACTCCTAGTTTCTTTAATCCAAGCATTAAAGCTCTCAGTCAAGTTATTCAATAACATATCGCTTTTGGTTTGGCAGCTGAAAGTGTGTCTGGACCATGATGCCTTAGGTACACCACTAAGGTAAGCATGTGCACCTTTGTCCATCGACAAGATCTTCTGCATGTGGTGGTCAAAAGCATAAATATTGGATGTCCGTGCAGCCCCCCACAACTCATCCTTAAAAGCTTTCCCCGTGTAGACTTTCGCTTTGAAGTTTGCATGTAGATGACGAACACAAAAGCGATGCTCAACATGTGGCAACATAGCGTCAATTGCAGTTCCAAGCCCCTACACACATACATTTATGCATTGAATTATTGCTAATGAACATAAACAAATAAAAGAATATAATAAGAACATAAGTAGTTTATTACACCAAATACCTTCTACCTGTCAGACATAATAGTCCACCAAATACCACATACAACTGCAGTTCCAAGCCACGACTCTCTTGTCTCTGCCTCGACCATAGCAAATGCAGTGGGGAACATGTCGTCGTTGTCATCCTTGCCTATAGCACACAATAATTGCCCCCCATATTCCCCCTTCAGATGACAAGCATCTAAAAAAATTATGGCCCGACAACCATACTTGAACCCCTTCTTGTACGCATCAAGGCAAATATACATCTTTTGGAAGAATGCTCAATTTCTCTGAACGTAAGCACTACTACTAGGATTGGTGCTAAATAGTGCTGACACATATCTCCTTGTGAGGCGATATTGCTTAGAATGGCTACCAAAAAGTTGATGCAATGCCTCTTTCTTCGCTTTATAGCAACGAGCAATGAGAACATCTATGTTAAGAAGGGTGTTTGGCAAACGACATGCTTTTACACGTCACTATTCTCCTATGGGTTGGCGCCTCTTCATCAAGTACGACTTGTGGTTGAACAGACTGAACCTGTGAGTAATAGCCGGTTTGAAAAATTAAAGGACACCTTATTCCTATTTTACCCCTTCGAAACACCTTACACAAATGTATCCAATTTTCCCCCCCGTCTCACACTACCCCTCTTCCTCAGCGAGAAACTTATTCCCAGCGAGAAACCTCTTCCTCCTCCTTGCACCGAGTCGTCTCAATGTTCCTGTAATTAACAAGAACAAATCATCCTTCCATCTCCTTCCTCTTTCCGACATTCTCTGTCTCGGCATATAGGAGGATCAACAGGGAAAGGGAATCAGCCGCACCTTCATCGGCTTGGTGAATGGGTTGGGTTCTGTATTTGAACCTGTGCGCTGCTGGTGAGTAAAAACCTCTGTTCTCTATTCTTCGCACTCCAGTTGGTTGTACTCTTCGGGCTGAAAAACCGATTGGATCTATTTTTCTAATATGCCTCAGGACAGTACAAGACAAGCACAGATACATCCCCGGACTAGATCGACAACCAAGGTGAGTGTGTTAAACTTCCTTTGTTTTTTTTAAGCTTGTTTTTTTTCTGTCTTGTGTGTTGTGTGTAGCGAGTGCTGCACAAACCATTCAAAAAACCATAAAACCCAAAAAAAAAAAAAAAATTCAAAATGCTGGTTGACATCTAAAAAATTAAGCAAACCTTGATTTTCGATATTGATCGGGGAGAACGAATATGCAAGGACCGAATATGGAAGAACGAATGAAGGAGTAGGGACTTTGCAATTTGCTGGAAGAAGAAATGATGACTATTGGCTTTTCTATCTCTCATAAGGGCATAATTGTTTTTTAACAAAACTTGGCTTGTCACATACACGGTTAACCCATGATGAATTGCAGCGTGCTCAGATGTATCTAATCGAGGAACAGTATCGTGGGAAGTTGGGGAATGTGCTGCAACTTAACAAACGAGGCCAAGGTCTCTCTTCACCCTCTGTTGCAATGCATACGGGGTCCATGTGGGATCATCCTTGAAGTCTTTCTTATACGTACGAACAAGATAGTCGACATTGCATCTAGTGTTTTCGTATTGATTACCATAAATATGAATCGGGTAGAAAGTTTTAATTTGTATACAAGTCCTCGTAGCATCAATAGAGGCATGAATCCTCCATGCGCAATGCTTTGCTCTACAGACTACACTAACTCTACTAGTGGCATTGTGTTTGTAGTGGTAATCGAACCCCTTCTACACATCATAAGTCTTCAGTGCCCTCTTGAAGGAATATATATCTACAAACTGATCCCCAGCTTCAAACGTTACTGGAATTTTCAAGTCATATTTCTCATTGAACTGCCTATACCGCTTTTTCTTTCCAACACCGTAAGAATCACTTCCTTGGGAACTTGCAAGACCATCACTTGAATCATCAGATTCCTAATCCCCAATCTCGGCTCCCGTCTCACTTAAGTTACAGTCAACATTGTCCCACCAGTTGACCATTCCATCCTTTTCTTTATTGACCTCATCAGCATTGTAGAATAGGTCTTCATTCTCGCCATCAGTTATTTCGAAGTCACTCAACAGCTCCTTGATGATTTCATTAATAACCTGAACCACTTCAGTCTTCCGTAGCCTACCACGTTTTTTTGTTTTTTCTACCTGTTTTGGGCACAGTGTCCACACCAATATTAACATTGTCCTTCACACCAACATTAATATTGTCCTCCGCACTGACATTAGCATTGTCGTCTTCATCTTGCAAAACAAGTTGAGCATCTCGTGTTTTTCTTCTTATTCTTCTTACTGAAAAGTAAAAAAGAACAAAATGATCAACAACCACCACAATTCAAATGAACAACAACAACAAACATAATAGCCATATATATATAACTACTACTACCAAAAACCGGAAAAAAAAAAAAAAAAAAAAAAAACATATAATCTAGTGTACCTCCTATTGTGGAGATCTTTTGCTTGGCTGGAGTCCTACCAAAAGTTACCTTCCTTCCTCTTCTTGAAATATATATATATATATATATTGTATTCACTAAGCATTCACAATTTTAAAGAATAAACTAAACATTAATTAAATTAAAAGAATAGAATGTAACCTCCTCTACTAGTGGTCGCTTGCTTGCTTGCTTGGGGATGCACTTGCGGTATAGGTCCTTTGCTTGGTTGGAGTCCTAATAGCAGTTACTTTCCTTTCTCTTCTTGAAAAAAAAAATTAAAACAATTAAAACAAATTGTATTGATTAACCTAATCTCAATTTAAAAGAATAAACTAAATATAAATAAAATGAAAAGAATAGAATCATGTGTACCTTCTCAGCTGGTGGCTGATTGCTCGCTTGGAGATGCACAGTCAGTGGCGATCCTTTTCTTGGATGGTGTAACCGTACGGGTAGCCATAGTTTTAACCCGTGGACTTTTACAGTTTCTTGATTGAGAATTTTCATATTCTTCATCTTGTCCTTCTCCATCTCCATCTTCATGAGTAGCCTTAGGTATTTCATCCACCCACCACCCCCTTCTCCATCTTGTGCTTCACGGGCTTGAAGAAATAAATGTTCATCTACCATTACAGCATCTCCCACCATATATTCAACATATAAATGAACATCTTCTGATTTGTAACTACCAACAATGTTTGAAAAATCTACAACGTCTACATCACTATTCAAAGGTATCACTTGGTCATGATTGTTACCAACGTTATGCCAGCATATAAAGTCGTTCAAGTATTCTAAATCACGAACCAGCTCTTTAACTTCCCACAGACTAAATAAGTCAACATCATACCCATTTACTTGATGGACGTCACCACCAACGTACGTAAATAGGGTATGGTGCATTATCCCACCACGGTAAATGTTTATATTGACAACCATATTTGTGAACATATGAAAGAGTGTAAGAAAAAAAAAAAATGTCTAGAATGTACTTAATGGTATCAGAGAATAAAAAAGCATATGGACAAAAATGTAGACTCTTTTATGTCTAGTTTTCCTTAAAAAAAAAAAAAAAAAAAAACTACCCCAATTATTACATTAACACCTTTCACTTGGGAGTTAAATCTCCAATAAGATTTTTTTTTAAAAAAAAAATAATAATAATAATAATAATAATAAAACTAAAATTAAAATTAAATTTTTTTTTAAAAAAAAAAAAAAAAAAAAAAAACCAAATTACTTGCCACAAAATTACTAATCATAGTAAAAATCATATTACGGCTTATATAATCAAAGGAATACTCGGCTAGAGAGAGTGGAGTTGGTGCACTTATGTGCACTATATATTTTCAAAACTGCATGAAAATTTGCATGTATATGTTTTCTCTATGTGTATTGAAACGTGATAAATAGTGGGCAATCACCCAATCCATGTGCCACAAATACCAAACTACCATACCTTCTTGTTGTAATTACTCCCAACCCTTTCTATGACCCACAACCAATTGTCAAAGGACAAAAATAAAACATACCTTCTGCCTATTATGGACAAAGCCATTAAGCCTAAAAAAGTTCACAATTAATAATGAAATAAAGTACCATCTTGTCTCATTTTAGGATCACAACAATATGGACCACAACCAAAATGTTCCAGAGCCATAACCAAAAAATTTCATGACGACACCCACTGCCAATCCTTAGCAATAAAATATATATATATATATATATAATGCAATAAAGTATATATAAGATTCCAATATAACAATGCAATAAATTATATATAAATTCAACACAGATTCGACAAAAAGCTTGGGGATGGGGGTTTCGACAATAAGCTTCCAATACAACAAAAAGCTTCCTAAAACTACAAGAAAAGGCTTCCATTTCTTTGAACCAACAAAACCCACAAAAAATTCCAGAAAATACCTTAGCCGGAGATCCAAAATTTTTTGAATAAAAAAATTTGAATTTCCCGGAACCCTAGCCACAGATCTGACGCCGGACTGAGTGTTGGACGTCGGACTGATTGGTGACCGGTGGGTTCTGTCGCGCCGGTGGGTGCGTCGGTGGGTCTCCGTGGGTGCATTGGGGAAGAGTGGGTTTTGTCAGGGAATTTTTTGTTACCTCGATAGACTTCACAATTTGGGGGTTTAAACAATAAAACCCCCAAGTCAGCCAAAACGATGAGTTTTGATCCTACGTGTCAACAGTGGACACATAGGATCAAAAAATTAGACTGATGTGGCCTTCATTAAAACGGTGCGTTTCAACCAATCTAACTGTGGTTAAAAAATTTTAACAGTAAGAATTTTCTTGGCATTTTGATTGACACAGAAAGTAAATTTTCAAAAAAAAAAAAAAAAAAACTTAGGAATAATTTAATATTGGCACTTAGGGACTTATAATATATTTACCCTTAAAATAATATTTATTTACTTTTACTTTTCCTTTCTTTTTATTCTAGAAAAATCGTGTCTTTTCTCCCCATCTCTCTCTTTTCTGTCTCACCCTTTGTGGCTTCTCTCTCTCTCATCTCTGACTCCGGTTCCCTCTCTCTCATCTCCTCTCTGAATCTTTCTTCTTTATCTCTCAATCGTCTTCTCTCTCGTCTCCGTCTCTGAATTTCTGTCTCTCATCTCTGTCTCTCAATCTCGTCTCCGTTGATTTCTAGGTTCATGTTCTTTATTTGTTTGTTGATTTATGGGTACTATTTTTTGTTTGGTGAAATATCCACACATCCAAGAGAAGCTTTTGGCAGAGATTAAAGGAGTCGTTGTGGGGGATGGAGGGAAGGAGGTGAAGGAGGAGGATTTGCACAAGTTGCCATATTTAAAGGCAGTAATTTTGGAGGGTTTAAGACGGCACCCACCTGCGCATTTCGTGTTGCCACACGCAGTGACAGAGGAGGATTTGTCCTGCGTCTGGTTTGGCAATGCTTCATTTGGAGTATTTTGTAGCCAATTTGGTATGGAATTTCGAGTGGAAGGCCGTGGATGGAGATTTTGTGGATTTGTGATTTATGTTTTTTGAGGATTTTGTGTTTCATCGTTTTGAAGATTTTGGACTTCCATTTTTTGTTTGTTCGGTCCCATTCTTGACTGAGAATGGGAGAGGAGAAAACATGAGTCACAGAGAGAGAGAGCGACGGAGAGGGGAGATGGGAGTGCTATGAAGAAGAGGAGAGGGAGAGAGAGAGGAGCGACAGAGAGGGGAGCTGTGAAGAATAGGAGGAAAAGATTGGGAAACGTGAGAGGAGAGAGGAGAGACTCCATGTGTTATTTTAGGATTAAAATAATGCATTTGGTAGTTACTATATTGTCCACTGCATCGGAAAACATTGTAGATTCCTTTTGGTTTAGGTTAAATTTAGGGCTTCTGATGTGAAGACATTTTTGTGGTTTTTTTTAGATTTTCCCTAAACAAAGGAAACGGAATGAGTTTTAAGGTGTTTACTGCTAGTGCTCACTAGCAGCAGTTTTCCTTTGATTTTCCATAAGTTTAAGACACAAAACTATTTTTTGCTTTCCTATGAAAATATATTTCACAATGAGTAATGCTATAAGTCTTCTTAGAGTCATTCCAAATGTGATGTGACTTTTAAAATCACCAATAGATCAAAAGTCTCAAAAGTCAATAAATCACATCTCAAATTAAACGGTGATTTTAAAAGTCATATCACATTTGAGATAACTCTAGGAGGACTCTAAAAAGACTTATAACATTACTCTTTCACAATAGCTTCCCTTACCTTTTCCTATATTATTAAAATTGGGAAAATACATTTTACCCCCCTAAACTATCCACTCATTTGCACTTTTAATCCCAATATTTAAAAAGTGACACTTTACCCCACCCAACTTCCAAATTGTTGCAATTCGACCATTCTGACTTTTTTTTTTCCAAAATGCCCTCATCCCAAGTTTTAAAAAAAGAAATTAAAAAAATTAAGGGGTGACCAACCACCCCAGTTGGGCCTGGGGTGGCTTCGGCCACCCCTTAATTTTTAATTTTTAATTTTTTTTTTTTTTTTTTTAACTTGGGATGGAGGCATTTTGGGAAAAAAAAAAAAAAAAAAAAAAGAAGGTCAAAATGGTTGAATTGCAACAATTTGGAAGTTTTTTTGGGGTAAAGTGTCACTTTTTAAATATTATGGTTAAAAGTGCAAATGGGTGGATAGTTCAAGAGGTAAAGTGTATTTTCCTCTATTAAAATATTATTTCTTTACAAAATACAAGTCTTTTACCTACCCTCACTTATTTCACAAAATTCCTAATTAAAGACAAAAAGATGAAAGAGGAGAGAAGAAAGAAAAAAGTTTATATTAAAATAATGTATAGGGAACCACTTTTGATTCCCTACACATTGCGAAACACTGTAGTAACCCTTGAGATTTGGTTAAATATAGGGAATCTGATGTAAGTAGATTTTTGTGATTTTTTTGAAATTTTTCCTAAACATAAGGAAGGGAATGACATATAGGGCATCTGTTAGTGCTCTAACATTATTTTAATATAAACATTTATCTTTCATCTTTCCTATTCATCTTTTTGTCTTTAATTGGAATTTTGTGAAAAAATTAAAAAAAAAAAAAAAAAAAAGTAGGTAGGGAACTTGTGTTTTGTAAAGAAATAATATTTTAATGGTAAAGGAAAAAGTAAGAGAAGTTACTGTGAAATATATTTTGATAAGGAAACAAAAAGTAGTTTTATTTTCTAAACTTAGGAAAAATCAAAGGAAAGTTGTTGCTAGTACTTTTAGAGTTTAATTTTTATCATAGGTACATAAAGACGGAGATAGTACCTCCATCTAATTTCAGTCCAAAATTTGACGAAAATTCACGTCAGCACTCCTAAAAACTCGACATGTGTCCATATACCTAATTAAAAATTAAAAATAATTTTTTTAAAAAAATTAAAAACATTAAAAAAATTAAATTTAATTTTTTTTTTTAAAAAAAAAATAATAATAAATA
>NC_081551.1:5406793-5410136 GCF_901000735.1 Corylus avellana | reverse complement strand
TACTAAACTAAAAATAATATACTACCAAACTGGAGAACAGCCATTCCAGGTGCCCCAATGGATTTCCTAAGCTGGACTACATCCTCTGTGATAACTCCCTGTCATGTGACAGTACAAGAGACGAGAAATATCAGGCAAAAATCAATGAATATGTTGAACAGGATGTTGCACAAAGCTACCATGTAATCTTTACAACAATCAATGACAGGGCCAAATAAGAAAGATCCAACCATATATATATATAAAAGGGAAGCAGCGTAAAAATGACAGCCTTTTGATATCCAACCATAGAACGTTTAAAAAACAAGAGGGAGCAGCATAACCGTGACAGCCTTTCTCCTCCTTTTTACACACATACTAAGAAATGGGAACAATACTTTAACTAGCAAATACATTCCTTTTTTTTTTTTTTTTTTGATAAGTAATGTTTATATATCAAAAGCGCAGAGGGGCGCAACCCTAGTACACTGGGGGTATACAAGGGAAACGATTAGCTAGAAGAAGAAAAAAGAACAAGAAAGTCAGGATAGCTAATAACTATAGGAGCAAGCCAAGCCGCTGTCCAGGTGTAAAGTGTATGGAAAAAGAAGGCCGTGAGCTCCTCCAATGATCTCTCAGAATCCTCAAAGCATCTCTCGCTCCTTTCTAACCAAAGGCACCACATAATGCATAGAGGGACCATTTTCCAAACAACAGCACTCCTAGAGCAGCCTCCCATCCACCAACAAGCAAGCAGGCCCACCACCTTGCTAGGCATTACCCAAGACAACCCAAAACGACTGAATATGGCCTGCCTTAAGGAACGAGCAGTCTCACAATGAATGAAAATATGATCAATAGTCTCCCCATCAATTTTGCATAAGCAACATCTATTGATCACAATGATATTCCTTTTCCTAAGATTATCAATTGTGAGGATCTTCCCTAACACAGCCGTCCAAGTAAAGAAAGCCACTCTCGAAGGAGCCTTGGTGCGCCATACGCTCTTCCAAGGAAAAGGACTTGCTTCTTTGCTTACCAGGATGTTATAGAATGATCTAACATCGAACTTCCCTTTTCTCGAAGGGATCTACCAAATTTTGTCCACCCCTCCCCTACTCTACTTGTGAGAATATAACGTAGTATAGAACGAGGCTAGCACATTCCTTATTTATGATGGGAAGGAGATGCCATTTGGTTTAGAAATAACATTGAATTACATGAATTTTTCCCCTCTAACAAGCCAATTTGTGCTAATGTCAATAACATGCTTAAGATGCCTCGAAATTATGACAAAAACATTACAGATGGTAGGAGGCATTTTATTCAGGTCAATAGATTATCATATCAATGAGCACCATTTGTTTCAAATCTGTGCATCGACAATATAAGGGTTTAAAATGTCAGTAATTGTTAGCAAGAAATATGATGCCACCAGAGCTACTGGATCATATATCAAATAAAGGCCAAAAAATTAAGAAGAATTAAGTTCCTTTTGAATTATATCTGATAGAACATACCAAATCTTCTGCTATTATATTGATCTTCCCAACTGCTCTGGAGATGGCATCAAACAAGGATTTTCCAGGTCCCACCTACTGTCGCAAAATAACATCTTGAGTGGTTAATGGGATGGCTGAAGAAAAATTATAATTAGCTCTGAATTACAGAAAACTGACCTTCCATCTTCCAACCATCGCAACTCTTGCTTCTGCGCAATTATGCAATATATTAGTGTAACATATGCATGCACCAAAAATAATCATAAGCTAAACGTAATCTAAAATACTCTTACCAGAAGGAACAGCCCAAAAGCCAGCAAATCCTCTAAAGTGGTCAATCCTGAATTCATCATATAGATCCTGTGCACGTCGTATGCGGCGTATCCACCATGAAAATCCATCTTTCTCCATGGCTTTCCAATCATACAGAGGGCTTTTAGATCAGAAGTGATATTAATTAATAAGGTGGATAATATAAAAAGACCGCTACAAAAGTATTTGAATAATATGTAAACAGTAATCAGTGTAAACATGAGTTAGTGTGGGAACAAAGATCTAAAGTTATAAATATCAAAATAAAACATGCACAGTTGAATAGGAATTGGTAGCAAAGAAGATAGTGTTGCATGACCCACGGAATTAAATTTTAAGAAATACTTAAAAACTAGTTTTCAATCCACACAAATATTACACCCAGAAAACAAAAATTAAAGAAACATTTTCAATTGATTCTAATGACATACTGACAGACCTAAATGAGCATGTGGTTCATTGTGAACAAGGATACAGCATTTCAGTTAGAAAGCCCAGTACATTTTCATGTGCTCAAGGACCAATTCTGGATGACATGATATAGGTGGCTAAAATGACAAATATCTGTTACGTGAATACGTAACGGGTATAGATTTTAGGTTCTGAGGGAACCTAGACCTTAGATTCAAAGGAAACCTAGATCTTTTAGATTTTGAGGAAACCTAAAAAACCCTTTTCAAACTCAAGGTTTGGGATTAATTTTCTGATCCCTTCATTAATGAGCTTGATGTCTTTATATAGACAATTACAATGCATAATAAAATAAAAGACTAATTAAAATAAACTACGGATAATATTTATCCCTAATATTTAAATTATACTAACTACTCTAATGATAATACTTATCTATAATATTTAAATG
The DNA here is from genome assembly GCF_901000735.1 of Corylus avellana. Taxonomy (NCBI): domain Eukaryota; kingdom Viridiplantae; phylum Streptophyta; class Magnoliopsida; order Fagales; family Betulaceae; genus Corylus; species Corylus avellana. The sequence continues at coordinate 5,407,481 of NC_081551.1, read as the reverse complement.
CGAATCTCTAATCTAATGTTATCTATAAAGATAACATATTATCCTAAGGTATTTTAATCATAAAATACCTCTATTATTAAACTCCTAACATTCCATTCCCCTTAAGGAGACCTTGTCCTCAAGGTCTAGAAATTCTTTTCTTCCTTCGTTACTCGTTTCAGGCGTTCCCTTGGTGGCCGTCCAATTGGTGGGATCAATTCTTTATCATAAAGCATCCAAATTTGCACAAGCCCACTCACTTGCCGCTGCCAATGAACATTGGACTACCTGTTGTTCTGTGATACAGGATGGCGACGAGGCACTTGCAATGGAGCACGGGGTGGACATGGTGGCCTTGTTTTGGCTACGTACAATGATGAACATTCCTTCATTTCATCCTGTTTTACAATTGACCGTGCAATGTAATGACATTGCGATGGGTCTTGCGATCTGACAACGTTGTGGATGGTTTTTGTTGGTTGGGCCTGTATAGGTATGACATCACAAGGTGGAGAGACTTCAACGGGGTGAAATGGATCTTGCGGATTGAAAAGGTTGTTGACGTCTTCGGGCACCATTTGTGACTGTTCTGAAAAATGGAACTCATCATTGTTATGAGCAGAACAATTGTCGCATTTGGCGGTCAATGCATACAATTTGGCATTATTTGCTTTCATCGTCTCAATATTTTCTTCCATCTTCTTCATCC
>NC_081551.1:5379081-5406693 GCF_901000735.1 Corylus avellana | reverse complement strand
GACTGTTCTGAAAAATGGAACTCATCATTGTTATGAGCAGAACAATTGTCGCATTTGGCGGTCAATGCATACAATTTGGCATTATTTGCTTTCATCGTCTCAATATTTTCTTCCATCTTCTTCATCCAGCCTTCACACATAGTTACCAAGTTATCAAGCTGCTGCTCAAGCCGGTCCAAGCTTGGATTTGGCATTGAGCAAGATCGCGACTCTGATACCAAATGTTATGTGAATACGTAACGGGGATAGATTTTAGGTTCTGAGGGAACCTAGACCTTAGATTCAAAGGAAACCTAGACCTTTTAGATTTTGAGGAAACTTAAAAAACCCTTTTCAAACTCAAGGTTTGGGATTAATTTTCTGATCCCTTCATTAATGAGCTTGATGTCTTTATATAGACAATTACAATGCATAATAAAATAAAAGACTAATTAAAATAAACTACGGATAATATTTATCCCTAATATTTAAATTATACTAACTACTCTAATGATAATACTTATCTATAATATTTAAATGCAAATCTCTAATCTAATGTTATCTATAAAGATAACATATTATCCTAAGGTATTTTAATCATAAAATACCTCTATTATTAAACTCCTAACAATATCAATGACAAAGTCCTTGTAAAACTACTCCCCACACACACACACTAAAAAAAAAATCCAAGGGAAAGAAAGTAAAGCTAAAAGTGTATGCAAAAAGCAAATATATAAAGAAACCATAAGTGCAGAAGGTTGAGATATTGCCATAAATTAGGAACTTTATTCCTCTGGCAAAATAAATCGCTGGCCTTCAATCTATGTAGAAAAATATCTTCAAAAAATAAAGTACAAGCATGTATATTTACATAAATAATTGTTTGCATGGCAGTGTCTAGTGTAGTACAAACCTGCCCCACAGCTGACCAGTTTCACTGAAGGCATCAGGGGGAACACCACTAACTAGAAGAGGAAAACCATTCCTGTTCTGCCAGACAAATAAATACTTAGTATCTAGCACCAGAGTACGATGCTTTGGAAGCATATTAACAATTCCCATGATTCACCAAGGAACTACTCACCAGCAAAAAATGTTTCTTATTTGCCCAAACATCTGCACTGTGGTAACCTACATAAATGGGCATGTCGCCTATTATGCTGATTCCCTTCATCTGTGCATACTTGTGAACTTTCTGCCATTGCCTTTGGAATAAGAACTGTTGGGCAATGAATTCATCTATCTGGACAAGTAAAAGCATGATTATGTAATCTGTGGGTTCTTAGCATCAAGGAAGATGCTGTGAGAAACTATAAGCCCATAATATAATCAAAAACTTCATCTAGATCTTACAAAATCCTCTTTGCTTTGGTAAATGTTTTCCAACTCTGCAAGATGGCGATTCTTTAGAGCTACAGGCCATTCATACCAACTGAAAGTATTTAAACTGTCTTCAATGGCAGCAAAATAAGCTGCATCTTCAAGCCAGCCTACCAAAATGGGAAAAATTAGAAATAAAAAAGAGAGGAATCCAGTGACCAGGGTCCACAAAGTACAGAACAGAAGAGAGTCTAATTCAACTGGATACTATAATCTATCTACAAAGGGGAATGCAATTGGTACTTTCACTGAAAGAAATCCAAGTACATGAGTCAACAAATGATAAAATCTTCCAAACACTAAGCAGCAAGCAAAATAATTACAGGAAAACTACTGGTCCATTATCTGTTAATTTTTTGATGGGTAACCATGATCCATCTTTTATTAACTACAGTTACTAACATCATGAAGCAAATGCAACAGAATTAAAAAGAACCAGGTATGTCATGTAACAAGTAAGAAAGTTACCCTTTAAGATGATTCTAGATAGGCACTTCTTGGAATGAATTCTGCGTTGCCAACCTCAATAGAAATAAGGCTTCACTAGATGTAAATTTAATCCAAGTACAGCAGGTTTGCTTGTTTATAGTGCATTGAAGAAAAGAGGACACGATCTTCTAGTACATGGTACTTTTTAACAAGGACAGTTAGAGAGGTATATTCAACAAGTATTAGGATATTATCTTTTTTGGAGCACACAATGCTTTCATCTGTCTGCTAAATTAATCAAATAAAAAAGGCCAGTGGCTACTTAGCACTTCTATGTTGCATGATGGATAAATATATATCCATGCATGACATGAAAGAGGCACGTATTTGTAGACTGCCATTCATGTTCAACTTTGAAGGCAACAAGCATTTTCACAACCCGAACAATTTAAACAGGTAACTAAAGCCAGCCATTTACAGAAACAAAATTAATCTGGCTTCAAACCTTAAGAAGCCATTGAACCAGCTACTAACACAGCATATAATCAACGAGATTATCAAAATTTATGCAAAGACAAAATAAATTGTCTTGGCATTATAGCACCATTGTCTACAATTGTAGTAATTATACTTTTCTATACAGTGCCCTAATCTGTTCTGCGAACATAACATTAATGTCATTAAAACTAAAATCCCATTTGATGTGAAACTCTACCTGAATGAGACCAATTACATTATGGTAAGAAAATTTCCACCTGTAATTTAGTTACTCGCCTGAACCTAAATTTTAGAATATTTACAAATGGTTTATTGATTTTAATACAAGGAAATTGAGAAGAAGTCATCGCATGAGATCTAGAAATTGCATGTAAAATACACAACCTAACATAAAAATAACCCTCCCCAAACACACCCGCCCAAAAAAAAGGGGCTATTTTAGTTGGCCTTGCCAGACATTTGAACCTTTCATAGATTACAATGCTAGTCCTGGTTTATAGTTAAGTTGAACTCAAACTATTAATTCTAAAGATGAGATAACATGTGATAAGAAAATCAGTTTGCTGCCTGAATCTTTGTATTCATAAGACCCAGAATCACAGATATCAATATAAGATGCAGATGGGCTTAAACATACTAGAGAACCACGTGCATGATATGATTAACAAAAATAAAAAGAGCAAGGCAATCTCACTGGATATATCAGGGTCTCTACGGAAGGCCTCAAGTTCTCCTTTAAGTTCTCCTTCACTCAAAATGAGCCTCTCTGCAGCCTAAGAAAAGACAAAATTAAGAAGCATTTTGGTGTAAAAATAAAAGGAGAATACTATGGAAACAAAGAGTTATGCAGCATTCAAAGTATTTTAAGAGGCAAATTTACAAACAAACATTCATGGAACCAGTGATTTTTATCTTTCCTTTCTGTTTCTTGTGTTACCTTTTTTAAGTTAACACACAGGTACACATAAAGAGAGGACCCAAGGATGCAGACATTTATTTTTTTCTTTGCAACCATTAGTGAAAAAAAAAAAAATTCCACTAAAGGCTAGACAACATGGACACTTCTAGGTACAAATCCTAGTAGAACTGCTAGGAAGACTCAAGGTTAACCACCCTCTCTCTTGTACTTAATTTTCAATTTTATGTTTAATTAGCCTATAACTGGCGCTATGCGCGGACTTTTTCATAATAATTTAATTTCAAAATAAAATTTCGAAATATTCTCACCAATGATGTCACATTCCAAAAAATTAATCTGCATGTTGAATTACTTTTTAAATGTCTAAGGCCCCCACCAAATAGAAGCAATCAAATCTTTTCAATTTCAAGTTATTCAACCATATTTGTTATTGGAATGTCAGAATATTTAATAACATAACATTCTTTTGTCCTTGTATAATATTCAAAATATAGAGAGAAACATTTTCATTATCAAACGTCATGAGATTGAACAAAATATAACCCCTTGATTGGCTGCCAAGACGTGTCATGACGCGTTAGCTTCATGAAAATCAAATTTTCTCTCTTGAATATTCTCAGCAAAAGAAGGTTGTTTAAGGTTAGATCCTTCTATTGTTCTTGGTTTGTAGTGAAGGTTGTCGCTTCCCTTGAAAGAGTATTTGGTGAACTAAGGCCCTCTTTTGGGGCAGCCTTTTTCGCTTGGTCAGCAGCTCTAGGCAAGATCCTTACCATGGATAACTTCAGCAAGTGGCACAAATGCTGCATGTGTAAGAGGAATGGAGAATCCGTGGACCATCTTCTTCTTCATGGTAAGATCATTACCATGGATAACTTCAGCAAGTGACACCTCACCATAGGACAGCTCATAGGAGACACCTCATATGGACATCTCACCATAGGACAACTCATAGGGACGACTTGTCCCTTTCTTTCTAACAAGGTTTAAGCCACTAACTTAAAATGATTTTTAACCTACATGCCAAAATAAAAGAAAATTAGCACCGATGTTGCTTTAGGTAGTGTACCTTAGCTATCAAAGGATCTTTCAGGTCAGCAACAGTTGAGAAGTTCACACGGTCGGTATCACTGCATGAACAACGAAAGATTAATAAAATAGACACATAGATGAAGAACTATAGCTTAATATCATCATCCACTCATAAATTAAAAGTCCTCACACTGGTTTTGGTAGCTCCTCCTTCATCAACAGACCATCCTTAACAAGTTCTTCGAGAGATATCAAGAGAGTATTACCACAATTTGCATCCTAAAAGTAATCATGTCAAGGACAATTGCCAAAATTACATGACACAATCGAAACACCAGAGGAACTATGAGCTAAGTGGTGTAGGTATGCTAATGTGCATAAACTGGGATTGAAATAAGATCGATAGCGCAATTGTTATGATAATAGTATGAATGTACTCATGTCATATACAGGATCTAAAACCAACCACTGAGCGGAATACAAGAAGGAAATCTAAAAAGCCACAATAAACTCAACTAGTAGATCATAATTTTCCATTTATCAATTTTTTCTAAATTATCAATATAATACAAGCTCATTCCATTGCTTATTGATTCATCTGAAAAATCAAAACACGGCATCCTGAAGTTTGGCCACTATGAAAATAGTGTTTCCGAGTTTCAGAAACAAAAATTAACAAGTAACAACCACAATACGAAGGCACATAGAGTGGACAAATGGTAAGACAGTTTTGGAAAATTTTAGAAGCTGATAAGGCTGGCATATCGCAACACATAATAACAATAAATATCTGATAATATGTGTGAAGCCATTCCTAAGTATGCTATAATAACTATAAGGGATGACTTCCAAGAAGCTTTTCTTTCAAATGCACATTTCTTTTTCTTTGATGTATTTACAATGTACATTTCATTCATCCATTGCACGATGCATTCAATTTTCTCAACACCCCCTCCCCACACATCAAAAGAAAACAAAAACAGTAGGAAAGGAAAACGCGGAAGAGATGAAATGTTGAAATAATCAGTGTCACCTGGCCTGAGTAGGGCGACCCCTCTTCGTTCGCCTTCCTTCCCGGAGGAACAAGAGGAAGAACCTGCACACATGAAAAATACATCCAACAAAAATCAATTTTCGCACACAAATGACTAGATGAATAAATTCGGATAGCAAGCTGGATGCAAAATTTTTTGCTTTCATCCTTTCCACTCAAATTCAATCATGCACCATTTGACGCACAAACAAAGCGTTAAGAAACGGACCTGCCAGGCGGAGCAGCCAGCGTCATGGAGCCAGTCGACGAACCGGAACGCCTCGTCTCCGAGATCGCCGATCCCGTGAGGTCCTCTCAACGACGTCGGATGGAACAGCACGCCTGCTCTTCTCCGATCCCCGGCATCCGGCTTTGGGAACCAATCCCCGTAATCGAGCGGTAAATCTTCGCCCACGGCGACGACAGCACCGTTCTGGACAGAACAAACGAATGAGGGCGTGCTTGCTTTTGTTCTGAAGCACGCCGATGAGAGGAAAGTTGTTTCCCTGGGAATTGGAGAGAGCGAAGAGTAGCCGTAGAGCTTGGGATAGGAAGGCGAGGGCAAGAGCGAGAGATATCTAGCCATAGCCATGGATCATGAATGTGAGAGAGTGAGATAGAGTTGAGTGACAGTGTGGAGGGAAAGTTGAGCCGAGTGGAAGTAATGAGATGTGCTGACGTTCACCATAGTATTCAACGTGGCAGGAATCGAGTGGTCATATCTTCTCTAGGTCAAATTTTAGATCATGATCGATTGAAAATTGTTTTCCAAAATCTGTCGGTTATTGTTGAACGGTGGCGGCATGGGGGCACTGTACCATCACTAGCATATCCTGTGAGAGCATTTATACTGAAGAGCAAACGTTACTTTTATCTAAAATAGCTTTTTACATGTTTAAAAAATTTCCTATATTGGATTATCAAAAAAAAAATGTAAAATAGATATTTGATTAGAAGAGCTAAAAAAAAAAACCTAAATGTAGCAATATTTTTCAAGTGAGCTATTTTATTTTTCATTGTTTCGCTCACCTGTTTTCTCTTTTTCTCAAATCTTTTTTTACTTTTTCTCTGCATGTTCTCTTTTTCCTAAAAATTTTTCCATCTTTCCTCTCACATATTTTCTTTTTCCCAAAATTTTTCTTACATTTAATAATATTTTAATAGAATAAACAGAAATATAGCTAATCAGATGTAAAGACATTTAAAAATAACTTAACTAAACAAAATAAAAGTAAATTTTAAAAAGTCATTTTACATAAAATTATGGTTTCAAGGTTGAAAATGCTCACAAGATCCAATAACGTGGCATGTCACATGAAGCTCATTTTAATTCTTCTTTTCTGCATCTTCACGAGGAGAGTTGCTAGTATTACGCTATACGCAAGGATTTAACAAAATTTAGGGAAATGCATGATTTCGTCCTATACCAAGGCTTTATTTGTTTTAACGTAAAATAATTTTAGTTGAAAATATTTTTCTAAAGAATAATTTCTTAGAAAACATTTTTTCAATGTTTAGTGTATACGAAAAATCATATATATAGATATATATTAAATTTTTCGTGTCTAAGTGGTGTCTCGATTGAATCCCACCTGAGACTTGGCAGTGTCTCGATCGGGTCTCGGCGGAGTCTTGACTGGGTCTCGATAGTGTCCTGGTCAGATCTCAAGGATATAAATGTTATTTTATCACTCTTAACGTTTAAAATATGATGGGAGTGGGTCAATTGAATTAAATTTAAATTGTTTGAGATTAAATTGAAAGATTTTGAAACTTTGATAATTCAATTATCTAAAGTGAAATTTTTTCTTAATTTTAAGTTTTATATGAGAAAGAGATAATGAAATTAAATTTAGGCCGTTGGAAAAATTACGATACAAGTTTTTTTGTCTTAACACTTGAGCCATATCCATATGTTAGGCGGTTTTTATTTTTTATTTTTTTATGATTTGAAAAAATAATCTGATGTGACATAAAAGTAAAAAATTATTTTATGTTTTAACATATTATTTTTAAAAAAATCAAGTGAGAGAAATAAAGACTAATTTTTTTATTTTTTTTAAATAATATTAACATACAACCATGAGATCACTTAGCATTTCTCATTAGAGACATAAGTAAGTTTGTTTAGTAAAACTTTTTGAAGCGTGTTTTTTATTTTTTAGTTAAAAGAAGTATTTTGAAGCGACATAAATGTAAAAGTAATTTGAAGTGATCTGTTAGTAGTTTGTACTTGAAATTGTTTGTTAATTTCTTCTTTTTTTTTTTCAACAAGCCAAGAACTTTCCAAAAAAATGTTGCCAACAACCTTATAAGTTCTTTTAGACATACGGTCATATGTTTCAGGGAGGGCACCTGGGCATGGATCCTCGGGCATGTCCATATATAGAGAGACTTATGTTTTTTTTTTGGGGCTCTCTTTTTTTTCTTTTTTCTTTTTTTTTCAATTTTTGGTAATTAGTTTACGGTTAAAATAACGATAAAGTTTACATGGAAATTCAGACAACTAACAGAACCGAATAGCTATTAATTCAGACAAATTCATTAATCTTGAGCAAATACACGTAATGATTGATTATAGTTAATTTCACAAGCCCAAATAACTGGACAGAAGCCATTAATTAACAAATATTGCACCCTTAGTTTTTCCTACTCACATTAATTCATGTCCTTTCAAACATAAGGTAACTTTTAAAATTACAATTGAATTAAAAATAATTATTATTCAGTTATGATCTTTTAGTGATTTATAAAACCAAGTCACATTAATTTGAAAGAACATAAAGAGAATTATCTCTCTAGCTAGCATTATTCACATGCCACCTAATAGTATAACATCTATATATTATATGCAAGCTCTAGGTATAATTACAATATAGTCCAATTTATAATGCGATTTCTGGGATATCTTTAGGTGTTAGAAGAAACTTCAAAATGGCAATCTGGGTGATGAATCATGTCTCAAATCTCATCAGACCAATCATCGGGATCACCTTCATAGAATAAGCCATCGACGACCTGATCGATTAGGGAATCGATAAAAGTGTTACAGCCGATGCTGAAGATCCGACCCACTTTACTTCGGGCGCTAGAGAACCATGCAAAGACGGCAGCGCAAGCAACGGCCCCCAAACCCACCCCACCCGCTTTAGCAATGCCTTGAACATCCATCTTTCTGAATAACGAGTTTCCAGTCACCAACTCCGTTGTCACCGTTGCTGCAAATATAATCTGCAAAAAGAAAACATTAATTAATTAACGACCATGCATGCATGTTTCTAAATATAGCAGAAATGTTGCACATGTTTATAGTCTTTGCAATTTCTTTTTTACCTACTTCTTTTTCTCATCATATTTTCTATTTTTTTTTCTTAAAACGAGAGAAAAATGATTTTAAAAAAATACATAAGCTAAAGTTCTTACCTAAGAGTATTTTTAGGTGATGAGAAGACAAGTTAATATTGCCTTTTTTTTACAGAATAGCTACATACTAGCTAAAATGAATAGCAATTTGGTATAGCACGCCAGAATAATAAATATTCACTTCAAATTTTTACTTTTTTTTTTTTTTTATTATTGTTTAATATTTTTTTCCTTTGATGAAGTGTTAGCAAAAATATAATAAAAACAATTAGAAATAATATCTAATGACAAGTAAAGAATAGATTAAAGCACCTTTTAGCTATTTTAGCTTTTACCACTAGAGTTTTGCATCATATTAGCTAAATAGGAACAATATACTTAAACCTTTTACAAAGGCAGGAACTAAGAATCACTCCCTCATTAAAACTAAAAAGAGTTGTAACGACTCTAAAAAAGCTATAGTCACAATTATACTATCACTTTGAAAAAGATTAATCAAATTACAAAATCAACAATAAAGCCCAATCTCATTTAACACAAGTTTAGTTCAATCATAAAGCTTAACCCATTTGGGGAGCTGTTCTAAAATATTTAATCCAATACTAATTTTAAATGCCTGTGTACATCATTGCTCGTTCTAAAATATTTCAACTACAGGACTCTTTGATCTATTTGAATAATTATAAAAGTCACTCACATATACTTCTAAAAATGAAATAATTTTTAAAATCATAATTTAATTGATATTTAATAATAATTAATCATAAATCTAATGATAACTTTTTAAGTGTCACTTCATATTTTTAGAGGAACATCTTTAGTGACAAAAGATCTATTTGGAGGGCCATGCTAGTGTCCTGTCTTCTCGGATATTTTAACGTCCAATTTGACTTTGTGGACTCCTAATCATGGCCGTTAAGCGCTAGATGGGAGGTCATTTTCTTGGCGCCTGCGGTCAAAGATTGGGTGCTATACAGACGACAAACTCTCAATTATAAATAAAAAATAAAAAATAAAAATAAAAAACTCTTTTTTAATTAAATAATTAAAATTTTATCGTAATACCATTTATCACATCAACTAACTTATCATCAATCCTTTCAATATTGAGAATATATTTTTTTAGGAAATTATTAAAGACCCAAACAAATCAATCTAAAAAATATTTTTAATATGATGTGTGAATAACAAAGAGAAAAAAGAATTCTATTTTTTTAATTTAAAACCTCTTCCTACGCTAGTTTAAAAGTTTTTCTATGTCTATTTCTTTGACTCTCTACCACTGCTTTATTTTTTTAATTTTAAAAATAATAGATACAAATATGATAAAAATTTAGTGTATACGTAGTATGTTTAGTATGTTTAGGGTGTATTTGAAATTGCGTTTGAGAGATTTAAAAGTGTTTTTAACACTTACATATGCGTTTGGTAAAAAAATAGAAAACGCTTTTAATAGTTAAAAAGCTTAAAAATGATCAAAAAGCATTTTTGTCGAAAACTTAAAAATAAGACTTTTGCCTAAAAGTTCTTTTTACTTAAAAACTCGATTTTTCAAACGCAATTCCAAACCGGCTCTTAGAAATTCATATATACAAATTTAAGATCTAGCGTTTAATTTATAAATAATTATTAAAATTTGAAAGAAAAAAAAAAAAAAAAAAAAAAAATCTACTCTATAAAAGCGCTTTACTGGGATTCAATTGACCATGCAACGGTCAACGAATCCAACGATGCCCATGATCCATCATAACTTATCCTTATGAAGGAACGTACGGAAACTCACCATGGCAAGGCGACCGGAGATGATCTCGAAGTCATGGCTCTTCCTCGAGCTCTCTATATACTCCGAAAGAGTCGCAAAGAACGGCGACACGTCACCACCTCCATCTCCACCGTCCCTTCTCGTCCTAATCACCCCGACTCGATCCGAGCCGTACGATCTCAGATTACACAGCCGAGGCTGCAACACGATCTTCGCTCCATCCGATTCGGCCGGCTTGGCTTTCGGAACCGGAACCTGAACCTGAACCGGAATCGGAACCGCCGGTTCTCCCCTCGTGAGAGCGGGTTTCTGCGACCTAAGCTCGCAGTGTATTGCACGCGCCGACGAGGCCATGGAGAGAATCCGAGACTGCACGGAGTGAGAAATGGGGGTCTGATTCCGAGAATCTCGGGGTTTTTGAGGATTACTTTCGGATCCTTCGTGGAGGTTTATGAATCCACGTCTCTTACTCGTTTATGAGGCGGTGGTGGTGATGTCGGTGTGGGTCCCAGAGTTACGTGGTAACGTGGCGGCTGCTTTGGTCCTTAACGTTCTTTTCTTGGCTTTGGAGTAATGTGGTGAGGAGGGATATGTTTACCGACCTGTCGCTTTAGTAGGAAAAGTGATTTGATTTGAGTTTTATGCGTATTGCGGACGTGTCGAGCGCAGACGCACGCGCATGTACTACTTTAACCGGCACAAATATACATTATTTTACGTCGGCTAAAAAAAAAAAAAAAGACAGATTTTTTTCAAATCAAGAATTTCTTTTCATTTAATTTATAAAATTGACATGTATTATTTAAATATGAATAATATATATTTTTTAATAAAAGTAAAAGAATTAAAAAAATGTCATTAGTTTGAATCGTTTTTTCTTTTTTATATGGACATGTCAACAAAAAAAAAAAAAGTTCAAAAAATTTTATTAGAAAACATATATTTCTCGTATGTTATTTAAAAAATATATATATAATTCTCACATGTTAAAAGCATATGATAATTTTATAAATAGAATTAAACAAATTTTCATCCGCTCAATTTGAACAATATTAAGTTTTATTTAAGATATAGATTGGTAGCGGATAACATTGTGAATAAGAGTTAAAAGGCCCAAAACTTCAGATTCCAAGGCTGTTGTCTTCTTTTGATTGATTTTCATGATGTTAAGGAGAAAAAGGGTCATAAAAAGAAAAACAAAAACAAAAACAAAAACAAAAAAGGAAGAAGCCAAACGAAAAAGTAAGGGAAAAAAAAAGGTTGACAGTGAAAATTTTGTTTGATGATAAAATTACTATTTTAGCCTTCCTCCTTTTTCTGTGAATCTGTGATCTTAGAAAATCTATAGGCATTACTGTCTTTAACCCTTCAGAGCGGTAAAGAGTGAAGGGATCGTTTAGGTTTGCAATTTTTTTTTTTTCTATTCTACTAAACTGAATTTAAAATTTTTGAATATCGAAAAGAAAAAAGAGTGTGAGATTGGGTTGTTTGAAAAATACCAGTACTGTAATCTTTTTTGGGGAATAAGTGTTTAAATGGTTTTAGTGAAAATGTTTTGTGGGGAAAAGTGAAAAAATATATTTTATATGAAAAAATGTAAAAAATTTGTTTTGTAATGATTTTTTTTATTTAAATAATAATAATAAAAATGATTGATGTGGTATAAAAAGTAGAGATGTTGTGATTAATTTTGAGATAAAAAGTTTTTTTTTTGGGGGATTGAGGGAGGCCCTGGAAGAGTACCGCAAACACGACCATGGCTTACTGGTGCGTTTGGTAAACCATTTCATTTCAAAACTATTCATCTCACTTTTTTCATTTTTTTTTTTAATATTTTTTTATTTTTTACATCACATCAATCATTTTTTATTACTATTCAAATAAAAAATAACTACAAAACAAAAAATTTTATTTTTTTATACTAAACATTCTTACTTTTTTATTTTTTTTCAAAAAAATATTCTTACTTTTTCACTTAACAAAAAAAAAACCCTTACCAAACAGACCCTTATTTTTCTTATATATTATTAATTGCACAAAGAGTAAATAAATAAAAAAAATAATAATAATAACCTGTACGATTCTCGGAGCTTCTCTGCATTATAGAGGGGATGGAAAGACACAAAAACCCTCCAAAAAGGTAACATGTTCGGCCTTCTCAAATTTCCATTTAGTTCTTACAAAAAAAAAAAAAAATTCCATTTAGTTGTCATGTTCTCCAAGGTTAATAATAATAATAATAAATAAAAAAAAACTAAAAACCAAAAATTAAAAATTAAAAGGAAAAGAAAAGAAATGATGGTCGTTTCAATAGCTTAAACGTGTTTTTGAATGCTTGAAAAAAGATGATAAGCCATGGGAGATGGAAATTGTCGAGGCATTATCAAAAAATAAATAAATAAATAAAAACTCATATTTAGTGACGTGTGAACAGTATCATATTTTTGAAAACATTACAAAAAAGTGACATTTTCTAAGTAAAACGACACCTCTCTAACAGGTGTCGTTTTAACAGTGAACGATGCCCCCATACGGACGACGTCATTTCAACAGTGCCACATCATCAAACATTGACGACGTGGCACTATTGACACGGCGCCAACTTAAAGTTAGCGGCACGTCACTCTGTGCGTGCCATGCGCCAAGTGGCCCACGACATGTGGACAGTGCCACATGTCACCCCTGGGGTTGCACAGGGGGTACGTGCACGAGACATGCACCCCTGCAACCCCCCTTCCTCCCTCTCTTCTTCCTCTTGAACAACTCTCCCTCCAATCACTCTCTATGCCGCCAATCTCTCTCTCTTCGCCACTCTCAACTGTCATCACTCTCTCTCTCTCTGGCCAGCAACTCCTCTCTTCGGCAAACAGGTGCATATATATATATATATACTTATTTATTTATAGAAAAAATATAAAAAAGTCCCCCAAAAGTATTAGCCGTTTTCGATTTAGCCCCCTGATGTTCTAAAAGTCATAAAGTAGCCCCCAAAACTACCAAACTTTTGCATTTTGGCCACTCCGTTAGTCAAAACCGTTAGTCTGGACGGAAAACACGAAACGACGCTGTTTTATTAGGGTTAAGTTATGAAAATGCCCTTGTGTGAATTTTTTTTTTTTTTTTTTTTTTTTTTTAAAGCAAGAAGCAAAACGGCGCCGTCTTACTTCTTGTTTTTTTTTTTTTTTAAAAAAAAAGAGATAATGAGATAATAATAGATAACAGGAGAAGAAGGAGGTGATGATAATGAGAAATGCTAAAGATCCAAAGCTTTCTTCTCCCTTTCTTCTTCATCGTCGGAAATCATCACTGGGTTAAAATCATCGCCGGAAACCTTTTTTCTACCTTGTCCACTCTGATTAAAATCATCGCTCATCATCCCTTTATTCTTCATCGCTGTAAACTCCTTAGCTACCGCTGGTGACCCAGGCGGGTTTGGCCAGACCCAGCCGTCGGTCACCAGCTGCCCCGCCTGGGTCAGTGACCCACGGCTGTGTCTGGCCAAACCCGCCTGGGTCACTGCCGTTTGCTCCTATATAAAATCTGTTAAGGGGTCATTGTCTTCCACAAAAAAAAAAAGTAAAATTTTCTCAAACGGTTTTGCTCTGTATTTCCTCTGCTCTCTCTGTTTTCCGTCGAAATTCTTTGCTCATGGCACCCCTAACGACCCTGTTGATTCAATCTAGCGTCCCGGGAGGGGAGATATTGGAATATAAGTTGATGGGTTGTTTTGGTTTGGCTTTTTGTAATGGTCGAACATATAGTTGATTCCTGCCTTCATGGCCTTTTGCTTAAATTTTGAAATACCCATTGAACTACAAGTATCATTTTTGTCTGATAAAATTGGTCAAATACCAAGATTTTCTCATTCAATGATTAGTACATGCGGTTCTAAATGACCGATATAATTTCATCAGAAACCCAAAAATGAAGAGAGAAACCCAGAAGGTGAAACCGTGAAAAGAAGAGAGAGACTTGCTTTGATTTCTTTTCTCATAAGCAAAAACACAAGCTTGCAGGTGGAAACCCATAAATGGAGAGCAAATCAAAAGATGAAAGTGGAGAGAGACTCGTTTGATTTCTTTCTTCCGCATTGATTTTTCTGCAAGCAATTAATAAATATCATGTTTGTCATTTTGTCGGAGGTTCTCCTCTCCGGCAATCCCAATTCAAGCTCAATGAGCTCATAGCAAAACGACGACGTTTAACTTCTTGTTTTTTTTAAAAAAAAAAATCATACAAGGGCATTATAGTAACTTACCCGTAACCAAACGACGTCGTTTTGTAGTTTTCATCCAAACTGAGGGTTTTGACTAACGGAGTGACCAAAATGCAAAAGTTTGATAGTTTGGAGGGCTACTTTATGACTTTTGGAACATCATGAAGCTAAATCGAAAATAGCTAATAGTTTGGGGGGCTTTTTTATATTTTTCTCTTTTTTTATATATGCAGCCATATTTATTTATTTATTTTTTTTTTTTAATTATTATTAGATTTTAGAGTTCGTGAATATGCAATGCTAGCTATACATATAGTCCTTGTATTTATTTCCAGCCAATTTTATTTTGTTAAGGCCAAGTGAAGGTTAAATACGATGTGATTATAACATTTTTGAAATGTTTTTGTTTTTAGGGTATTCATTTGATTTTAAAGTAGCAATTGATATATTTGAAGTTGCACACAATTGATATACGTTGTGATAATAGATATATTTGAAGGTGTAATGTACTTGATACTGGACCTATGATTAGATGTAATTAATTATCAGGTGATGCAACTCCAGAATTTGGGTAAAACACCAAAAACAAATTTCAAAAATAAATATGTGGAGGAAAAAAAATTTTCAAAATTACCCAATTTAGCTACTTTTTTTACTGTTCACACATTGGGGTGACATGTGAATAGTAAAAAGGGCACAAAATGGTTTTCTAGTCTCTGCACGTTTTGCCATTTTGAGAAGGTCACTAAAGCTACGTCATTAACCAATTAATGACGTTTTGTGGCCAAAAAACGTTACTATTTGGCAGTCATTAAACTCTTAAATTTTTTTGAAGGAAAATCATTCTTATCTCATTAATAGAGGAATCAAGAGCATTAAAACTCTTACAATCACAGAATATAACGTTCTGAAAGATCCTAGCCGAAGCTAAAAGATCAAAGTCGTAACTAAAATATTACACATCAAAGACGCCAAACATCCGCTGACCTATAACTAATATTCAGTTAGAATTACAGATCTGCGCTAGGCAGACACAAACTAATGCATAGGTAGCTCTTATTCCTCGACCCTGGATCAAAAGGACCCCATGCCGACACATATCCTCCTGAACCCGAAAGCCAGGATATCGTTCACATCCACAACCCTAAGGGTCTGGACCAAAATAACAAGCGAGTAGATCAAGAGAGAGGACATGGCCTTATTACAAGCAGCAAGAAAAACAAGAAAATACAGGGAAAATCAAAGCAATACAACTAAAAATTTAAAAATAGGAGCACACTAGGCGGATGACAGCAGCCGGAAGAAAACCCGATCGCGTGCTTGCTGGAAACCGATGCGTAGATGGCGTTGGAAGCACATCGCGATGGGGACGCGTGAAAAGACCCAGCAAAAGACAGTAAACGGTAAAGCTGGCGCGGAGAAGATCGGCGGCGCATTCAAAGAATTGGGGGGAAGTTTGAGTGAATCCCCCATGAGCGGCACCCACAAAGTGTGCCCAAACAAACACCTAGCAAGAAAAAATAAACAAGCAAACAAAGAACAACAAGAGGGAAAAGAAAGCGAAATCCAAAAACAAACACAAAAAAGAAAAGAAACACAGATTGGGGAAGAGAGGGAGGGAAGGAAAATGGGGAAGGGATGGGGGAATAGATCAAGGAAAGAGAGGGGGAAAGAGAGGAGGGCCCCTCCCCCTCAGCTGTGCGGCACTTAACTCTTAAATTTTTGTAATGAGGCTATGGACGAGAAATACTCAAGAGAGAGGAGCGAGAGGGAGAGAGAGAGACCGTAGAGGAGTTTGTGGGACCTTTTTTTTTTTTTTGACTTAAGGAGTGGAGAAATGGCTAGAAGCCCATAATAGCACTAGTAGCAGATTTCCTTTGACTTTTCCTAAGTTTAAGGTATAAAACTACTTTTTACCTCCCTATGAAAATATATTTCACAATATATTCATTTACATTTTCCTATGCCATTAAAATATTATTTCTTTACAAAATACAAGTTCCCTACCTACCCTCGCATTTTTCACAAAATCCCAACACAATCCCCAATTATAGAAAAAAAGATGAAAGAGGGGAGAGGAAAAAGAAATGTTTATATTAAAATAATGTATAGGGAACCACTTTTGGTTCCCTACACATTGGGAAACACTATTGTAACACTTGAGGGATGGTTAAATGTAGGGAATCTGATATGAGTATGTTTTTGAAATTTTCCCCAAACATAGGAAATTGTCACATGCATGAAGTTGGTGGAGCTGAGTTGGCAGGCTGAGTAGGTAGGTGTTGGTGATGCATGAAGATAATCCCACGTGCTGATTAGTTAATTCAGTTAGGTGGTTAGCATGAAGTTGTAATTCAGTTCGGTGGTTAGCTTACAAGAGCACTATAAATAGTTCTCTCTTCAATTGTAAAGGTAGCTTGGTTGTTTGTAGTTCTTAATGAACATGGAGATTGGCACTCTCGAATGTGCTTAGGAGGTTGTAACCCTCGAAGTTACTGATTGCTCAATAAAAGTTCTCTTCTTCTTCTCAATTTCCATTCTTTTCTCTTTCATCTTTTATTCTTTTCTTGCTTACTCTCCATTACAGTATTGAATCCATATCAGCACTGTAACAAGTGGTATCAAAGCCCTTGATCCATTTGAGATATTCTGATTTTTTTCTTTGGTTTGTATGAAAACAAGGTCAGCAATGGCAAAAGAAACAGTACAGTGGGAACAAGGCCGGCAGTTAAAAGTAGGGCTGGGTATCGGTCGGTTAGGACCGGTTAATGAGCTTATCGGTCGGTTAACCAATATGCTATTGGTTAACCAAATCCTAACCGATTACCGACCGATAAGAAGTATTAACCGAAAATTATCGGTCATATCGGTAATCGGTTAACTGGTCGGTTAATCGGTCGGTTAAATCGGTTTGGACTTTTGTAGGCTTTTTATTGGGCTTTTACTGATTGCCAATTGGGCCAAAAATTAATTGTTTTAGAGGTCCAAATACGTTTTGTTGAACTAAAGCCTAAAATAGCTTATTAAAAATTAGTTATTTTAGAGTATATTTTTTGCTAAAATACCTTATTGAAGCTTTTTTTTTTTTTTTTTTTTTAATTTTTTTATTGATCCACTACAATAACAAATATAAAATTCTAAAAAATTAAAAATTAAAATAGCTTATCGGTCATATCGGTTTTTCGATAAAAAAATTTTAACCGACCGATAAGCTTATCGGTATAAAATTTTTAACCAATTACTGATCGATAACTATCGGTTACGATTAATATCAGTTCGGTTAAAGTCGGTAATCGGTAATCTGCCCACCCCTAGTTAAAAGCAGTCCAAACTGAGTGTGTGGTGTTGCAGTCAGCCATGAAGAGTCTTTAGGATTCTAATATTGAAATTAAATCAACTATAAATCAGTTGATTTTGGACTCTGCCGAAAATAAGGCAGCAATGAAGGCCATGATGGGAATGATGACCAAGCAAAAACATCCTATGCAGCAGAGTGTGGACGAAGTTGAGCAAGTTCAGGGTCATGTTGCTGCAAGCCAGTGGGAAAGACAGTTTGCAGAGGAGTCAACAACCAATGATGGGATTTTTACAAAGGCTTTTAGGCCGGAGTTTCCTACTTTTAATGGTGAGGATCTAGATTCTTGGTGTTATAGGGCAAAGCAATTCTTTGATTTCTATCATGTTCAAGAAGGGCAGAAATTGAGAATTACTTCATTCCATATAAAAGGTAAAGCTTTATCTTGGTTTCAAGCTTTGCGTAATACTCATAATCTGTCTAGTTGGAATGATTTTTTGGTGGCTATTCAAGTTAGATTCGGTAAGGGTGCATATGGGAGACCCTATCTAAACTTAAACAAGTTGGTTCTTTAGATGAATATAAAACCCAGTTTGAAGTGTTAGCTAATAGAGTCTTATTGTTGATTGATTCTCATAAATTGAGCATGTTTTTAGGGGGGTTTGAGGGATGACATTAGACTTCCTGTGAGGATGTTTAATCCTAGGACCTTGAATGATGCTTATGCTTTAGCAAAACCTCGAGAGGAGTGTATGGTAACTAACAGTAGGTCAAGGAAATATTTTTGGAAGAATCAAGGAGGGAGGGAATGATGGCAATACTGGTTTTTCTAAAGGGAGTAATTTGTATGGAAATAGAATCCAGTTTCCAATTCTCCTAGACAGATTCATGGGGGTGTTGGAGGAATTAATCAGGCTAGAGGAATTGTTAATGATGTTCCTAAAGCACTAGTTCCAGTACAGAAAATATCTCCAGTTCAGATGGATGATAGGATAAAAAAGGGTTTACGTTACTCTTGTGATGCCAAATGGAGGAGAGGGCATATGTGTGCTGTACCTAAGTTGTTTATGATTGAAGAGGTTATAGAACAGAAAGTAGTTGCTGGGGATGATGTGGGTGATAAAGAGGAGGAGGATCCAGGACAATTTTTTTAGATGAAGAGCCAGAAATTTCTTTGAATGCCATTACAGGTACTCCTAATCTGAAAACTATGAGGGTTATTGGAGTTTTAAAAAATCAGCAAGTAGTCATTCTTATAGATTCTGGTAGTACTCATAATTTTGTTGATGCTCAACTAGCTAATATGTTGGGCATTGTAAGTGCTAGTGATGATTCTATTAAGGTGAGAATTGCAAATGGTCAGGTGATTAGCAGCCCAGGAAGGAGTCCGAACCTTAAACTTATGGTGCAAGGGAATTTTTTTCAAATGAACTTGTACATTTTGCCTTTAGCTGGTTGTGACATTGTGTTGGTGATACAATGGTTAAGGTTGTTAGGTCCCATCTTGTGGGATTTTGATCAGTTAGTCATGGAGTTTCAATTTGGTAATAAGAAGTATGTGTTACATGGGCTGCAGCAGGGTCCTCAATTGAGTTTGGAGGATGGGAAGTCATTGCAAGGGCTTCAGAAGGGAAGCAAAGGTGTCATGTTACAGCTTATTAATAATGCAGTGCAGACAGAATAAGAAGATCATGAAGGGAGGAAGGTTGAAGTGGAAAAAAAAGGACTGTTTGATGATATACTTGAGCAATTTGAAGATGTATTCCAAGAACCTACTGGTTTACCTCCCAGCAGGGCTCATGATCATGCCATTCCTTTACTGCAAGGAGTTCAGCCAGTGTCAGTAAGACCCTACAAGTATCCTTTTTATCAAAAAGAAGAGATCGAGAAGATAGTCAGGCAGTTGCTGAAATCTAGAGTTATCAGAAGCAGCACCAGTCCCTTTTCATCTCCAGTGTTGCTTGTTAGGAAGGCTGATGGAACTTGGAGAATGTGTATGGATTATAGATCCCTCAACAAAGTGACAGTTAAGGATGGGTTTCCTACTCCTGTGGTAGATGAACTCTTAGATGAACTTTGGGGGTCTTCAAAATTTTTTAAGCTAGACTTGATATCTGGTTATCACCAGATTAGGGTAGTGGAAGAAGATATACCTAAAACAGCTTTTAGAACACATGAAGGGCATTATGAGTTCTTGGTTATGCCTTTTGGTTTAACAAATGCTCCTTCAACTTTCCAGAGTTTGATGAACCATCTGTTCAAACCTCATTTAAGGAAATTTATTTTGGTGTTCTTTGATGATATTTTGGTGTTCAGTAAAGATGTGGAGACACATAGAATTCATCAGCAACAAACCTTGGATATTCTGAGGTAGAATAAGTTGTTTGCTAAGAGATCTAAATGCAGATTTGGGTGTGATGAGGTGGATTATTTGTGGTACATTGTTTCTCAACAGGGTGTTAAAGCTGATCCAGGTAAGATTCAGGCCATGGTGGATTGGCCCTTTCCAACTAACATCAAGGCCTTGAGGGGTTTTCTGGGGTTGACTGGATATTACAGAAAATTCCTTAAAGGGTATGGTTCAATTGCTGCCCCATTGACATCTACGTTGAAAAATAATGCATTTTCTTGGGATGAAGCTGCAAAGGGTGCTTTTCTGGATCTCAAGACTACTGTGACTCATTCTCCTGTTTTAGCATTGCCAAACTTTGCTTAATCTTTTGTCATTGAATGTGATGCAAGTGGGGTAGGAATAGGTGCAGTTTTGATGCAAAGCGGTAAGCCTATTGCTTATTTGAGTAAAGCTTTGAAGGGAAGGGCTCTTCTCATGTCCACTTATGAAAAGGAATTATTGGCTTTGGTAACTGCTATTCAAAAGTGGAGACCCTATTTGTTGGGGCAGAGTTTTGTTGTTAAAACTGACCAACAAAGCTTGAAGTTTTTGTTGGAGCAAAAGGTTGGTACTCCCTTCCAACAAAAATGGATTTCCAAGCTGTTAGGGTATGATTTCACAGTGGAATTTAAGAAAGGGGTGGAAAATAAGGTGGCAGATGCCTTGTCTAGGATGGATGGTTGGGCAGAAGAGATCTCACTTGCTCTTTTGTCAATCCCTACCTCGGATTGGGTGGATAGGTTGAAAATGCATTATAAGGAGGATCTACTTATGCAGGGATTGATTACTAAGTGGTTAACTAATCAGTTGAATACCACTAAGTATTTTTACAGGGGGTTTGTTGTTTTACAAAAACAGATTGTGCTTAGGTAATGATCAAACCATTAAGGCTCAAGTTCTATCCTTTGTTCATGGTGATCCCATTGCAGGCCATTCTGGTTATGAGAAAACAATGCAGAGGGCTAAAAGAGATTTTTTTTGGAAGGGCATGAAGAAGGATCTTAAGCAGTTTATTAAGGATTGTGAAGTTTGTCAGAAAATGAAATATGAGAACACTTCTCCTACTGGGTTGCTGCAACCACTTCCCATTCCACTTCAGATTTGATCTGATATCACCATGGATTTTGTAGAAGGATTGCCTCTTTCCAATGGACATTCCATGGTTTTGGTAATAGTGGATCGGTTGTTCAAGTATGCTCATCCATATACTGCTTCAAAGATTGCTCAACTCTTTGTAAGTAATATAATCAGACTTCATGGTATGCCTACATCTATTGTCTCTGATCGTGATCCTACCTTCACCAGTGCATTTTGGAAGGAATTGTTTAGAATGCAGGGACTACACTCAAGATGAGTACCAACTATCATCCACAAACTGATGGACAAACCGAGATAGTAAACAAAAGCTTGGAGAACTATTTAAGGTGTTTTGCTCATGATAGGCCACAGCAGTGGTTATCTTGGCTACCTTGGGCAGAGTACTGGTATAACACCAGTTGGCAAGAGTCCATCAAGATGACACCTTTTCAAGTAGTCTATGGCAGGCTCCCTCCTAGGTTGTTAACCTACGTGCCAGGCACAACTCAGGTGGCAGCTGTAGATGAGGTTATGAAGTCTAGAGAGGAAATTCTAGGGCTTCTACAGCATAACCTTCAGCATGCTCAGCAAAAAATGAAGAGGTATGCTGACTTGAGAAGGTCAGAGAGGACTTTAGAAGTTGGTCAGCAAGTGTATCTTAGATTGCAGCATTACAGACAAGGTTCTCTGGTTACTTGGAGGGCCTTGAAATTATCTCCTAGGTTTTATAGTCCCTTTACAGTGATTAGAAAGGTGGGAGAGGTAGCTTATGAATTAAATTTACCTCAGAATGCTCGGATTCACCCTGTGTTTCATGTGTCCCAGCTCAAGCCTAAGGTAGGTAGCAGCAATATTGTAGTCCCTACTCTACCCCCAGTAAATGCTGATGGTATCATTCAGCTTAAACAAGTGGAGGTGCTAGCTCGCAGGTCTAGACCTCAAGATAATAGAGCAATCACTGAAGTTATGGTTAGATGGGCAGGTCAATCTCAGGAGGATGCAACTTGGGAAGAGTTCTATGCTTTGAAAGGGCCTATCCACACCTTGTGGGCAAGGTGTTCTGAAACGGGGGAGTATTGTCACATACATGAAGTTGGTGGAGCTGAGTTGGCAGGTGTTGGTGATGCATGAAGATAATCTCACATGCTGATTAGTTAATTCAGTTAGGTGGTTAGCATGAAGTTGTAATTCAGTTAGGTGGTTAGTTTACAAGAGCACTATAAATAGTTCTGTCTTCAATTGTAAAGGTAGCTTGGTTGTTTGTAGTTCTTAATGAACATGGAGATTAGCACTCTCGAATGTGCTTAGGAGGTTGTAACCCTCGAAGTTACTAATTGCTCAGTAAAAGTTCTCTTCTTCTTCTCAATTTCCATTCTTTTCTCCTCCATCTTTTCTTCTTTTCTTGCTTACTCTCCATTACAGTATTGAATCCATATCAGTACTGTAACAGAAAGAGAATGGCATATAGGGCATATGTTGTTAGTGCTCTAAGAACATTCACAATGGAGGAGCTAAATGGTATTTTTATCTAAAATAGCTAATCATATTTGTAAAAAAAAAAAAAAAAAAAAAAAAAAGAGATATTTGATTGGATTAGCCAAAAACAAATGCTGCATGTAGGAACACTTTTCAAGTGAGCAATTTTATTTTTTATTGTTTCTCTCACATGTTTTCTCTTTTTCCCAAAATTTTTCCCACTTTTCAAGGGATCATTAAGAAAATATTCTTCCACAATTTTAACAAAAAGATATTTCATAAATATGATTGACATTACTATGAGAATATGGTTTTCATACTTACCGTTGGTATTAGAGATATACTCTCAACAACACAACTCATGGATAAGAAGACAATGCAAAACTCAAAGACTCAAGATATATCTCATCATCATATTACAAGTTCAAATACAAGATAACATCCTAGATAATGTAAAAGAAGACAATTTAAAACTCAAAGACTCAAGATATATCTCATCACCATAGGACAAGTTCAAATACAAGATAACATCCTAGATAGTGTAAATTGTTATTTTGTAGAATTCAATTGTGTATCTTGAAGAGTTTAACTCTTATCACAATTGTATTTAGTTACTTATATAAATATAGACACCTATACCATGTTTGAGGTAAGGTGACAAACACAGATATAAAGACTTTACATGGTATCAGAGCTTTTCACTTTCCTTTCCTTTCCGCAATTTTTTTCCTGATGGCTTCTTCAACCCAACAACTTGTTACCTTCTCCCACTTTAATCCTATCAAATTAGACCATGATAACTATAGGTATTGGCTAACGCAACTTGTTCCGCACCTCAAAGGTAGAAATGTATTCGAATATGTTGATGGCACCATCTGTGCTCCACCAAAAACATTATCCTCGACCAAAGATGGTATTGAAACTATCTCTTCGAACCGGCATATCTCAAAACCAGCTGATTCTTGCAGACCTTATTTCACTCGCAATCGAAGGCTCACACTCAACAAAACTTTACAGTTGGCAAATACGACATTTGAAAAATATAACCGTTGAAAAATATAATTATTATAAAATACAACCGTTTCAAAAATATTATAGTTACAAAAATGATTATTTGAAAAATAATAATCGTTGAAAAATTATTGTGCTAAACGAATTAACATTGAAAAAAATAAAGAGTGAAATACGAATTTTAGAAAATAAATAAGGAAAGAATCAATAAACAGTAAAAAACATACTATTTAAATGATATACATAAAAATATAGCTAATCGGATGTAGGAGGCGTTCAAAAATTCATTACTTAAACTAGATAAAGTGACTTTTAAGGAGTCATTTTGCATAAAAATTTGGCTACTTCATTGTTAATGTTCTAACACACTAGAAGAATCTGGGCAAACAAAATAAGGAAATAGTAGGTGGGCTTTTGTTGACTAGGCAAATAGAGAAGGGAGAAAAAGAGATATGCTATAGTGCAATAAAAAGACAATTTTTGCCCATAAAAATCTTAAGTGGCAAGAGGCTAGGAGCCCATCAGTGGGTGGGGTCATAGTAACTACGGGTGAGGCCTATGGCCTCTTGTCACCTAAGACTTTGATAGGCAAAAAATGATCTTTTTATTACACTATAGCATTTCTCAAAAAAAAAAAAAAAAAATGATAAAGGCACAACTTTGGCCTAACTTTTCCCTTATGTAGTCTTTTTTAAAAAATAAAATAAAAATAATAATAAAATAAAAAATTATTAAGCAATAACATCCTATGTGGTCCTTTTTTTATTTGGTATTTAAAAAAAAAAATCTTCATAATAATGACCATTTAAAAAAAAAATGATAATTTTTATGAAAAAATACCATTTTTTAAAAAATATCAAAAAAAAAAAGAAAAAAAAAAAGGACCACATTTGATGATATTGCTTATAATTTTATAAAAAATTTATTTTGTTTTTAAAAAAATAAAAAATGAGAAAAAAGTTTGGCTAAAGTTGTGCCTTTCTAAAACAAAATTGGATGTGGCTCCGATTCAAATGAAGAACGTATGTGGCGGTGTGATTCAAGCCACAAAAATATTCTATGATTATAAAAAATAAATAAATAAATAAAATGTTAGGGATTCTCGCAATCCTAAGTAGATATTATTTTTTAAAAATCAAATAATTTTTACTTCTTGTACTTTTATTTTTCACATTGACTGAAAAGGGGCAAGAGTCATTATTTACATGTCAATAAATTGCTTCTTTTTTTTTTCTTTTTTTTTCCCCTTTTTTTTTAGTGTTTCCGGCCCACCTTAAAAACCTTGTGATCATCCCATAGGTTTTTTTAAGATAAAATAAAATACAAATCAACAACAAACGTTATCTTTTCCACTATCAAGTGAAACATCTAGGAAAATATATAGGCAGATCTTTTCCGTTTTCGAGTCACATAAAAGAGAGTAATTTTATAAATATCTTCTTTAAGTCCTCTCAAGTGTAAACTTACAGATACACAAATAATGGATGCCACAAAAAGGGGGGGGAGGGGGCCATTTGGATCAAGATGCCCAGCAATAATTGGAAAATTGTCCACCAAATTTTTTGTTAATCTGGACCATCTAATTTCATCAAACCGTCTAAAATTCGCCACATGTCACACTCAATATAAAATAATAAAATAATATTTAATTTTAAAAAAATAAATGTAAAATAAAATAATTGTGACACGCTTGCCTACCAACGCTCAATTTTTATATTCTCGTACTCTTAAATAAGCAATTCAAAACCACCCCCTAGGGCCAGTTGGGGGTGGCCCATGGCCGAAGCCACTCCCTATAGGGTGACCAACCACCCCATATTTTTTAATTATTTATTATTATTTTTTAAAAATTAAATAATATTTTATTATTTTATATTAAGTGGGACACATGACAAATGTTAGGCGGTTTGATGAAATTATACGGTCCAAATTGACAAAAAAAAAAAATCTGTTGGAAAACTCTCAAGAAATCAAAAACAAAAACAAATAAGAGACAGTAACGCAGAGATCAAAGAGCAATTCAGCTACCAACACATTTGAACATTATTAATTTATTAAAGAGTAATACTCAATGTTAACAAGCTTCTGGAGATTTTCACTTGTTCTTAATTTCAAGAGTACTAAGACCTACAATATTAGAACTATTATTTTCCATCAAGAAACTATATTCATGATTCGAATAAATAATCAGGTCAGCTTCCCGGTGCCCTAATTCACATGTATAACGATCAGATTGGCATCCACAATACAAGACTCGGCCAAGTAAATCATATACCTGCTCAAATTACTAAAAATCCGAAGAAATAATTGTTGTGAATTGAATTTTCATCAAATCCTTACGAAGAAAATACTGAGCTCAGGCCCAGTGTTCCCTTCCGGGCTCAACATGTACAGTGTCTCGGAGTCTCTCGAGCCGACGACCCGTTCGAAATGGGCCCGTATGTAGGCTAACTCACCGTCCGGCCCATCAACCCCAGAGCTCCCTGGGAGAACGCCGGCACCCATTGAAACCGGCCTGAGGAGTTCCATCACATTCAAATCCTCATCTGTAGCCTCCCTCTTCAACCCATACCCGGTCTTTTTCCCATTGCAATACATCGTCCACAAAACCTCCTCCAACAACCTCGTCTTGTCCTTTTCCGGTCTCTTCTCGCACTCAAGAGCGATTCTGACCATCCCGGAGCTCATCTCCTTCTGCAGCACATTCGTCTGCATGGCAAGCTCGACCACCAACGTGGGCAGACACCTCGGGTTTTCTTGCATGGACAGGCTTACGCGTCCTTTCCGGTAACCGAACATGGTGACGGTGACCCGGGTGCCGGAAGTGCTGCGATGGCCGTCCGGTATGCCGAGCGGGAGGTGCCCCGTCTTGCATACTGGCGTTATGATGGGGAACGATCGGAATACGTTGCGAAATAGTCTCAGTACTTTGGTTCTGTGTTTCTTCTTTTGGGATGGTTGGACAAGCGATACCGGCAGCCGGCCGGGCGTTGGCGGCGGCGAAGGCCTTGCTGGGGATTTACCTGGGGACTCTGTAACGGTCTTCTGCTGTGGCTCACCCATTAATGGACGTTGATGAACTAGGAATATTGGGAGAGTGCCATTACGCAGAGAGAGAGAGAGAAAGAGAAGATTTAGTTATGTTCGGTACAGATTTGTGGTGTGGGATGGGTTTTCGGATCCTTAAATTGTGGTCAATGATGCCCATTTCATTGCCTTCTAAGTAGCTGTTCATCATGGGGATATATGTTATGGTTATTTATTTTCCATTTGAGAGGTAGAACATTTATCTCGGTTTTTTGTTTTTAATTATTTTGGGTAAAATCCGTATACCCTTCAAACTACTACTCAATTGATAATGTTTTTCATAAATTACAAAAAACATTATTAATGTCCCCTTAAGGCTAGCAAAAACATAAAAATGCACCTATATATTTCTCAATAAGACAAAAATGCCCTTATAAATTCGAAAAATAATAATAATAGAAATTAAATGAAAATTTTAATTTTTTTTTTTTTTATAACGAAAATTTTAATTTTTTTTTAAACGGAAATTTTTATTTAAAAAAAAAACGATGTTTTTTTTATTCTGTTTTAGAAAACGAAAATTTTATTTTTTTTTAAAACAGAAGTCTTTATCTAAAAAAGTTATAAAATAAAAATAAAATAAAAATGAAAATTTTCAATTTTTTTTTTTTAAAAAAAAAAACGAAATTTTTTAATTTTTTTCTTATAAAAAGGATTTTTTTT